>NC_086001.1:11691544-12291544 GCF_030014385.1 Trichomycterus rosablanca | reverse complement strand
AATTCTGGCAAATACATAATATAAAGATTTAACCAGAGCTGTTCCAGTAGCTTGCTGATAGCTTGTAAAATATAGCTAATAGACATATAACTAAAAATGATGTCTGATACATGTACAGTGTAGTACTAAACTAACATTTTTTATTGACAAAGTGAATAAAATTCATTCAATAAGCAAACAAAGAACAATCAAGAACAGTTGAAAATCCATAAATACCTAAACTGCCATTAAATATTTCATATTCTGAATTATTTGTTTCTGTTGAACCATGAAAGTGGCACTCAAACCCCATCTATAGCACAAATCTGCCATTTCTTTGTCAATTTAGTTGAACATTAAATGGAAGCTGTGTTCACTTGCACTTAGTGTTTTACATTGTTTCATTATGAGCAAAGACCTTTTACACAAACAGTCGTCAAGCTTCTATTCCACTGTAACAAGGCTGTGGCCTTCAGCATACACACAACAACATCTAGTTTCTTTAAAAAGATTGTAATTAATTGCTTTTACATTTGTCAGAGCTTGGAAATGGCCATTAGTTAGGATTGGGATTTGTTCTGACACTGGTGTCACCTTCCAACCCAAGTGAAGACTAGCTAACTTTCCTATTAATAAGAAAGCATGGTGCAGACTGTCATCTTAAAAAGTGAGAATGTGCTCATCAAGTTTGTTTTTTTCTTTTTACTTACTGCTTAATCCTGGTCAGGACCGCAGTGAGTTTGGTGCTAAACACCAGATGGGAGGCAAGAATAAAACCTAAAAAGGTACTTCCACATTACACACTTACAGCTTGGTAAAATTAAGAGTAACCTATTTTGGGAAATGGAAGAAAACTAGAGTAGCTAAAGATAATGCACAAGTCCTTCCAGACAGTAAGCAATGACGAGAATCAAACCCAGGTTCTGTGTAACAGCTGCATGTAGAGGTAGTAACAGGTAGAAACATTAGCAATACTATTATAGCAGAAGCAGTAGCAGTAATACTAGTAGCAGTACTAGTAAAAGCAGTAGCTGTAATACTACTGCTAGTGGTAGTATTAACGGTGATAGCAATAACAGTGGCAGTTGTGGAAGTAATAGTGGTAGTTGTAGTTATAGTATTAGTAGCAATCATACTGTTAGTAACAGTAGTAGTAATATTGGTAGTTACTGTAGTAGAAGTAGTAGTAGTAAAAGGATTTGAAGTTATAGTTATAGTAGTAGTTATAGTAGTAATCATACTCATAATGGTGATAGTTAAAGTTGTAGTTATAGTAGTAATCATAGTCATAATAATGATAGTTATAATAGTAGTTATAGTAGTAATCAGTCATAATGATGATAGTTATAATAGTAGTTATAGTAGTAATCAGTCATAATGATGATAGTTATAATAGTAGTTATAGTAGAAATCATAGTCATAATGATGATAGTTATAATAGTAGTCATAGTAGAAATCATAGCCATAATGATGATAGTTATAGCAGTAGGTTTACTAGTAATCACAGTCATAATGACGATAGTTATAGCAGTAGGTTTACTAGTAATCATAGTCATAATGATGATAGTTATAGTAGTAATTATAGTAGTAATCATAGTCATTATAGTTATAGTAGTAGTTATAGTAGTAGTTATAGTAGTAGTTTCACTAGTAATCATAGTCATAATGATGATAGTTATAGTAGTAGTTATAGTAGTAATCATAGTCATAATGATGATAGTTATAATAGTAGTTATAGTAGTAATCATAGCCATAATGATGATAGTTATAATAGTAGTTATAGTAGAAATCATATAGTCATAATGATGATAGTTATAATAGTAGTTATAGTAGAAATCATAGCCATAATGATGATAGTTATAATAGTAGTTATAGTAGAAATCAGTCATAATGATGATAGTTATAATAGTAGTTATAGTAGAAATCATAGCCATAATGATGATAGTTATAGCAGTAGTTTTACTAGTAATCATAGTCATAATGATGATAGTTATAGCAGTAGGTTTACTAGTAATCATAGTCATAATGATGATAGTTATAGTAGTAGTTATAGTAGTAATTATAGTCATTATAGTTATAGTAGTAGTTATAGTAGTAGTTATAGTAGTGACCATAGTCATAGTGGTGATAGCTATAGTAGTAGTTACAGCAGTAATCATAGTCATTATCGTTATAGTTATAATCATAGTCATAAAGGTGATAGTTATAGTCGTAATAATAATAATAATAGTAGTATGTGAGAAAAAAGATTATAAATTAAATAAAATATATCATGAAAATTTGCAAAAGATTTAACGTTATTTATGGAAACTGTAGGTTTGATTTTGCTACACTGAATAAGCTATTTCAGTAAAATCATTTAATTGAAATGTGAAACCAATGCTATTAATAATAATAATAATAATAATAATAAAAGGATTTTGAGCAAACACAAGCGGTACAAAATCCCAACGTGTATCACTGAAATAATTCTAATCTTTTATCATGCTTCTCGGATCAATTTAAGCGAAACATCTAAAGCCAGAGCAATAATAGTTTTTTGGGTTTCATATTTCATATTTGTGCTTCCAGGCTGTTGAAAGTACAGTGGGGGGACGTGGGTGTGAGATCCTGTGCTGTGGATCTCCAGAGGTGGAGGATAATTATCTGTCGGCGTATGGCTTCACTCTCCTGAGACGCTCACGCTGATATAGATCTGCTGTAGTCATCGGATACACTGGTGTGCTGGAAATCTTACACTCTCGGCTGAGAGCTGTTTTCGTTGATGACTGTCTCTTTGTTTCTGGATTTTTCTCTTTATCTCTGTGTGTTCGTTTTGACTTCACTTTCTCAAATGTTCACTCTAAATATCGAAGGCAAGTCATGTTTTTAAATGTCTGCATTTATCCTTGCTGCAACATGATGTGTGAGTTGAATGGCATGTTTTTGGATGGGGTAACTTGAGGCCGGTATCCATCCGTCAACATTTCACCACTTACGTTAAAAAAAAAAAAAAACCTCTTGGTGAATCCCTGTTTTGCTGCTTATTTAATTGAAAATAAGGTAATACATCCATCTAAAGTTGGCCGTCTTATTTGCCAGCCACAGACCTACATGGGCTGTATGAACACAGTGCTAAATTCTAAACCCTCTCCCTGTTTAAGCTTACTTGCTAATGGTGTGACCAGGCATAAACAAATAACAAGCTGGCTAGTATGTGTGTGTGTGTTTTCCCATTTCACCAAATTCAGCTTCGCTTGCACCACCCTGGCTGAGAAGGGCCGCAGACCAGTCGTACCAACCCCTTCTGACACAAGAGAAGTCAAGACAGTTTCTCAGAATTTTAATGCCATGTTTGACACTTCGGTTACATTTGTGACAGGACTGTGACAGAAAAGCCACACAGACACTAAGAGAACATGCAAACTCCACATAGAGAGGACCCTGACTGCTCTGTCTGGGGATCGAACCCAGGACCTTCTTGCTGTTAGCTGACAGTGCTACCTGCCGAGCCAGTTAAGTAGAAGGGGTTGTATAAAACTTGCCTGGGTGAGAAGCCAAGATTGTTTTGCTCCCACACACAGTGCAGAGGTGGTAAGAAAAAGCAAAAAAAAATCCTCTAGGATCACTATTGTAGAGTTACAGAAGAAAATGCATCTTGAAGTCACCAGGTCTCCAAAACTACCATCAGGAGTCAATAGTTTATTTGAAAAGCTTGCCAAGAAAAGGCTTTCCTGTTATTTAACCACAGATTTAAGCACCTGTAGTTTGCTAGACACTACTGGGACATGACTTTTTAAGATGTTATAAGATAAGACTATGCATTTATGTTTTATTAGAAAAAGAAGGATGTACAACATATTAAAAGCAATGCAAATAATTATGGTACTAATAATGCTTCGATTAAAGGGTTGCAGTTTCATCTTTTTTGTTTTAGTGAGACTAAGCTGATTTACTAAAAGGTGAATTCCTCCTTACTAGGCATGATAAATAATAACTGAAACACCACTTTTTTTATGTAACTGACTACATTTTAGGCAGGAGTGTAATCATTCCATCTGTCATCTCTACAGCTGCTGAGCATCTTTTCAAAAACGTCATCTTGTTAGAGGAGATAAGCCAAGGTGTTCACTTAAAGTGTGTGTTGAGGACGAGGCAGTGTTGAGAAAAGCTAATGGCGCGGTAATGGGGTTAAATCTCAGCGCCCCGGCCTTTTCCTGCCGGCACTTAATGAAGCGTGCGGCCTCCGCAAGCCAACCGTTTAGCATCTTAAATATGCTCTGGCATCTAAGCTAGGAGAAGAGGGACAAACTGAGATAAAAAGGGGCATATGGAGAAAAGAAGAGAAAGAATGAATGAAAAGCCTTGGCTGATCTGCTTATGTTAGGTCAATCGTTCCGACTGTCTTCTGTTTGACCTCCAGTACAGTGTCTGTGCTCTTGTAATGAGCTCTATATTAGCTTCACTAAAGAGTAATGAGGGAGGAAACCCATTCAGAACGTACATGTGGTGGAAATGAAGACGACCTATGCAGCGTAATTAAAGGCCCGAGGCGAGAGGTTTATGAAAGGATGCGTAAGAGCTTGTTCATTCAGATACCAGCACTGACATCGTTTACCCTCATGCACACTTTCTGAAAGAATTGGATATATGATTATGATTGACTACAGGGTTTGATTTCTCTGATCCCATTTTGATAGGGCTAGTTTGATTTCAACAATTAAAAACTACATGAATCAAAGGCCAAACCTCGGTCAAGATTTGTACGAAACCCAATTATGAGAGTTCTTCAAAAAGTTTCTGCACTTTTTTAAACTCTATTTATTAAGAATTTAAAAAACAAATGACATCACTTTTCTACATTAACCTCTCGATGCATTTTTCCCAGCATCATACCAACTTTTTAATGCCATCAGCAAAAATGTTTTTGATTGAGCGTGTAGCCACTGATGCACCACTGCTTTCACATCATCATCACATGAAAATCATCTTCTCCTTAAAGCTTCTTTAAGCGTCCAAATAGGTGGAAATCAGATGGCGCTCAATCCGTACTATAAGCTCTCTCAGTCTCTCAGACACAACCAAAAACTACTCCTCCCACCCTCACCATTTCCAACCAAAATATAAAAGTGCAGAAACTTCTCTATCTCTCGCATAACCTTTGATCATAGGTTATTAAAAAAACACACAAAAAAATAAATTATAAGCTGATAGAGTGACAGTGTTAACAGTAAAGCCATTTTACACCGCCATTGACTTAGAGGCTGCCACAAAAAAGCTACACTGAAGTGTATTGCTTATGATATGGATAGGGCAGTTGTGGCCTAGTGGTTAAGATATTGGACTAGTAATCAAAAGGTCGCTGGTTCAAGCCCCACCACAGACAGGTTTCCACTGTTGGGCAAGGTCCTTAACCCTCGATTGCTTAGACAATATACTGTCATAGTATTGTAAGTCGCTTTGGATAAAAGTGGATAAATAAAATGAGCCAGGGAGTCTCTTATATACAATTGTAAAGCTTGCTTAACTGAGGACAGTTTCACCAAAGTTATAGCAGTTTCCTATTCATCAAGTTAAATCTGACCATACAAAAAGGTGTCTGCTCAGCAAAAGCTGACATTGAAAAAGCTGACAAGATTGTTTTGTCCCCACACACAGTGCAGAGGTGGTAAGAATGGCAAAAAATCCCCTAGGATCACTATTGGAGAGTTACAGAGAAAAATGCATCTTGAGGTCACCAAGTCTCCAAAGCTACCATCAGACGTCAACTCTATGCCAATAAATTATTTGAAAAGTTGTGATTTAACCACAAATTTAAGCACCTGGAGTAGCAAACACTACTGGGACACGATGTTATAAGATGTTATAGGACAAGACTATGAACTGTTTTATTAAAAGAAGAAGAATGCACAACATATTAAAAGCAGAGGTGCAAATAATTATGGTACATACATTGATAAGGGATTGTTGTATTTTTCTTTTTTTTCAGTGTGAGACTAAATTAATAAAAAAATGATTGGGTTTTCTTCCTGATCTTGGCATACAGACCACTGCTTTGTGTACTTTTTTTGTGTTGAGTGGTGCAGTCAAACTAGCCCCATTTATATAGGTACAGAGAGGTTACCAGCTGTAGACATCAATGTGTAACAAAGCATTACAGATTCTTCTACACCAAAAAAATAAATGATGTTTTGCTTTTACCTCAAAGATTTTTTTTTTAAGAAATCAAAGAACACAAAACAATTAAGTGTTTTAAGAAAAAATGGGAAAATTACAGCCTACATTCATGACACATTATTGCTTTGTGCCACAACTGCAGCACTCTAGAATTACAGACAACCCACTTTTAACTAAAAACAAGTGTAGCAAATACATACGGCTTTCAAATTCCCAGCATTTCTCACCATTACTGTCAGGATGTTTAAATGAAGAGAAGTATGTAACTGCCAAACATTATGCCCACACAGTTATGCAAATCAGGCTTTTTTCACACTTTTATAGCCTGTATTTTAATTAATAATTGGATTGTTTCCCAAATGGATAGAAACTTAAAGATTTCTTTTTAAATTAATTCCTCTATTTGTGTCCAAGTTAATTCTGTTGTCTTTTTATTATTTCTTTATTTTATTTAACATATTCAGGAGATTGAAAAAATACTGTACATCATATTGTTGTGACGTTTTTTTTTTTTTTTTTTTTTTTTTTCAACTCTGAGCGTGACATGTGGACAGCTTGTTAGCCTTTCCTGGAAGAGGAGTCCAACAAAACTTTTCTCAAAACAACCTCTGCTTTCTCCTGTCCTTATTAGAAGCACAGCAGGGCAGAGGTTCATGTTTAGTCTACAGCTGTATACTGTTTGTATTCTGAAACTGGACCTAGACTGTCATGTTACTTTGTTCTCTGTTGACCCTATGGCATATTAGGTGCTGGGGAGGAACCTCAAGTACCTGGGCATTATATGGCAAAGAAAGAGCAAATATACTACATTTGTAGAAAAAGTTTAACGCATGGCAGTCTGAATGAATGCTTCTTTAATCAACCAATAAAAAGGGGGGTAGAAATTTATATCACTATATTAAACTTTCAGCCATGGCCTCCTAATACATTGTTTGTAATTTTGACCATCAACAGCAGACTTCTCTGTGCATTGCTAATAAACCTCGCTAATTTCACTGTACCCTTCAGATTAAGGCATAACCATACAGTAAAATTTCTTGGAAGTTGTATAGATCCACTAAAGTCTTTCATAGATTTTCAAAATGTCACGTCAAAGTAGCTTCAGGTCTTAAAATTAACTCTACAAATAATTGCCTCTTGGTGTCTTTGCCATGGTTGAGAGAAAAAACGTAAACGGTCACCTTATGCTGAAAGAGCATTTGTCCAGAATGACAAGACATTCATACTCAAAACCACTGTTCTTACCGTCAGTCAGTGTGAAGGCAGTGTTAAGATCAGGATCTGATTTGCTGCCTGTGAAATTGATGCACTGATAAAATTACTAAAATAAAAAGGATGGTTTTGGCACAGTTCTTTAATGCTGGGTGCAATCAGGTGTTCCCGCAGGACACCAAGACGCAACTGGTTTTGAAATGGCTAATTTAGGGTAAAATTATGCTTTTGACTGCCCTGACCTCAGTCTTATTAAAAAAGAGTGGACTGTACTAAAGAAGTCAAGTTCCTGCCAAAAAAAAGCCCAAAGCTTGATCATAGCCTAACAAACAGATATACACTGATCAGCCATAACATTAAAACCACCTCCTGGTTTCTACACTCACTGTCCATTTTATCAGCTCCTCTTACCATATAGAAGCATTTTGTAGTTCTACAATTACTGACTGTAGTCCATCTGTTTCTCTTCATGCTTTGTTAGCCCCCTTTCATGCTGTTCTTCAATGGTCAGGACTCTCCCAGGACCACCACAGAGTAGGTATTATTTAGGTGGTGGATCATTCTCAGCACTGCAGTGACACTGACATGGTGGTGGTGTGTTAGTGTGTGTTGTGCTGGTATGAGTGATCAGACACAGCAGCGCTGCTGGAGTTTTTAAATACCGTGTCCACTCACTGTCCACTCTATTAGACACTCCTACCTAGTTGGTCCACCTTGTAGATGTGAAGTCAGAGACGATCGCTCATCTATTGCTGCTGTTTGAGTTGGTCATCTTCTAGACCTTCATCATTGGTCACAGGACGCTGCCCGTGGGGCGCTGTTGGCTGGATATTTTTGCTTGGTGGATTATTCTCAGTCCAGCAGTGACAGTAAGGTGTTTAATAACTCCATCAGCACTGCTGTGTCTGATCCACTCATACTAGCACAACACACACTAACACACCACCACCATGTCAGTGTCACTGCAGTGCTGAGAATGATCCACCATCCAAATAATACCTGCTCTGTAGTGGTCCTGGGAGAGTCCTGACCATTGAAGAACAGCATGAAAGGGGGCTAACAAAGCATGCAGAGAAACAGATGGACTACAGTCAGTAACTACAAAGTGCTTCTATGTGGTAAGTGGAGCTAATAAAATGGACAGTAATTGTGGAAACAAGAAGGTGGTCATAACGTTATGCCTCATCCGTGTATATCCAAAAATTCAGTGTGCTGTTTAAATATGTTGAACCCAGCTAATTCTGTCACATTTTCAGAAAGGAAAAAGAACAGTTCCAAAATGATTAAAATCTCAAGTGTACAAATAAATAATAAATAAGACATCTTTCACAATATGTGTTCATTTGTGCAAAGAGGCACGTCTAATAAAGAACTGTTTGAGTGGTGGCTTGTGTGCTATTATTAGCGAGCTGTGAACTACGGGGAGTTGAAGATCTCACATTCTCCCAAAATAATTACCTGACAAAACTAGTCCAAGATCAGACATGAACCAACCAGTTTGTGAACCATTTTATGTTGCTCAGTAATTACATAGAAAAGGTGGTCTGGGCTCTGATCTTTTTATCCTAGTCATAATGCCATTATTTAAGACGTAGATTTACAAACAAAAGAAATGATAGAAACATTGTATATATAATAACTAAGAAAATGTTTTTTATGTATTATTTAGCTTCCATCATTAAATACTTTCATAAAATCTCTTAATTCTTTTGTAAAATCTCTAAAAACAGTTCTCTTAATGCAAAATCATATTTTGTAAGATACTTTTCTTTGTGCTGGTGCTTTAGGTGTGATCTCCACAAGGCACCCAGAGAAAGACATCGAATTAACCTGATGTCAAATGATGTTTAATGTTTTACATGCATTTTCTTTTTTTAACCTAGGCTGTAAATTATTTATATAATACACTGATACACTTAAAAAAAGATGGTTATATTATGAGATGAATGTCAACCAGACCACATCTTCTTTAGTATTTAATGCAGTAATCCACCAAATTTTACTGATGAATTCCCACTGCTTGCAAAATGGGTATAAACTAATGTAAGTGCAACACTGACAATACCGATATTACAGTGAATTCTCATCCTGATTCATTCAACTATATATAAACACCCTGTATGATTTCAGAATTTATCTTTTTACTCCAGCTCATTATGCAGACTGATCTGGCTTTCTATCACAGCCCTGATCATCGCTTCCACCTTCCTGCTGGCACTAAATCAGTAGCCGCTAGCTTTTAGCCATGCTTGTGTTTGCCTTTTAAGTCTGGCATTATTGGCATGTATATGGGCCTGTCGATATAAATCTTTACAGCTCGCCGCACAGACCGTCCATCTTCACCAGACCGTGGGAGTAATCCTTATAACCAATGACCAATAAACAGAACCTAGATCCTTAAGGAAGACAGTGTGGGCAGGAATAGATTGGATTCCAATCTCTTATCACAGTTAATTTCATAGTTGACGAAACAATGCAGGCCTAAAGCCAAACAGATTGGTCAGTCGGGATGCAAATTATGGAAGGGGATTAAAGCTCTGACATTTGGCAAAGCTAACTGGTTCAAAGTGGCCATTTCATGATAAAACAGCACCAGTCTGCCAACGGTTTTGGACAATTTAAGATGTCAGTAATTCTACTTCAAAGTCACGTAAAGCCAGTCACTTACTGATTGACCTAAGCTTTTTAAATGTTAGTCCCAAAATTGTATGCTTCCACTTTGAATTTTCAGTTAAAAATGCTGTCCATCTTACTGAGAGACCAATTATGTTATTCTGGACTTCAGGACACAGACATATATGGCATAATCAGGGCACAAAATAACTATTTCCTAATAGGAGCTGGACATCAATCTGCAATAATTTATAAGGCAATCTGCAAACAAATTAAATTCATTTTATTCCATTCTATTCTGAAGTGTGAAGAACTGTTTATGAATTATGAGTCTTTAAGACAGATGCCAGTTTTTCCAAGTGTGGAAGCAAATTAAGTCCAAGGTCAGATAGTTTACTGCTCAGATATACAGTATATAGAAAAATCCAAGAGCTACATCACATGACCTACAGTCCTCATGTTAGCACAATTACAAAAACACTAAACAATACTGGCATTGTTTAGTAAAGATTACAGAATAGCTGAAATACTCCATCTCTCTATAAAGAATGATGCGGGTTTGCAAAATTAAATCTAAATAAACCACTAAAGTTCAGAATCAATACCCTTTAGACTAATTAAACCAAGGTGCCAATGTTTGGTCACCATGCAAAGTGCCAAGTTCGAAACCCACACAGTCTATCACCAGAAACACACACACTATCTGTCAAGCATGGTAGTGAAGGGTTGATAATTTGGGCTTGTTTTGCATCCACAGAAAGCAAAAAACTTTCAGTCAGAGACAACGATGAACTCTACTTTACACTATTTTTAAGAAAATGCCAAATGTCCAGCAACAGAGCTAGGCTGAAATCCACCAGCAAATGGACGATGACACATCAGTGAACTGAAGCCCTGTTGTAAAAAAAAAAGGGCAAAAATCCTCCTAAATGATGTGAGACTGGTTCTCTCCTACAGAAAGTAATTGTTGCATAATATGTTACAGGACCAGGATCAGAGACTTCATCTAAAGCAGTGCATAAAGCTTTATTAAAATACAAATCAAGCAACACAATACGACAATAAACACTCATAAATTTGTCTCCCTTGCAAATACGTAATGGCTTTTATGTGATTATGTAATTACCACCCACCAATTATATTCAGCCATATTATTTATTTTTTTATTTATTTATACTTTGGGTTCTTGGCAACATATTACCACCCACCAACTATATTCAGCCATATCATTTATCATTATTTTTGGGGGTTTTGGCAACATAAATGTTTAAATATTTCGGGATATCTTAAGCAAAACACATTTAAGCTTCAGCATCCTCAGGCTAACACGGATGTGTTCATTTTGCATAAAACACTGGCAAACATATTTTCCAAAAGCTACTTGGTGTAGCCAGTTGGCTCTGTGATGAACATCTGTTTGGTGTTTAGTCTCAATCCCGACCAGTGAGCTGAGACAGACCCTGAACTGCACTGTACTGTCTACATTATATGAACAAACGTATTGAAACACCTGACCATGAGCTTGTTGGACATCCCATTTCAACACCATGGGCATTTCTATTGAATTGCTCCCTCATTCCTTTGTAGATTTCATATCATCTACTCTTTTTAGGAAGCCTTTCTATAAGACTTTAAAGTGTGTGTTGGAATTTGTGCACATTCTGTCAAAAGGGTCAGTGATGTTGAAAGAGAAGGCCTGGCTCGCAATCCAAGTTTAATTCATCCCAAAAGTGTTCAGTTGGGTTAAGATCAGTGCTCTGTGTGGGTGACTGGAGCTCCTTTGCCCACAACTAGCTAGAAGAGGAAATGGATTTCCCAAACTTTTGTGACAATATTAAAAGCATACATTTTTCCTAATTTTTATACGTGTTAGCAATAGACATGGCCGAATTCAATCATTAGTAGAAGAGTCCACATACTTTTGGCCATAAAGTGCATATTCTGGTACCAGCACTAAGCTTGATTAAAAAGTTATTTTATTGGTAAATAATCATCCGTATTCGTATCACTTTAATTGGGGTTGTACTAAGTTGTCTTATATTCCAGAGGTAATTATAACTATAATTATTTATTTAATACTAAAACACTAACATAACACTCTTAAATTTGCACTAGACTGTTTTGCACATTCCAGACCAGGGCTGCTGAAAGTACCTACACAGCTCTAGAGAGTGTTATGTATGACATGCCAAAGCTTCGTGTCTTTTTATGCTACATCAAGAAGAGTGACCTTTTCATCTCCCTCTGCACTGTTCTGGCTAATTTTCATTTAAATATACAGACTCTTGGTCACCTCGGTGTGTCCCTAACAGCTTTTAAAGAAATGAAATGGTGGGCGGTAAGTGCTCAGGCATAAGTGAGGTCTGCCGAAGCTGACAGGCGAAATTGTTTAATTAACTTGTCCAGCAGAGCCACCAGTCTGAACTCTAATATACAAGCTGTTTAGAAGAGATTGGTATACTGCCTGGTTCATTTTCTTCCTCATCTTATTGTCAAATCTAGCCATATACATACGATTAAAGATGTTGACTGATTTTCAATTTATTCTCAATGTTTAATCTGTATTGTCCAATACTGACAAAATAATTGAGTTCATTCATTCATTAATTCATTCATTTATTGTCAGTTCTACCACTGCTTTAATCTGGTCAGGCTTGTGTTGGGGCCATTTCATTGGATGAAAGGCAGGAACCGGTCATTTTCAGCCAGTTTATTGTAGGGAACACACACACACACACACACTGACACACACATACACACTTAAGGCAATTTTTAGTTCCAACAGACCTGAATGCATGTTTTTGGACTTGTGGGACAAAAGCAGAGCACCTGAAGGAAACACATGTGAACACATAAGGGAGCCTGGCCATCTGGCCGGGGAATCAAAGCCAGGCCCCGGGCCCTTCATGCTTTGGGGCGACAGCGTTACCCACTGCACCACAGTGTAATTAAATACATGTAGAATTGAATTCTAGTAACAATGTGGTAACAATATGGTGTGCAATCAAATATAAGCATCATGCTAAGGGAACATATTTACACTAACATCCACTACACCATTAGCTAAGTGTAGTAAATTAGATAAATGTGGGTAAAAAAACATATTAAAAAAAGAATGTATGGCACCCAGGTGGCACAGCGGGATATTCCGCTAGCACACCAGTGCCGAAATTCTGAACACCTCAGTTCGAATCTCGGCTCTGCTACCGGTCAACTGGGCGCCATCTAGCAGGCACAATTGGCAGTGCCTACGGCAGACACAAATTGGCCACTGTGTCTGCTCGGTAGAGGAAATGACCGGACTAAGGGGTCTTGAAACGCTGTGCAAGGACCCTGGTTAGCAGATGGGACGTCTGTGCAGAAGCACGGGCGTAAAGAAGTGGTCCACTAGAATGAGTTTTTATATAACTACAAACAAAAAATCATTTTCTCTAAATATAAAAATTGTGTTCCTGTCCAGGAAAACTACACATGCAGTACAGTAAGTAAAAAAAAAAATTTATTCTTTATTTTCTTTTACTGGTAAAGACATTGCATTGATTTGTAAGGCATACATATTACACATTACCCAGTTTTCAATGTTTAAATGTTTTTTTTTTAATACAACTTGTAAAAACTGTGGACAGCTAATTAGGAAAACATCTGCAGTTGAAAAATAGAACAAAAAAATTATCACCACTACTTGTGTGTGTAATTTGTCTAATATACATTTATTCCAGTGACTGTTAAAAATGCAACTCTCACTTCATCTTTTTCACCTTTTTCGCTGAACCGCACAGCTAACAGATGCAGTGTTCAACAGCAGTTCCAATTACTGGGAAAAAAAACACACGATAGCAGAGGGAGAAGAAAATTACACAGATGAAGCCGTTTGGAAAAGAGGCGGGCGAGGCAAAGCACTTGGTGAAAGTGCATAGTGAAAACAATTGTTATTAGCTAGTGTTTATCAGGTATCAGGAAAAGAAAGTAAAAATGCTAGTAAAGCTCTGACTACCATGGAACTCTGAGCAACAAATTAGGTTGTGTATGTTTTTTTTATTAATGAGAAAGTTGACCTTGTATATAACCAGTTAATTAGTCCTGATAACCCTGATACATGACTGACCCGCATACCGCCCGCTTCACATTCAGCTGCAAACCGCTCCTGCACACAGAAGGTTTCCATACAAAGAAACCAGAGAGACATCATCATCTGTAAATAGCAGAGACGGCACCTCCTGAACCCCCAAACGGAAGATTTTCTGTCCCATACAATGCCTTTCCACCCTGCCCCTAAATAACAGGAAGAGAATTAGAAACAAGGCACAACCCTGACAGTCCAATGATCATGTTGTACAAGCTTGACTTACAGCTAAGAATGCAAACACAACTCACGCTGCTTGCATAAATCTCTGTAGGCACCAATTACCTTAATTGTTAAGTGATGTTGAGTGATAGCACAAGTTTTAAAGATTTTTGACCTGCCTATTGAGTATTAATTAGTTAACTGAGAAGTTTATTACATTTTGGAACTTTAGACTAAAAGTGTATTCAAACTTTTGTTTGGACCAAAATAAAACAAAAAGACTAAAATGTTTAAAACAGATCAAGCTAAACTGTGGTAAGAAAGAAAAAGTGAAGAATAAATGCAGGGACAGTTAGTTTCTTTTCAATAAAGCCAGAAAGAATGTAATAAAAATGTATGTTCCAGCCCAGAAGACACAAGAAGACCTACTGCTGTATATCGCTAAGCTAAGCCAAGCCAAGCCTTAGGTCCCCCTGGCCCTGGATTTAATCAGTGAAAAGAAAGGCAGGGAACAGTAAGGCCGGGATCTTCCAATTCATCAGCCTGCCAGCTAGTATTCTGAGCCACCTTTTATGTGTTCATTTGGCCTTTAGGACAGCTAAGCCTTCACCCAAAGCTACAAAAAGTAATTACAGATACAGTGTATATGCATGATCGATTGACTAATTGCGGTCACATGCAAAACTCACATTCACTGCTAAAATTTTCATAGCCCTGAGAGACACAAAAGTACACATTGGCCTTAATTGCTGGATTAAATATACTGCCCTCTTTTGCTTTTGTTGCATGGATATGCAATAAGCCTGAGACAAAATGAGATGTTATTTCCTTTTACACACCTTGAGGAATTCGATTCTTTAAAAGAAATAAAAAAATGAGCTTAGAGGAATTATGAGAACGTCTATAAAGCAATAGTTCAGCCAAAATAACATTTTCCCATTACAGTATACAATACACTGTGGTCTAGCAGGCAGTCATCCTTAGAAGGTTATAGCTGTTCATTCATGCATATTTAGTAACCACTTCATCCTAATTAGGGTGGCAGTGCGTCCTACAACTGTTCATTAAAGCCAAGATGCAGGGAGCAATTACAACCATTGCTCACTGGTTCATTTACACTTATGCTAGAAAAACAATATAGAGTACTGCATCTACTGTGCAGATTGTAGTTTGGGTGCAACATGAATTTTAAGGATCTGGCTTGAATCCACACCTCTGGTCACCTTTTAAAAACCATGCTCTAAAATGTCCCATGGTGTAAGTGAAAGTGTGGGCGCTGCTCTTCAGTTCTAGAGGCAATATTACATATACAACACACTTCACTGTCTGAACTAGGGATCAACAGAAGATACGCTTTGCTGAAACAAATTGGTTAGGATGGGCTGTACTGCTTCAGGAGATCAGCAAGAGAGCTGCAAAGAAGGTTCCATATAAATGTCCATGGTTTTTGAATTAGCAATTAAAACAACTAATGGCCAGGTGTCCACATAGTTTCCGGGTGTTTTGTTTCTTTTAAAGCCAAATAGAAACCTTTGTAATAATACATGACATGATTGGTAAGAGTGGGCTATACTGCTTCAGGAGATCAGCAAGATATGCAGGAGCTAAACCATTTAGAGCTGGTTTGGTCTAAAGAAACTCTAGCGGCCTGTACAGAACCTCAAACATAACCCTACTGAACACATTTGAGATCAATTTGAATGTCAAATGTAAACAGGACCCAGTTATCTAACATCACAGCTTGATTTTACAAATGCTTACTGAATTAAAAAGCACAACCCTAGTCCCCTCCACAAAGCCTATCCAGAAGAGTTAAAAAAGAGGTGCAAAGGAGACTAGCTCCATATACATGTTCATGGTTTTTGAATGGGATAGTAAAAGTATATCTTAAATAAGCTAATTGCCAGGTATCCACATACTTTTGGCCATATGTTATATATGTAATGTTTCCGGCTGCCTTGTTTCTTTTAAAGCCAAATAGAAACCTTTGTAATAATACATGACATGGTTAGGGTGGGCTATACTGCTTCAGGAGATCAGCAAGATATGCAGGTGCTAAACCATTTAGAGCTTTGAGGGTCATTAGCAGGACTTCGTAGTCAATGTGAGACAGACACTCAGTGTAAACTGAATAAGACTAAGATAATATGATCGCAGTATTCTCTTCCTGGTATGGACATTTGCTGTAGCATTTTAAACTGACTAAGGGCTATTTAAAGAAACTGCAGAGCAGTTTCCTAGAAACAGTAAAACAGTGCAAAAAATTAATAACTTTGCTGCTGGATCAGGTTATTTATAAATATGTGGGTCATCACTATAAAATAAAGCTTAACATCACGTTTGTGGATTACATATCATCAAGGATGTACACAGTATAAAAAAGGAACAATAAGGATCCTAGAAAAGAACATTGTGAAACACCAAACTACACTCTGTAGACTTTATTAAAAAATCTTAATTAACACCAATAATCTGCAAACATTAGACATCAGTCAAATCACTCCACTACAAAATTCACCAGTGAGCAATAGAAGTCTTTTTTTCATAATGTTTTTATAACGGTTTGGACATGGTGAATTGCCTGTTGCCAGTTTGCTGTACCACCTCTAATTTACCCTCATCAATAAGCAAGAGGAAAACAGAAGCAAGACGTGCAATGCATTAGGAAGTGTCTGCATTATAAATGTATAAATATGTATGAAACTGCCTAAATAGAAAAAAGTGCATAAAGCACAATGCCAACTTTCTGCTATTCCAGTAATGCAAATACTAATATGCAAATATATTTACAAGCTACACAGATAAGCCAAACATGAGGGGGTAGATGGCATACATGCCCTACAAGAATATCTATACTAATGTTAGGCTGTGTGTAGGTAATTCTGTTACGCCTGTGTATTTTATCAGTGCTTGCCAGCAGTGCAGAGGCTGGGCGAGATGCTGCGAAAAGGCCGGGAAGGTGAATCCTTCTCAATCCTATTAGCGGGGATTAGCCCATGTTCCCCTCCGTCATCACACTGCTGCAGGTGCATAACTGTTAACTGGCAGAATACTATAGTAATGACATTGCTGGATGTTTTTCAGTGTAGGATGCTCACCAAGGGTTTAAGTTTGTTATTATTTATTCACTTTTGCTGGTCTGAATTTAGTCATTAAGTAAAAATGCTTTAGGGTGAGTACTTGGAGATTAGGCAAGGAGAAAATATATATGTATAGATAATATATAATACATATTTTGTGTCTCCAATTTACCTCACTTGCATGTCTTTGGACTGTGGGAGGAAACCGGAGCTTCCAGAGGAAACCCACGCAGAAAGGACCCGAACCGCTCCACCTGGGGATCAAACCCAGGACCTTCTTGCTGTGCGACGACATTGCTACCCACTGAGCCACCGTGCCGCTCACATCTAAATGTCCATAGTTTTTAAATAAGATATTACATAAACTAATAGCGAGGAGTCCACATACTTTTGGCCATGATGTTTTCGGCTATATTGTTTCTTTTAAAGCCAAGTAGAAACCTTAATAAGTAATAAGACATGAAATGACCGGTCAGCACAAAATTGTGAACCCAAAACTTGCTAAAACCAAGTTAAGGTTGGATCACTCAACAGGACAATGATCCAAAACATTCAAGACAATGATTAACATAAATATCCTAATAGTAAATTGGCGAGGTTAACGGGAGTCCAGAGGTCCTAGTAGCCTGAACAATTTGGTTAGCTTCGATATTGAGGAGTGCTCCTAGACAAGATGGTCTGGCATTTAAATTTTATCAAGCATTACGGAAGAATTGTTCAAAATAATTTCTATGTGTGAAACAGCTACTGACCTTTTTACCAAGACTGCCAATAACTCTGAATGATAAATGTAAATGTCTATGTCTATCGCTTCCCATGAACTTTATTATGAATACTGGTTATGGCTTAATGTCACTCTTCACATCAGAATATGGACAGTAGCTCTGAGTTTAGAACTTCCCAATTACAGTACCATTCTTAATAAGACAGTTGAACCTCTATAGTACATGCATACTTACGACAGTTTGCACATCAGTGTTTGTCCTGGTCTAACCCAAGACAGACTACTAAGTTAATTATCGAGTGGAATTATCAGGCATGTTAGAGCAGGGAAATGGCTAAACTGCACTGTGCTGAGCTTATAACCCTGAGGACCCCAGGCTTGTACATGCATTTGGTTTCAAATCACCCCGGACGACAGCAAGACTGATGGCATGGGCTTAATTTATAGTTCTCATTATAGCTTCAGCTCAGAGGGTGACAAGATGTAAATGCTGACAAAATGGAAAGTGCATTTGCTGTCCTTGAGGGAATGCAATGGTCTGCACTTACAAATTACAACTGTGTAGAATAGTTGACCAAAAGCATTGCAAGAACGCTACCAAAATGAAAAAGATGTTAGCGATAAGTGCTTTCAACCTTAAGGTGTCCTTCGCTCAATTTTTCTTCCAGTTTAGTCACTGCCAGTTCTAATCCACAACATGAGTCTCACCTTTAACAAGACAGCTGCCAACCTGGGAGCCAGGGTAAGATGTACTTCCTACAAGAAGCTCACACAACATTATTAAAATCAAAATCTAACAACACATGCAACCTCAATTTCTATTAAATGAATAATTGTTTTCTTATAAATGCTTTTTAACTTTAAGGTGGATTTTTCCCAGTATAGTCACTGCTAGATCCCAACTACTAGATTTAAAAAATATATGTACTTCTTCTAGGACATGCAACGACTCTTAAATGCAGCCCATTATACATCATTAAAAAGCTAACTATGCCTAGAAGAGGGCAGTAAGTGCACTCTTTGATATGCAAAATTGCAGAAATGTCTAAGATTTGCCCGGGGCTAATGTTGCTTTGTTGAAAGAAGATACATTAAGAATGCAATTTCTCCTACCCGAAGAGAAGGAACATTTTATTCGTTTTGACTCCTGGCCATAAATGGTGTTTGTTTTAATATTCTGCACAGAGCTTCTAGTTGCTCCTGTGCCTCTATGTCTCTTATGCATAGATTTTCTCTGAAAAAATGCAGTCCCATTTAGAGACATTTTCTTCCCAATATTTATACCTATATTTTCAGACTAGGCACAATTAGCACTGGCTCGTGTAAGATTTAAGTTGCACAAATGGGAATGGACAAAGCAAAATGACAGAAGGTCTGTCTCACCTTCGGTACTTCAATTGTGCCAGTTCATCCTGTCTTAACTGCACCCTTGTTCAAAAGGACACAGAAAAGCCCTTGGAAATACCATCCCTTTTGCCCAAAGAATAGGGTCAAATATGCTAAAGCAATGGGACAAATGCTTTACTGCGGCAACACAAAATAAATGTTTTAATGTTGTAACTGAAACCTCAATCACTCTATTTTTTGCGAATGTACATTTTTGTGTCTGTAAGATTAAAACAAATAATGTAATAATAAGACAATTAAAAAATTTTACCTCTTTCTTTACATTAGCATGAAGTGACACTACACCTAATTGACCAACCTAACACTGACGACTTGACGACTGACGACTGCTTGAGACGAGCTTTTAAGATCATTACTTGTCACACTATGAGCTCATTAAAATATATATTCTGCTTTTATCTGACAAACTGTAAAATCGTGTGTACTCAGAGATTGATTATATAATCAGATTAATTAAAGACAGACCTGGGATTGAACCATCATGTCATGTCAAACACAAAATCACATTAGCACAATGGTGGAATTGTTACGCATGAATAAAACACTGATTAAAAGGTAGGAAAATGAAAGTCTGGCACCTACATGACTATAATGACTGTAAAAGAGAAAGAAAGACTTTCCTATATATCAGTGTCTGCACTAGCTGCTATGCTACTGTAAGAAGAGTCACGCTAACCTGTGCTTATTGGTATGAACTAACGTAAGTAAATAAGTGGCTATTTTAAATAACAGCTCATTAAATTGCTATTCAAATAATGTAACAAAGTGTTCCATACATGAGTTTTGTGTCTTTTGCTGTCCTGCTATTGGTGGCTTTTGGATGCGCCTTATACCAGCACTCACATACTAAGATCTGGATCTTTTGGAAAATGACAGGACTTTTTATTCAGCTGTTTTTGGTCATAGTGAACCTAAATCGGCTGCCGGTTTGCATTTCACACTGTGCATTCCAAGACCACCAACCCTTACTCATAACCAATATAATATCTTACAAGTGATTTGGCTGCAACAGCTAAATCAGGTCGATTATGCACAATGTTACACCAAATTTGACCATTATAATTGTTGGTTAAATGTAAGATTTAAGGAAGTATGAATACTGCATTATCTTCATGAACACTGGACTGAATAAAAAAGTGTGCACAAAATATCTAAACCCAGTTGCATTACTCTCTGTACAAGCATGTCAACCTCTCTGTGGTGAATTACTGTAAATGTGGCGATGTGTTTGGGTCAGTATTTTGCTCAGAGCCACTACTTCTAATAGCGCTACTATGTTTCTGTATTCATGGATTTTCCAGATACCAAAAATCTCGAAAAAAAAAATGCTGCCCCATTCAGAGTCTGACATTAGATTTATGTTGCACAAATTGGCATGAACAAACACAAAGAAACAGAAACTGAGTGATGGCAGAAACAAAGTGAGCGAGAGTGTGCGAGAGAGAAAGAGAGAGAGAGAGAGAGAGAGAGAGAGAGAGAGAGAGAGAGAGAGAGAGAGAAAGAGCAATTATGATTGTGATTCAGAGTCTGTCTGTCTGCCTTCTGGGGCTTGAACTGCTTTGATTCATCCTGTCCTACATAGCAGATAGAAGAGCAAGTAAACGCAGCACTCAGACAGCCATCCATCACTTGTTGTTCTTTCTGCATCTCTATAAAGCAGGACGCATTAGCCAGCTAATCCGGACCTACTCTGCTCTCTCAGCATCACTCTCAATCAGATCTTACAGCCATACCATGCTGGTCATGGCCTGGGTATTAACAACACTATCACCGACAAGAAAATGGCATCACCAGCCATCAACCCCAACCTTCTTAGAAAGATAGGGGGACTAAAGAAAAGGCAGAAAAGGACTTCGAAGGGAAGGAAAGAAAGTACAATTTTAAAAAGGGAAAAAATAAATGAAAAAATAAAACAACAAAAAAGCAAAAAAAGAAAATTGATATTGCATAAGTAAAGGGAAAGGATAGAATCGAGAACAAAAAACAAATAAAAATAATGAGGGAAAACAGGTATCAGAAAGATAGTAAATAAAAAATATGACCTGAAATAATATTCTATTTTCTCTACATCTAAACTAAAAGAATAGCAGACAAAAAGAATAGGACAAGGTAAGTGAGCATAAGCAATGGGACACAAAAACACAAAAGAGATTAGAGGTATAAAAAAATAAAATGGGAAGAAAATAAACTGGAACTGAACCCTTAACAGGATAGTAAGTAAAAAAAAACAGTGGCAAAATGAGAAAAGATGAGAACAGACGTTTTGCTAACCCGTTTACTGATTTTCCCAATGCCCCTGAGTAGTAATATTACAAACTTATTTCCTCACCATGAAGTGTCGCTATCATAAACTTCTTGTGGGTAACAAGAACTTCATTTGATCTCACAAGTCATAAGATCGACCAACCGGACTCAAGCTTCCTGTTTATTCCCTCAGGAGCTGTTTTCTCCTCCTTTATTCGCTCTATCTCTTTTCTTCCTCAGCTATCAGGTTCAAGAGCCATTTTTTAATCCGTTTTTTCATTAGCACAAGGTAGAGGCTATTAAAATTGATTACAATCACTTAAATTGCATTGCTGGCTTTGATAGGCCCAGCTGGATTAGAAGCACAAAAAGCAGCATTAAAGCCTTCAGCAAAGTAGCACTGCTTTGTTTAATGAGTGCATTTTTTTGCAAAGAAATGCAAAATTAAAAATAGCTAGACTATCTATCTATCTATCTATCTATCTATCTATCTATCTATCTATCTATCTATCTATCTATCTACCGATCATCCATAACATTAAAACCACCTCCTTGTTTCTACATTCACTGTCCATTTTATCAGCTCCACTTACCATATAGAAGCACTTTGTAGTTCTACAATTACTGACTGTAGTCCATCTGTTTCTCTGCATGCTTTTTAACCTGCTTTCACCCTGTTCTTCAATGGTCAGGACCCCCACAGGCCCACCACAGAGCAGGTATTATTTAGCTGCTGGACTGCAGTGACACTGACATGGTGGTGGTGTGTTAGTGTGTGTTGTGCTGGTATGAGTGGATCAGACACAGCAGCACTGCTGGAATTTGTTAATACCGTGTCCATTCACTGTCCACTCTATTAGACACTCCTACCTAGTTGGTCCACCTTGTAGACGTAAAGTCAGGGTATGCAGAGAAACAGATGTACTACAGTCAGTAATTGTAGAACTACAAAGTGCTTCTATGTGGTAAGTGGAGCTGATTAAATGGACAGTGAGTGTAGAAACAAGGAGGTGGTTTTAATGTTATGGCTGATCAGTGTGTAATCCTGCCTTTAATCTTAAACTGGAAGAAAACTGTTTTTACAAGGCAATGATCAAAAACAACATGCCAAATCAAGACTATAGTGGTCTGAAAAGATGACAAGACTTTAACAGTTGGTTAACTAAGTACCAAAATAGGTTTTAAGAGAGTGCCTTGTGAACTTGTTACAGATTCCATGTTGTGACAATCATACACAATATGTGAAAAAAAATGAAGGCACTGTATAACATAATAAAATGTACAATCTTTAGGCTTTATCCATCCTAAGTTGGCATCCCTAATGTTGACTCCCGTGACATTCCGATTCGAATAGAGCCCACTTGCCTGCCATCGACTTGTCCATGTGTACCTGATCCTCAGAAACTCGCTTCCTACCACAAGAACACAGGGTGAAATCAATGCTTCTTTACCCAGCCCTCCACCTCGTCTTACTTCACATCATTCCCATTAATCCAAACCCCATTCCAATCAATATGGTACGTTCATCACAAAGCCAGTGTGAAAGGTAGACTTATTAAATACGACTGCAATCATTTTTCCATACATTTATCATTACACCCTCATCTATCCATCAATTACTGACATTTTAGCACAAAGGGAACAACTTATGAGTTACACATATGATACACGCTGAGCTCTTATTCTTTGATACTAAAAAGAATAATCAATTACAATTTGAAATAAAATTTGCAGTTTAAAAAGAAAACTGTAAAAATGTAAAAGAGAACATCAAATCAAACAATAAACAGAATAGAAAAAAAGATATATAGAATTCACAACATGATCAAACCTCTTGACATTCTGCACAATTTAATGTTATGTTTTTTTATTCTGAATGGATTTAGTTGGCATTTTTACAAACCACTCTACATAATCACCCACAGTGTGAAAGTGAAAACATTTTAATGAAATAATACTAAAACCTTTTATTCACAAACGTATTCAGACACTTTATTCAATACAGGCAGATCCAACTGCAACTACTCTTGGATATAGCTCTACAAGATTGGCACATCTGGATTTGGACTGTTTGTCCATCATCAGGTCTCTTTACAGTTGTTTGATAAGGCAGAAGTCTGGTCTTTGGCTGAGCCACTCAAGGACATTCAGAAACCTTCCCCGAAGCCACTCCAGTTTTTTTTTTTCTTCCAGCATAATGCTTTGGCTCATTAAAGAGTTCAAAGTGAAAATGAAGGAGGACTTCTTCAAATATATTCCTGTGTTTTGGTGCAATCATCCGTCCCTCAATTTTTACCAGTCTTCCTGTCCCTGCCACCAAAACACCCCAATCCTTCGATTGGTTTTAGCCAGGTAGTGCATGTTTATGCCAGACATAGTGCTGTCTGATCTGTCCATAGTTTTATTTTTACCTTCTTAGACCACAGAATTTTCTTTCCTTCATGTTGCCAGTGTCCTTTACAAGCTGTTTAACAAACTCCAACTTAACAGTGGCTTCCATCCTTACACTTTGCTTAAGACTTGTTTTTTGTAGTGCTGCAGAGACTGTTTTCCATCCAACAGGTTTTTCCATCACTGCACTGGACCTTTGAAGCTGTAAAGTATCTTAGATTCAATCTTAAAATGACCAATGTGTTCACTGCTTACTTCCCTGACCAAAGCCCTCACTGCCCAGATGCCCAATTTGGCTAGAAAGGTTCAGAGATGTGCCAAGCTTTATTAATTTCAAAATCATTAAGGCCACAGTAATAGCCTCTTCTGGGTGGCCAGGTAACACTCAAAACCTTAGATATTGTTTTATATTTGCCCTGATCTTTGTCTTGACAGAATTGTTAGCGGAAGATTCATGACTTGGTTTTTATGGGCCTTTATGTGGACTCAGATGTGCCTTTTCAAACTGTCAACAGGTGCATAGTTTCACTGCAATTCATTTCTAGACACAATAAAGGATAAAGCTATCAGGATGCCCCAGATCATAATTTGGATTGTCTTAGCAAAGGGTCTAAATACTTTAGTAAATAAGATATTTTTAGGCATTCTTTCCAAGGTATTCCTGTCTTCCCGTCACAACCCGGACCGTAATAAACCAAGTCCAGGTGTGCAAAGCTTGTAAAAATGCAACCAAGATTAATTGCAGCTGCATTTGCCTATATTAAATAAAGTGTCTGATTATATTTGTAAATAACAAATTGTATTTTATTTTTGAAATACTATTTCATTTTTACTTTGACATTGTAGGTGATTAAATGTAGACTGGTAGTAAAAATGGCACTTAAATACATACAAAATTCACACACACCACTATAATCTTTTTTAATATTTACCACAGTAAGCCACATAAGCCACAGTTCAGCAAAAATTACTAAAGGTTTGCATTACCTGGATTTACTAACTGCAACCATATGCTTCATTCACAGATGTCACGTGACTGACTAAAAATCATTAGATAAGATCATTAGATAGACAGTTAAATTCAGTTTTTAAAAATAAGTCTTCAAGAAATGCTTTATGCCAACATACTGAATTTCATATTAATTTACTAGAATGATCTGTGTATATTCATTCTAACAGGCAAACCAAAACATATTGCAGGTATTCAGTTCATATTAATGAATAGTCCAAAGGTCTCGCTTTTGGCCAAATAACTAATTTTCTTAAAAGTACCTCAAGTTTTGACTTTTTAAAAACTTAATTAAACTTGAATCAATTCTAAACATGTGCATGACTCGTGGCATTTTAAAGGGCATGACACTGCTCTATTGCCTCCGCAAAAAGAAATAGCTGTTATCAGCATGTTTGTTTTTACACTGTTCATGTTTCATTTTAAGCTTCTACGTTTTGAAAATACACATTTCAAGATGCCAACCCTTCTTTAAAAATTCATAAATAGATAAATAAAATGCTGGTTGATGACAGAGGAAAAAAACTGCATTACCAGCATAAAAATAAAATGACTGCCCGTTAGTGATCAGCAAAAACTTGGTATTAAAAACAGAACATGCTGGTCAGCATAGCCAAGCATTAAAGCACAGCAAGTGATGGGTGTTGACCAGTAAAGTATCGCATAGCAAGCATTAAATGCTGGTTGGTGAACATAACCAGCATACATTCACAACAAATGCTGGCCAGTGATGAGCATATATATCACAGATTTCATAGATTTTTGTGTCACAGTTCACAGCAGCCATTAAATAACTAATTTGTATAAACTAAATGATAGAATTAATGGAAGCTACAATACACAGCACAGCCTACCTTAATAGTTAAAATGCGAAAATTCTTGTCCCTATTGCATATTTCACGGGAAATGGCTCATTTCATGGTCCGTGACGGGATTTTCACTGCCGTGAATTAGGTAGGGCCTTAAGGATAATATATGTAACTTCTGTAACAGATTGTGCTTGATACATTGCCAACAGATAAAAACAGCAGTGGTTAAAACACTAAGTGTGCTATTTAAACTTGGTACACTCACCTACCTGGGAGAGGAAGCTTTGTGAATACAAACAAAGGAAAACAGAACGGGAAACATATTTCACATTGATCAGCTGTTGGTTGCCAAACTTAAAGCACAACTCGTGGTGCATCAGTAGAGACCACATATTCCTGAGGGGACTGAGGTAGATTTAAGTGAGGTCTGATCTAGCAAAAAAAGAAAAAAATACAACTTGTGGCTGAAAATCTGAATATATGTCTTTTTTGACTACAAAACATCAGTAAGCATTGATTTATTCAGCAACAAACTTCAGTGTCTTTAAGCCCTTGGCAGTGTAAAGCTTTCTTGACTATGGACAGTGACATCTCTGTTCAGATTCCTCGACCACATATGACTTTTTTTTAGTTTCAAGTAATATTCCTGATTTATAAAAATCTGATATCTGCTTTCAGTACAAACCTTCCCAAATTTACATTTAATCATGTAACAGACACCTTCATCCACAGCAACTTACAGTTGAAGCCAGTGCCAGCAATTAAGGGTTAAGGGCCCACTTCTGATTTCTAATCTACTTCTTTAACCACTGAACTACCACTTCCCTAGTTTTTCCATTGTGATGTTTGTGGTTTAGTCTAATGGGTGAAACCAAACTGGTCATATTTGTATGGTCACAGATTTAGTCACCAGATGTAGCTAATCATAATCACTAACAAGAAATTAAAGTGTGATGCTACAAAGTTAAACAACATTACAGAGCTTTCTAAACCACCAGAATAAAAATTTAATATATTGAATGTACAGTATAATTGAGACCCAGGAGATTTTGTCATTTTCCAGAAAGCCCACAATCAATAAATAAACTAATTATAATCATTAAAGAATGTGTGATCCAAGTAGGTTAAATCTGAAATGTTATCTAACACCATCTGGCCCTGTGTAAAAACTACTTTCCACCTTTAATACTCAATCAACAATGAACTAAAATGACTTAGACCCTTCTCAGAAATATAAAGGTAAAAAGTATCAACAATCATCATATTTTGCCATAAATAAAAACATATATGTATAAAAATATATCAGAAAAGGTTACAGAGCCACCTTTGGGGTTCTGGGACTTCCCTGTATCACAGTGAGACATAACCTTTAAACTTAAAACAGTGAATCTTCCAAGACTAATCTAGAAAATCACAATAAACATTTAAAACTCTATAGGCATTGTTCATCTCAGATAATGTCAACGATCATGATTTCAACATAAAAAAAAATAGGCAAAAATGTAATTCATGGAAGAACTGTAAATAAAACCAATGCAAACCAAAATATACATAAAAGCTCATCTCACTTTGGACTGGTAAATCAAAATTATAACTTTTTTTGGAAAACACACGTCCTATTGCATCCGGCATAAAGCTAACACACCAGAACAGCATATCAACAGTCAAACAATGTGATGAATTCCGCTCTCTTGCAGAAACTTTTGAAGAAAAACGCCTGTTCACCAGTCTGCAATGCAGCCTCAGGCAAAATGAGAAAATAACCCATTATTTTTATTCCCAATAACACATAGGAGCATATTAGAGTAGCCAGAGTACTCAAGAGGAAACATATGCAAAACTACACAGACAGCGAAACAGATGCAGGGACTTAATTTAGGTCCCTGGATCATTGAACCATCCACACTACCTATCCTATCACCTCCAACAATCTATCATTAAAATGCATTTTTCATTACGTTGGCCAGCAACTATGTCATACATGAGAATTCCTTAACAAGTCTTAAAAGAAAATCAATGTGAAATTCATTATTACCTTCCACTTTTAATACCAGTACATTTACATTTAATTTACATTTTCATCATTTACCAGACGCTTTTAAGGGTTAAGGGCCTTGCTCAGGGACCCAACAGTGGCAACTTGGTGGTGGCGGGGCTTGAACCGGCAACCTTCTGTTTACTAGTCCAGTACCTTAACCACTGAGCTATCACTGGCCAGTACTACAGAGGGAGGAGGCCTGGCTTGTACTGTGTAATCTAATGAAGTCAGAGTGAGCATGGGCAAATGTCTAATCGTTTCTGACACGATTCCAAAGCGGGAAGTCATGAACTCTGACAGGACTCATTCAGAGTGAACCTGCCTCTCTGAAGAGAGATGACTGGATTTTGTGTACGTTTGTGAGTGTGTCTAGCAGACAGACTCCAGCCGAGCAGCCTAATTGGTTCTCCAGCTGCCTCAGCATGACTCCAAACCCCACGCTGCCCAATCAGCTTTTGGCAAACAGAAAATCCTGGATAATCCACCTGACATCGCAGTGCATGTTCACAGAGAATTGGCATCATTATCATCCTTATCCCTGCCCCTTCAATAAATCGTATTAGTCTGTAAAGTATACCAGTTACAGTTTATTCAATTGTGTAAATGCCAAATCAGTGGTTTATATATATATGCACTGCCATGTCAGGTGAATTATACATATGGTATTAGGTTAAAATAATTTATTGATCTATTTAAATGTTATGTAAAATAAAATATCATCACGTTAAAAGTTTTAACACTTTCATCCTTCAAGAAGAACCTAAAATTTAAATACTACAGGTGGGGGCCGCTCATTCTGCACCTCAGTGGACCATTTTTTAAAAGAACACAAAAAGTAAATAGTTTCGATGCAGTCAGTTAAAAACCTTGACAAGCTTGTTAACATAAGTTTCATAACTTACAAGATTTTTAGTTATACAGCAGTGACCTGACTGAATGACCTTTGTTCACAAATATTTGGATAGATAGTCAGATAAACATAGTAATAATAATAATAGTAACAATAATAATCATGGTCAGAGCCTTGTAATGGATTGGCATCCCGCCCAGGGAATTTCTGTCATGCATTCAGTGTTTTCCACAGGAACTGGATCAACCACAACCCTAACCAGGATAAAGCAATGAGGATGAAAATAAAATAAATTAATAATAATAATTAATAACATATAATAATTATATCATTATAATAATTTATAATAACATATAATAATTGAAACATTTATTCAACATGAATATTATAAAATGTCTTATATGTATCCAATTTTTATCCAAAAAAAACACACACTAAATTATCACATAAATTTCAGTGGCACTTAATTTTAAATTATCATATGATCAGTATCTAGCTGTAACATTCAGCTGCAACAAACTACCTGACCCAAACTGGTTCATTTCCTACAATCAGCTGCCCCTGGAACTGGTTATAGCTCTTTATAAAAGGACCTTGTATCCTAAAACACTAATTCACGCCTAACTTTATAGCTCCTACATGCTTAATAAGGACATCTTATTTCCATAGATGCACCTAGGAATGCATAATATGATAGGAGGCTTGTAGAGCAAGAATACATCAGTGTATCATATGTGAAGGTCTTTTGCATCCTAGTGTGTCACAGCCTACAAACTCTAGGTGTGAGGTTGAGGGGCATAATGTGTTACACAGTAGGCACTACAGTGTAATACATTATGCCCGTTAACCTCACACCTAGAGCAAACTGAATGCCATAACGGTACCAATTTGGCAGTAATATAATAACAATTAGTCTATCTTGATCAGTGCCAGTGACATTCAACCCAGCTGGTAAAATGTTACTAATGTGGCATCACAATAGAGTAACTTGTCTCTTTTGTATTTTAAATACCTTTGTCTTATCTGACTGCTTTGTGTTTTTTGACCATGCCTACTAAAAGACAAAGGTAAAACTATTCCTATCTATGTTGTCAGCAATAAATGTTACATGAGCTTTAGGTTTTTGTGGACAAAGTGTGTAATCTAATTATTTAATCACAGTTAAAGAATATACACACCCTTATATGCGTAAACAATTTGATGTAAAACTAAACATGCAGTAATTATAAGCATGTATGGTATAAAAGTTGTGTTGAATGTTTAAATACACCAAGAATGACAATATTTGTTGCTACACCAGAATGATTAGTAAACAAATATTGAGTAAATACATATACAGTGAAACCTCGCTTTTCGTACTCAAATTTGTAACACAATTAGGCTGTTTGAACGAATTTGTAATCATTCAGAATACTCATAAGGACTCATAAGAAATAATGTGATTTGGATAAACCTGTTCCAGACCCCCATATTATTGCTTGTTTGCCTTTATGATAATACATAATGCATAAAAACATACATAAAAACTAGTAATCCAATAAATGTATATGAAATAAATAAAAAGTGAGCTGCATTTTACCTGTACTGAGGTGAGCTGATGGCTGAAGGTGAAGGGATGGAGGGACGTTAGCAACACTGTCACCAGCCCATTGTTTTCGTTTATTCAAAACAAACTTTGTTATTATTTTCATTTCCTCAAGTATAAGTGACTTACTCACAGCAAAGAGGTCACTATTATCGACACATTAGCACATTTTAGTCTCTTTATTTTTTAATATGAACGATATATTTGATTTCACCGAACAATATTAAGTAGCCAGACGTCCAGACTTGATACATAACCGAGTTCCACTTGCAAACTTCGCAATAAGTTCATTTTTCAGTTCAATTGTCGCTCTCACTGCTTTCCTTTTAGGCTTGGTTGAGTCACAAATATTTTTTAGACTCATAATTACACTTGTTTTTAATAAAAAGCAACAAAATAACAACATTTCACGGAGCGTTAACAAACGATTCTCAGCGAACGAGACTGAGCGCGTGACTCGGATTCGGTTCAGGACGAACCGCGCGCGTTTGGAAAAACGTGCAGAATGCAGAGTCCAGTTTCAGCTAATTATACACTGATCAGCCATAACATTAAAACCACCTCTTTGTTTCTACACACACTGTCCATTTTATCAGCTCCTCTTACCATATAGAAGCACTTTGTAGTTCTACAATTACTGACTGTAGTCCATCTGTTTCTCTGCATGCTTTGTTAGCCCCCTTTCATGCTGTTCTTCAATGGTCAGGACCCCCACAGGACCACTACAGAGCAGGTATTATTTAGGTGGTGGATCATTCTCAGCACTGCAGTGACACTGACATGGTGGTGGTGTGTTAGTGTGTGTTGTGCTGGTATGAGCTGCTAGAGTTTTTTAAACACCTCAGTGTCACTGCTGGACTGAGAACAGTCCACCAACCAAATATACATCCAGCCAACAGCGCCCCGTGGGCAGCGTCCTGTGACCACTGATGAAGGTCTAGAAGATGTCTAATAGAGTGGACAGTAAGTGGACACCGTATTTAAAAACTCCAGCAGTGCTGCTGTGTCTCATCCACTCATACCAGCACAACACACACTAACACACCACCACCATGTCAGTGTCACTGCAGTGCTGAGAATGATCCACCACCTAAATAATACCTGCTCTGTAGTGGTCCTGTGGGGGTCCTGACCATTGAAGAACAGAGTGAAAGCAGGCTAAAAAGGTATGTAGAGAAACAGATGGACTACAGTCAGTAATTGTAGAACTACAAAGTGCTTCTATATGGTAAGTGGGCTATATGGTAAGGAGGTGGTTTTAATGTTATGGCTGATCAGTGTATATTAATAAAATATTTGTAGCTCAAGTATGCTAAGGTTTATAATTCGAAATTAACAGTTGACAGATCTTGTGCACATAAATGTAAAATTACTTTATCATTAACTTTACAGGCAATTGATATGTGGTACCCTTCTTGCAACAAGGCCATTGTATATGTAAATATATAAATATACAACCACGAAATTTTAGATATGCTTATAACACCCCCATATACTGATGTTAAAATTATAAATAAAAACATTACACTCACTACCTACAGGAACGTCAATCAACGTTCTCTTAACCTGTTCATATTGCAAAAATGTTCAAGGACGGACCCCATCCTCCCCCCAAATGCTCAATTCATGGCTGCGGCCTTGCCTTGAAAGACAGATACAACTTGCCTTCAAACTATGCATGTATTTACTACAGCAGTTTGCTAATATTCAAATATATTAATATTCATATTCATGCTGTAATGATTTCATGATTGTCCGGTGTTAGTTTGGGTGTTATGCTATGTTGCATTTTCTTTATTCCTATGATATATTACTATTTTATAGCAGGACATTTTGGCACCATTTATTTTCATGTTTTACCACTGGTTTATCCCGGTCAGGGTTGTGGTGGGTCCGGTTTCCCTAGAATAGTTGAGTGCAATTCAGTAACTCAGCCCAGACGCCAGTCTATCGTGGGTCCTCTGCTCCCTCTCAGACATAGCCAATTATGTCTGCATGTAGACATAATTGGCTCGACTGGCTGACAGCACCGCTGGAGATTCAACCCTGTTTCCCAGCGGTAGTAGGCTAGCGTAATTTACCAGTTTCCCTACTGTTTCTCAATGTACAAAGTCATACAAATAATAAATTACATCTTCTTACACCTTCAGAATGCAATGCAGACTTACAAAGCAATGCCACCAACTGTTTTTGTGAATTAAAGCTGCATTCCTGAAATAGTCAGAACTGTATCCAGCCAATGAAAAAAAAAAACATTTAAACATTTAACTCATTCAAACTTAAATTCAGTTGTCATTTAAATATGGCAGTGACTGAAGTTTAAGTGCAGTGGTTGCATGAATTTAAGTCAGATGTCTAAACCTTTATTTCTGTATGACATGTCTACTGGTAAAATACTTTAGGATAGTTGAATGATTAAAAGTTATATTAATGGAAAATAAATGCAGCCCAGCAACCAAAAGCTGTTACCAAACTCTTGGGGGAAAAAAACAATCCCCAACAGAAAAATCAAGCATATGTTCTTTTTATTAATACCTAAAACTGTGTCTGTTTATGATCAAGTTAGCTTTTAAATCTCTATGGGCTTTTAAAATGTCACCTTAAAACTAAACTGAACATTTTGGTGAGCACATGGACAAAGAAGAAGCAGAAGCACAGTTTTCTTTCTTGCACATCAGCCTCTAACCATATGCCATAGAAAAGGTCAACCATATTCAAGCTCATTTCAATTTAATGACATAAATGTATATCTGACTATATACGTTAACAATCATCTATTATTTACCATATATCTTACACCCACCACTTACAGCTCAGAACATTACTAACAATCCTTTGAAGTTAAAACACACAATTCAGTCCTAACCCCCCTCACTAATCAAAGGGTCACACTGATGTCAAATGTCTGAAGTCCATAACATTTTTGAGACTGCGACAATACTGACTCCACTCTCACAGGGGCCAAGAACCAACTAAGCCTATAGCAGGTGGCTCCAATGGCCCTCTAATTCCAGCTAATCTGCAAGGGAGCGCCGAGATAGGGATATAATCTTAACCACAAAGGCGCTGTGCTGAGGCAGAGAAAGAGGGATCAAGCTAATCTCAATTAGCCACAGTGAGAAATGGAAGGGAAAATCCAAGTACAAAAAAAGACTGACAGGTACTAAAGCCTTGAATTATTTTTTAAAAGATAAAATAAAATAACAAAGAGCAATAAAAAGAGATTAAGCCAATAATGAACAACTGGAACAAGAATTACATATAGCAACGATATGAGGACTAATACCGACCATGTCCTGCACGCAGTGAAGCAGGTGATCTGTGGATGGCAGCAGGCACTGCATGGTGATGCTTCCCTAGGTGTCCATGATGTGCCCCTTCTGTAATCCCTAGGGTCAGGGTCACAATGCAAAGTGCCACACGTCCAGCCGAGGGCCAGGCAAGTGCCGCCTGACTCCAGCCCTCAGGCATTATCCCCCAAGAGGAGAAAAGAGGAGGAAGAGTGAGACCGGATGTATTTAAAATTCAGCTCTCTTGGTAGCCCATGCTCCTCAAGCGCACCTACACCTATCCGCAAGAACTCTCGAAATAAGTCAGCATATAATCCACAGAGAAAGCTGCAATGTGAATAAACCCAAAGCCAGCTAAAAGAAGTCCTTTCTTGTTAGGTCTTTAGTCAAAGAAAATCCACACTTTTGCCGCAAGAGGGAGAGCGCTTTCGACCATGCTGAAAAATGAAGAAAGAAAAAAACCCACCACAAATTAGGGCACTCTTGGAACTAGAATGAGCAATTTGAGTCTATTCCCTACAGCCTGCTCAATTTCCCACCTCACCCCACACACAGAGGTAGGAAGGAAGCTCACAAGAAACCGCAAAGACTCATCGATCCTTGTGGCCAGCAACTCCTAACGTGAACAAACCAAGTGCTGCTTCAATTCCAGAAAACAGGATGCAAAAGTTTACTGGCTTCTATTAAACAAAATCCAAAGGGACACTTCCGCTGCTGAGCCCCAGTGCACGATGCATCTCTATCCAGATGGCAGGATCCGGGAGAGAAACGACTGCTACTCCATTAGATTGCAGAAGCACCTCAAGCTGAGGCAGCCTGTGGCCACGAAGCATCAGCAATGCAGCTCCGGAGGTTTGTGTGAAAGAGAGAGCAGTAAGAAGTAGAGGGAGGGAAGAGTGTGAGGGAGCAAGGGAGAGGGAGGGGGGAGCCTTAGCATCCAGCAAAGATGCAAGAGAGAGGACGCTATGCAAATAGGGAGGCTGTACTCGGTGATTCAGTAGAGTCCAAGTGCATTGCGCACACACACACACAAAAGAACCTGCATCTTTAAGACCATGTTTTATTTATTTTCTCATATTCTGTTCCTAATTTAATAAAACTCAGTGCACACAACTGCAGTGGAAATGGAAAAAAGCTGTAATTTATTTTAGATATACGTCGTTTAGATTTTCAATGTACACCCCTGCTCCTCTCACTGGCCGCTTTCGCTTTCTTATAGATATTGAGGGTTTCAGTGGGCGACTTCAGAAGTTTATTTAATGTTCTCTGCCAAAACACACTCCAAACTCAAAACACAAAATGCATTCAAAAAATGTTCTTGCTTTATTCTGGACCAACATCCATTGGAAGCTCTACATCTGGCTCTTGTTTTCACTTGCTTCTTTGTCTTTCATAAAATTAACCAGTAACTTCAGAAGATACGTTAGTTTCCTCTGCTGAAATTTGTTTGTTTGTTTGTTTATTAGGATTTTAACGTCATGTTTTACACTTTGGTTACATTCATGACAGAAAAGGTAGGTACTCGTTAAACAAGGTTCATCAGTTCACAAGTTTTAATGTCAAACACAGTCATGGACAATTTTGTATCTCCAATTCACCTCACTTGCATGTTTTTGGACTGTAGGAGGAAACCGGAGCTCCTGGAGGAATTCCACGCAGACACGGGGAGAACATGCAAACTCTACACAGAAAGGACCCGGACCGCCCCACCTGGGGATCGAACCCAGGACCTTCTTGCTGTGTGGCGACGGTGCTACCCACTGAGCCACTGTGCCGCCCCTGCTGAAATTATTTTATTTTTCCCACTTTTTCCCTACTTCTGATGTAGCATAACATTCTATGGCTCTCAGCTGTATATTTCTTTTTCAGGAAAGGTCCATGAGAAAGTAAGGGGATCAATGGGCAGCTTCAGGAGCAACTTTGGTGCCCTCTTATTAAAAAAGGTACAAACTCCAAACCTCTTGATAACTTGATTCATATGTCCAGCTCATATTTTCAATCGCTTTTTTATCTTCCATGGATGAACAGAGCATAAGTTAGACAATACTTCAGCTTTTTTGTCCTTTTATTTGACAACAGGGATGGAGTTAATTTCAACAATCAGCAACCGAGCGACTTCTTACAGCCTGCTTGATGTCTTCATTCCGAAGGCTGTACATTTGCATGCACTAGCAACGAGCCAACAAAGCAATCCTAGCCATCAAGCACTGTCCACTGGAGCGGGTGCTGAACTGATAGAAGTTAGCGGTGCTTACTAGCTGAAACTAGCCTTACCTATAAACACTCCAGCAGAGAACTGTGTGTTTGTGGTCTACACATGGATGCACTGTAGGTCACTGAATAAAATCACAATATTCCAGCTCAGTTCAGCCTGAATTCCTCCAGACCTCCTGGACCAGTTGGAATGGTAAATCTCCACACTTTTCTCTTTGTCCTTTCACATATTTATTTCGATCAGCTTCAACAAGTCAACTTATCAGGAGTAAGATTAAACAAGAAGTTTAAGTGTTTTCTGTATTTGCCATGATGGAGTCGCCCAAACTCTGCTGCAAAGAGGGTGTGACTCTTGAAAACAATTTTATTCTAATACCAAATGACCTGTCAGGACTTTTCAGCACTAAAATAAATAAATAAACAAATGAATGAAATTACAGGGCTACATCTACCCTCCTCATCTAGTTTTAGCATCTGCATTATTACTACTAAAACTTGCTCACACTGGACGATTCAGCTGCTTCTGATACCGTACTGCCACCCTAAGGCTGGTTTAAAGAATTGCAATGCAGCATGAACTGACTGCTGTACGAAATCTGTCTGCATTAAAGCTCCTTTACTATTGTCTGCAGAGATTTGTGTTTCATGGATTGTGGACTCAGAATGGAGTGTAATTTTAGCAGGGTAAAGAAATCGTAGGCAGAAACTGCTCCAATGGAATATTTAGACTGGGATTTGCATCTGAACCAGATGTACTGAAATAAAGGTATATTTGTATGTATTTGTAAGTATATTTGCTGTCACACATAGGTCTGTCTTGGAAAACATGCACGCACGCACGCACGCACACACACACACACACACACACACACATATGCAGCGATATGTAAGGCTTGAAGTGTGGGATAGTGCTACAAACTTTTGGTATTTGTCTACTTGCTTTTTTACTATATTACAGAAGACTAAAATTCAAGTCAAATGTTTCACACACTTGTAAATTCTATGTAAATAAGCAGATAAAACTAAAACTACACCAAATCAAAAATGTGGACCATAATGATCCGCTGTGGGAGCCGAAATGCATTCTGCAAATGCTTTTTTTTCTCTGACAAAAAATGTAAACTTAAACTTTAATAAAAAAATACATAGAGAATACTCGGGTGGTGCAACGGTAAATTCCGCTTAAGGATGACAGTTTGGGTTTTCTTTTTGACCTTGGCAAGAAACCCTAACTCTGTATTTTAGTGCAGTACTACAAAACAAATAACATTATAAAACTTTCCACTCTATAAAAAAAAACCCCAAAAAACAATTATATGGTCATTTCCTGATACTAAAATAATAAACACATGTTAAAGACAAAGAGTAATTCTTTAATTTTCAAGTCATACAGCACCCAGATCCAATGACACTTGTATTCATAGTCAATTAAGATATTTTATAAGGTAACAGCAAATTTTATTTCAACCTAATTAATGTGCAAATTTTTTTTTAAATAAATGATAAACAACTAGTAAAAAAATGATTCTATACTTAAAGCTGTATGCTCAAATTAGGCCATGCTGCAGTCCTGGCCTAATTCACTATTCTTATTACTACAAAAGAGTCACAAAATCAGTTGTTCATTCTTTTGTTTTGAATAATATTTTTGCTAAAAGCTAGGTTTAAGATTAGAAATTAGGTTAGAGACTTCCTAAAAGGATTAATTTTTTCCTAAAATCTTTAATTTCCTTTGAGATCAATAATCTATCTATCTATCTATCTATCTATCTATCTATCTATCTATCTATCTATCTATCCATCCATCCATCCATCCATCCATCCATCCATCCATCCATCTCTCTCAAAGCTAAATTCTTAACATGATCAATGGGGTACTTTGTAGCACTTGAGCAACAAACAACTGTAGCACTAAAACATTCTGTCCTTCATCTATCTTGCTTTGTGTTAATACACAGAAAGTTAACAGCATTATTTGCGTTTACAGCTAATTTTGCCCTACTAATGTGTCAGAACAGTTTGCAGGCATTAGCGTTTCAAGGACAACACTTACTTCACTGCTCCACATATGGCGAATGAAGTGCGGCAAGGGAGGGCAAAGGGGTTGCTGATAAACTTCTGATGAATTATGACTTTCCATGCATATGCATGAGCGAACAATAAAAAACACCGTATGCGGACAAATAAAAGACATAAATGAGACCCAGTAGCCACCTCATCGTAACCATGTTTATTATTAAGACAAAACTGGCCACTAGGGACACTGCTAGAAATGCTGAATGTTTTCAAAAGTTTAGGCATTATGACACAATGATTGATGGATGGATAGATTGATTGATTAAAAACTTCACTTAATTTATTTTAATTACTAAGCTCAGACTCTTTTACCCCTCCCCACCATTTGTATTTTTAATCAATCTCTCATTACTATTATTGTTATGATTAACTTTGAAATAAACAGTTTGGTCCCTTTCCTTTCCAGCATGATTGTCTCCCTGTATACAAAACTTGTAGAAGACTTACCAACCAAACACTATTTTGATGGAATAAGCACAAATTCCCACAGACTGCTCCAACATATTAAGGGGGAGGGATTCTATATAAGTTGTTCTTAAGCCTATGAATATTGTCGTAAGCCTTCTTAAGATTCGTTTCTTCATTCTGTTTATTCTAGTCTCTTACTAAACACACATCACATACTTCTACTTTAATTTTCCCAACATATTTACACAAAAAACTGTGTAAGCAAACTGAAAAACCAAACAGATGCTGCACCACAGCAATCTGGTTATAAGCTGGGGAAATTATACACAAATAAGAATGTGTTTACAAAGTCTTTTCATTCTCCTACTATTTATTTGTATTGGTGCTTATGGTGGATTCTGATTAAAACTGCTCATATTTTTAATAAGAAAAAAAAATTCTTATTCTTATTTAAAATCTTATTTACATCAATCTATTTTAGATGTGAAGTTACATGAGAGGAGGATTTGTAATGGATTTATTGTTAGCACCATTAGGGCGTTTGTAGAATTAGTACAATGTATACCCAGTAAGAATGAAAAAGAAATACAAATACATACAGTGTATCACAAAAGTGAGTACACCCCTCACATTTCTGCAGATATTTAGGTATATCTTTTCATGGGACAACACTGACAAAATGACACTTTGACACAATGAAAAGTAGTCTGTGTGCAGCTTATATAACAGTGTAAATTTATTCTTCCCTCAAAATAACTCAATATACAGCCATTAATGTCTAAACCACCGGCAACAAAAGTGAGTACACCCCTAAGAGACTACACCCCTAAATGTCCAAATTGAGCACTGCTTGTCATTTTCCCTCCAAAATGTCATGTGACTCGTTAGTGTTACTAGGTCTCAGGTGTGCATAGGGAGCAGGTGTGTTCAATTTAGTAGTACAGCTCTCACACTCTCTCATACTGGTCACTGAAAGTTCCAACATGGCACCTCATGGCAAAGAACTCTCTGAGGATCTTAAAAGACGAATTGTTGCGCTACATGAAGATGGCCAAGGCTACAAGAAGATTGCCAACACCCTGAAACTGAGCTGCAGCACAGTGGCCAAGATCATCCAGCGTTTTAAAAGAGCAGGGTCCACTCAGAACAGACCTCGCGTTGGTCGTCCAAAGAAGCTGAGTGCACGTGCTCAGCGTCACAGCCAACTGCTGTCTTTGAAAGATAGGCGCAGGAGTGCTGTCAGCATTGCTGCAGAGATTGAAAAGGTGGGGGGTCAGCCTGTCAGTGCTCAGACCATACGCCGCACACTACATCAAATTGGTCCGCATGGCTGTCACCCCAGAAGGAAGCCTCTTCTGAAGTCTCTACACAAGAAAGCCCACAAACAGTTTGCTGAAGACATGTCAACAAAGGACATGGATTACTGGAACCATGTCCTATGGTCTGATGAGACCAAGATTAATTTGTTTGGTTCAGATGGTCTCAAGCATGTGTGGCGGCAATCAGGTGAGGAGTACAAAGATAAGTGTGTCATGCCTACAGTCAAGCATGGTGGTGGGAATGCCATGGTCTGGGGCTGCATGAGTGCAGCAGGTGTTGGGGAGTTACATTTGATTGAGGGACACATGAACTCCAATATGTATTGTGAAATACTGAAGCAGAGCATGATCCCCTCCCTCCGGAAACTGGGTCGCAGGGCAGTGTTCCAGCATGATAATGACCCCAAACACACCTCTAAGACTACCACTGCTTTATTGAAGAGGCTGAGGGTAAAGGTGATGGACTGGCCAAGCATGTCTCCAGACCTAAACCCAATAGAACATCTTTGGGGCATCCTCAAGCGGAAGGTGGAGGAGCGCAAAGTCTCGAATATCCGCCAGCTCCGTGATGTCGTCATGGAGGAGTGGAAAAGCATTCCAGTGGCAACCTGTGAAGCTCTGGTAAACTCCATGCCCAGGAGAGTTAAGGCAGTTCTGGGAAATAATGGTGGCCACACAAAATATTGACACTTCAGGAACTTTCACTAAGGGGTGTACTCACTTTTGTTGCCAGTGGTTTAGACATTAATGGCTGTATATTGAGTTATTTTGAGGGAAGAATAAATTTACATTGTTATATAAGCTGCACACAGACTACTTTTCATTGTGTCAAAGTGTCATTTTGTCAGTGTTGTCTTATGAAAAGATATACTTAAATATCTGCAGAAATGTGAGGGGTGTACTCACTTTTGTGATACACTGTATGTAAGCAGCACATTTGTTTAGCTGTTACAGCAACATGGGTCCACAAGTCTCATTTTTGGTACTCGGATAAACCACCTTAAGCAGCTATTAATCCAGTGGTCTTGTCGTAATAATAATAAACATAATGAAAAAAAAAGTTAATGTAGTCCTTATTTCTGATTATGTAATACATTAAATTAACATTCAGCAGGGTTGGTTGATGAGCAGTAGGGTACATAAGCAGAGAGGCAAACAAAGCATCAATCAAAGTGTCACCTTGCTTGATTAAGATTAAGAATTAAATTCTGACTGGTCAAATCAAGAAATGTAACTTTCCAGCAAAGGGTAGAGAGTTTAGTACACCATTTAATTTTCAATCAATCCTGACCAGACTGTCAGCACCTGCTGCTTTAAATGCATTCTTTTAAGACTGTGCTACCACCACCATGTTTACATTTGAGATGGTTTAACTGGTTGATGTGCCTTGCTTGATTTCTGTATTTCCACACAAACCAGATGTGGTCAAATTAATAAAAACAAAGTAATGAATGAAAGATATAAAAACATCCACAGGCTGCAACAGAGAAAGTAGAAAGAATAGAGATAGTACAGAACTGAAAACTGGATGTCGCAGACAAGCCAACTCTTAAAAAGGAAAATATAAGGGACTTTCAGAACCTGTGGACCTGGGGTCCACTGTGAACTGGCAATGGCAAGGAAAGGGAAAGAAATGGCAATTTACTTTCCCAGAGTGGTTCCGTTGTGAGGCCCAAAACTCTGGGAAAGATACAGAATGCTGGCATTTCCCTCCAGAAGACAACCAGACAGAACCAAGCAGCACAACAATTTCAAAGCAATGAAAGTAAGATGGTGAAACTGAGAGGAAGAAACCGTGATATATAGATGAACTTCCACCTGGAGGAATTTAACGCTCACAAGCCACAGGAGCTTGTCAATCAAGACAGACTGACACATCTATCATCGGTGCCTTCATGTGGCAAAGATAACAATGGGGGGGGGATCAGTTATGCAGACCAGAATGATCTGCTGTTGTGAGCACTAAAATACAAAAGCAACCAAAAATGTCTATCAATCAAATCCCTACGTCTCTGAAAATGCAATAGTGCCTGATTAAAAACTAATTAAAATGTTTTTTAAATAATTTCATTTATATAAATTGCTAAGTTAAGGTACAAAAAGTCATCCCCTGAACTTTATTTCTCTCTACCTGTCTTTGCTAATTAGCACAAGGCAAGAGTTCGATGAACAAATGTAAAATCAACCAGGTGATAAAAATCTTTTACTGTTTAAAGGCAGAATGAACCACCATTGAAAACTAAATCAATAGAGACAGAATGAGACTCATCACATGTATTGGCACTTTATAATTAGACTAAATGTTCCATTTTACTATATATTTTCACATATTAGGAACAGCTAAAGTTACATAAGAGGACGAAAATCACCTATACGAATTATGCCCTATTCTTCTCACTATTCAAAAATGTACTGTATGTAAAATAAAGTTTTTTTTTCTTACTTGGATAGAACAGAAAATAAGAGGAGCTGATTTAAATCAGTTTTGCAGCAACACTGCAGTTAATAATGTATTCATGTAACCCAGCTATTTTCACAGTAATGCTGTCTTTGTGCAAGGTTATTACTACCAATCATAACAAATACATACTTACACCCACATTAGTCCCCAGTTATTTCAAATCTACTGACAATTCATGTTCGACAGGCTGATTTTCATGGTTCATTGAAGTTTAAATGCTGCAGAACAAGGGATCCTTAAAGCATCAATAATGTATTTGACAAGAGACTGTGCTGTAGTATAGAATGACATTCTTCATTGGTGCAAACTGGCAGAATTGAGTGTACTGCAACATGCACAGGATATTTTCTTCCTATCAAATAGATCTTAATCCTTTTTTCAATAAAACCACTCTGTGAGTCTTTTAAATTCTATTAGATTCTCCAAAAATATTACCTTCTCTCTATAAACTTCATCTCGCTTGTAGCACATTCAAAGGTTACAGAAGATTCAAAACCAAAATGTGGCTTTGTATTAAAAACTACTTTTTTTTTTTTTTTTTAGAAAATAAAGTTATCCAACACCTAACACCCCTGTAAAAAGGAATGGCCACACTGGTTATTACATCAACCATTACTTTCTCCAAATTGAATTGGTGAGCCTGTTTATAATCCTACTCCTGTTGAATGATATTATCAATGTCAATCAGTCTAAATCTACCCTAAAAGTTCTACCAGAACACTATACCACACTGAAATTAGAAAGCTTAAAGAATACAAACATTTTGTTTTACCTAATATTAGCGCATTGCAGCGTGTCATCACAGCACCATAGGATTCAGTAACAAATTCAGCTCCACCATGCACAACACAGCCTAAAGCACATTACACAACTCCAGGTTGTCTTCTCATGTTTATAAGTGTATTTTTATATGGCTGAACAAAAATATCCATGCAAAGACAACAAATGAGAGTTATGAAGAAACTCCTCTAAGAGTAGAAGAAGAAAGCCAGGCTGTTTTATACAGCGCATTATTAGGGCTGCACTGTGAAGGCAGGAGTAATAAATACCAAAAACTAATAATCGCACTGTTTTGCACATTACGTGCAGTTGGTTTTACAACTATGTCTGGCCAGGACTCCACCGAACCCCAAATGCAGGAAGCTTTGAACAATGGTAAATCTAGACAAACATTTCTCAAGAGTCTTAATGACTGCTGTTTCTTACCCATACATTTACAACATAGGCAAAGAAAATCTTTACAATATGGGCGCTTAGGTGGCGCAGTGGTAAAACACACTAGCACATCAGAGCTGACATTTCAAACTCGGTGGTTCAAAACTCAGCTCTGCCATTCAGCAGGAACAACAATTGGCTGCTGTTTAAGGGGGAGCCGGATGGGGATTCCTCATAACTGATGCAATTACGACCTCTGCTGGCTGATTGATGGTGCCTGCACAGAGATGAGGGATAATGGGTTGATCAGGGTGTGGCTCTCCGTACACAAAGCTGATCCACATATGAACTTGCCTCGTGCAGGTGAAAAGATGCAGTCGGCTACTGCACACGTGTTAGTCTGGGCTCTCCTCAAACAGGGTGGAGACCAAGAACAGTATAGAGGAAGCATAATACAATCAGGTAATTAGATATGACTAGATTTGGAGGAAAAATATACAAAACAAAAGCAAGCAGCCAAAATCACATTTTAAAAAGTAAAATATCACATGAAAATAGCTTTGCTGTTAGCCTTTAGTCATTGCTGCTAAGATACTGCAAGAACTTATAATAATAATAATAATACATAATAATAATACATTTTACAGAGCGCTTTCCAAAAGACGCTTTCCAAAAGGTACGTCAGGAGCACAACACAAAACACTAGCAATAAATTATGACAAATAAATATATCAAACTAAATAACAAATTACAGACTAAAAGCAATTATGAGGGTAAGGGGACAATTGTTGTTTTACATGCGTTAAATGGGTGTTGAATAACCTTGGACAGTTACTTTTCACACCACTGTATGTGATATTTGAACTGTATATACAACTATAACCGCATCACAAGTCCTGATAAAAAATGGTCTTAGCTCAATTGAAGAGTTTGCTTACCATCTCCTCATCTAATAACCGGCTGAAAGACTCCTCAGGGTGCTGTATACTTATGGTTCATAAAAGGCCATCTGCTTGATGTTTGAGAGCAAGTGCCAAAACCGTGCATGCAATATAATTATTTATAAGTAACAAGCGTACACAAGTGTCTTATTAATAGTTATTAAACAATCACCCGTATTTTGGGTTCAGCATTACTAAAGGAATTAATTAAAATCTCATCAACCTTCACCTATTTCATCAAAAACATTAATGTCATGCAAGTAAATAAGGAATTAGAAGTGGGGTTATCGATCTTCATTCATTTTACATTAAATTAAATCAGATTACATTGGTCTTGCTTATTCAGGTATAAATGAATTCTATAATATCAGATTCTAAATACAAAAGATAAATAAATGTTGCAAACAGCCCAAACATTAGAACCACCTTCCAGAAATATGCTTGGAAATGCCTATTTTATTCCACATGGTCCATGCTAGCATGGAACAGTCAGTCCTATATTAAATGTTGGGCTGATGGTATTTACTCATAGACCTGAATGACTTTGATAAAGGCCAAGTTGTCCTGGACAGATGACTAGCGAAATATCTCTGAAAAAAACAAGGGGTGCTCAGAGGCAGCTGTTCTGAGTACCCACCGACAGTGGACAGACAAAAGACAAGCCACAAACCAATTTGTTTGGCCAAGACTCATTATTGAAAGAAGACATAAAGGCTACAATGACTGGTATGGACTAACAGCAGAAAGTGCAGATCATTTTAACACTGCTGATGAGGTAAATGTGGCACACCTTGCATTAAAGCATTTTGTGTTTGGTGCTGGGTAGTTAAAGGTCAGTCAAAGTGAAAGCCCCTACAGTGGACACACAGTTATCAGGACTGGACTCATTGGAGCAATGGATGAAGGTCGACTACCCACTCTGAAGGACCTGCTGGAAATGTCCTATCGCTTAATGCCACATGACTCCTCAGTGGATACACGCTGTGTACACAGCATATTAGGTGGGTGGTCCTAATGTTTTGGCTCATTGGTGTATATGCTGAAATCTTTAAATGTTGCATTTTCAATTCATGCACGCACTAATTAGTCTCTTAAGAACTTAAAATCAAGTTCCTAAGTACTTCTGGGTAAATTTGCTACTGTTCCAGGCTTCTTTCATTTGGAAAAAATGGTTCTTAGTGGAGTTCAGTGAAGCCCTAGAGTCTAAGAATGATGTGCTGACTAACAATTTTATTTAGAAAATTGTAAAGTCAAATATCAATGTGAAAATAAATATGGGTCTGTTCTAAAACCTAGTGAGCTGCCCTGCTGCCTACCACCTACCTAGTTAGCTGTCTAAGTACAGAGGATTTCTAATAAGACATTGTCTAATAATCTAATAAGGCAGGTTATTCTATTATCTATGTGGAGAGGTCACTAGGTTTTTTGACAGACCCCATATGTGTGTATTTATTCATGTTTTGTTTTCACTAGTTGAAAGTCTGACCAATAATTTGTGCCTTGCTGCTACCTTGCTGCAACACCCTACTTCCATAAATATTTAGTCAATTAATTAATTGGATTTGTACTGGGCACAGTTTTCTTTTGACTTGTTTGTCTTGTTAAATATTGTTTGTTTTTACTATCATTAAATATGATTAAAATAAGACACCACTGGAAAATATGACCCTCAAGAATTATTAATTAAATAGAATTGCTTTATTAGAATTAGAATTAGATTTGTATTATGGGAAATGAGGTTACTGAGCTGCTTCACTTACGATCGTTGCAAAGTGGTCCTCCAAAAGAAGTCATACTACAGTCACAGCTGAATCCTTCCCATTGCTGCAGGCAAACCCCCTGATTAGCACAAGAGTCCTCCTGGCAAGTGGTACTCGGCCCTATGGTGAGAGAATCGATATTACCAACAGAGAGAAAATGAAAGAAGCAGAGACACAGAAGAGAGAGAGAGAGAGAGAGAGAGAGAGAGAGAGAGAGAGAGAGAGAGAGATTCAGTATATAATTACATTTGGTATTAAATTAGCAGCAACAAACACACAATATAACACACATTACAGCATAGCTTTGCATTTTACAGTACAGCTACGACCTGGTATCAATTACACTATATGGTCAAAATTATATAGACACCCAGTTAAGGGATTAAGTTAGGATGTTTCAGCCAAATTCTTTGCTAGAAGGAGTATTATATCAAATAAACTATGTGCTTCCAACTATATGACCACATTTTGGAGAAGGCTCCATCATGTTCCAGCATTACTATGTCCCTGTGCTCAAAGAGAGGTCCATAAAGACATGCTTTAACTAGTTTGGTGTGAAATAACCCCACTGGTCTGAACAGAGCCCTGACCTCAACTCTATATTAATGACCATGGTTTTTAAATGGTCTGTGTAGCTAGCTCTGGTCAGGTGTCTACTTCAGTATGGAGGGAGAACGAAAACCAGAGTGGATGTTAATTTGTGCTGGCATGTGGAGTACATGACAAAATGCTTAAAGACAAAGTGAGAAGGCAAAAATTAAAGTCAGATCCTCGGGAGCCATGTTGCTATGTGGCATCCACTAGTAGCCACCCAGGACGCAAGGTGTGAGGTTAAAAATTACATTTACAAATAACCCAGTATTTTTTATAGACTGATGTACTGTTATTACCTTTTAAATCCTACGATTACTGCATTGCATCAACAAGTATTACTATACAAACCTGGCTGTTTTAAATAAGCTACATTTAACATCAAACTCTGTCTTTTTAAAACACTTGTAATTACTGTAATTAATATGTTTTCCTATTAGGCACTGCACACCTGCTGTACTATAAAATTAAGTATTACCAAATCAAAATGGATCCATTGCATTTGCCATGTAACAAGAACAGATGCTCAAACATATGTGCAAACATTTGTTCTTAATACAGGTCTTGCACAAAACATGCAACAATTATACACAACCTGCAAACAATCACCACACAAAACAATACCGTATTAACGGACCTAAAGGTTAAGTTTACGATGTTTCTTTAACATTTATGATAATTTATTCAAGTTTGCACAATCTGCACTGTTAACGAATGGAAAGTAAATTATGTTTTCTTTGTAAAAAGAAAGAAAAAAAAAAACAGTTCCCAGTGTACCTGCTGACAAACGTTTACAGAACAGACAGTTTACTGAATGAGATTGTAAAATGTATTGTGCTGGTAGAAACGTCTGACTGTATGACAAAATTTATTACAGATGTTAAAACATGAGATGTATTAAAAAATGTAGATGTTTTTTTTTTTATTAATTATTATTATTATTATTAATTTGTATTATTATTTACAGTATTATCATTGAAATAATACTATTAATAATAATAATTATTATTATACTTTAATTATTAATACAATAATATTAATAATATAATAATATTAATAATAGTTGTTGAATTCCCTGATTGAGTTACAAACAAGACTGACTGAGCCACTTTAAGCTTCTTTTTCTTTTATTTCAAACCATCCCAGTCTTGCATTGCTAGAGTCCTCTGTTTGTTAAGCTCAGATATCCATCTTATTTCTTTCTTTCTTTATTGACAGGTTAGTTGGTTAATTGGTTGACTGGATGCTTGAAAGATTTATTGACTGATTGATTGGATTTTGTCCCCCAGCAATCATGACCACCCCTGTCATTAATGCTTTATGCTGAACCACTCCAGTGCTTTGGGTCACTATGTTGCCAAAAGTTAACGAATTCTGCCAGATGGGAAGAGTTTTACCAAACTAAATTATTCATATTTTAATCAATCCCGGCCAGGTTTCTAGGCCATGCTGTTTAAAAGCTGCCCATTATATGATACCACTACTACTCTATATGACAAATGTATGTGGACTTGAACTTGGTAGACACCAATTTCAAAACTGTTAGCAATAATATAAACCTGCCTTTCCCATTTTTCAATTTTGATTGTCAAACTGACCTCTGTATTAGCAGCACATATACAACTAGTACTGGTTGTAGATGTTTAGTTAGAGACTAGAGCTACTTTCTTTTTTCATTTTCTTTTTCTACTTTCAGTCTTTTATCAGTGGACACTTACTGAATGGCTGAAGCACTATTGTCCTCCCAGCATCGACACTGAGGTGTTTCCCAACAACAATGCTGCCCCTAATACACTCATGTCAGAAGGACAACATTGGTGCGGGTCCAATGGGGTCACCTTTGGTTGCTTCATGGGCTACAGGGAGGTGACAGACAAAAGTAAATACCCATAAATTTCACCTATATGGTAGGTGTGGATGTAATCAATAAATGTATGGGGCAGATAAGTTCAGTGAGCATTTGCAGACGTGATGGGGACGCAATTGAAGCAAGTTCTGAATGTTCTGTAATTATATACCCTGCAAATAAGCTTTTAATGCTGTTTTATGAGGAAAGAGAAAAGGCAGAGATAGCAGATGCTATTACAATATTTGAAATGTATTAGTATGTATGGCCAAACGTATATGGACAGCCCTTATAGTTATTGAGTTCAGGTGTATTAGCCATTATATGCTTTCATCTTTGTAGCATTAGTCTGAAAATGGCCCTTTCCTGTTCCAGCATAACTGTGCCCTTATGTACAAAGCATCGTCTATAAAGACTTGCACAGAACCCTGACCTTAACCCCACTAAACACAACTGAGGTCAACTGTAACTTACCTGACCTCACAATTTTATTTATGTACTTATTTTCACTTAATGGGCACAAATTCCCACAGACAAAATCTTGTAAAAAGTCTTCCCAGAAGAGTGAAATGTTGTACAGACAAATAAAAAAGCAGTAGTGGGAAAAAGGGGGTCAAAACTTTATAATAATTCTTATTATTTTCCAATGTATTGTCCACCAAACTTATGATTAAAAGTCCACAAACTTTTGGTCATATATTGTGGAAAGGTTTAGATTCCTATTCTTTTTTCTCCCAAAAAACATCACCCATTTTCTCTGCACATGATATCTGAACGGACAGCATTTTGTGATCTAGTGTCCGCCAACGCAGGACTGTATTCACAACCCAGCCGAGCGAAGAAAGATGGGATACAGTAAGCTAGAGCACAAAAGAATGAATCGCCAGGGGAAAATCAAATCAAATACTCATTTCAGATGAGGAGCAGAAATAAACCCAGCTGAGCATGTTCCGCTCAGCAAATTCAATACAAACCCACCCTATCTATTATTCACGAGGCTGCTCCTGACACACTCGCCCATTTACCCAGCGTGCATAAAGCGCGGCGAAACAAGGATTTAAAAAAAGACAGAGATTACTCAGATGATACAAATTATCCAGTAGATGTAATCTGATTATGGTAATGCGGTACACAAACGCCAGGAGTAGCGCCAGCATTCCAGCAGAGTGCATTTAAACTGTATATAGGATGAAGTGTGCCAGATAAATTTAGGTCGGGAAGTGGGGGGAGCAAATTGAAATAAATTGGTTATCTCATACAAGTACATTTATCTGGGTTAACAATCTATAGTCACTGTACATTCACATTTCAGTGGTGCAAAAGTGAAAGTACACCTTGCAGGCCTGGACTTGGGATCATTCTACCATTGTAAACTTGAGCCTCTATGCAGATGTTGCATCCACAATATATATATATATATATATATATTCAAACTATTCTGGATGCAACATCTGTACAAAGATTCAAGCTTACAATGGTAGAATGGTAAAAGTTCACAGTTAATTCAAGTACTGCCAGGTGTTCAGGTCCTAAGGCCATTGACTGGATCCTTCCCCTCCACCACCAGGCTTTGTATTTAATGACATGACACTATGCATTATGACAAAACACCAGCACTTTTGTCTCGTTTCAGGAGTATTAATATTTGGTTGGTATCTTTGACTACTAATCAGTTGCTGAATGTTCTTTTTTATGGGTATCCCTTTATAAAAGTAAGACTTTTTTCTGATAGTATAGTCATAAACTTTAACATTTAGTATCCCATCCAATCCCTTATTATTATCACTGGAACACTTCTGGGAAGATTAGCAACTGTCTTTAATATTATTCGTTCTTCTCTTTTAATGATAGAATTATAACAATTTTAAAACTAAATGGGCTTGCTGGTGTCTCTCCTTGACTTAAATGACAAAACTTCTGCTTTTTATTTTATTTAGAGGTAGCCACATCTCTAGATCAGCTAGAACTAGCAGCTCCTGGATGTGAAAATGACCTTGTTAATTGCTATGAAAGCCATAAGGGTGTTTTCCTCTACATAGCTTCTGCAAATTGACCATATATAAATTCTAATACCTAAAATAAGGTGTAGTCTCTTTTTTCACCTCTGCATGTGGTAATAGACAGTGTTTATGAACACAATTTTATGAATTAATACATTCATTTTCATAATAGATTTATTATGAACAGAATATTGGTACCACCTGAAAACTCTGGGAGAAGGGTGGAAATACATCCTGAACAGATATATCACATGCCAATTTATCATAGGATAGTAAGGTGGATGGTAAAGTTATAAATGAATAGCTTTGTCTTTAGATAGACAGACAACAACGCTCTGCAGTGACCAGCAGTGGACTTACCTTCACAACCTCTCTCTATCTGACCCACACAGGAGATAGCGTCTGAGATAAGGTCTGGAAGGCGGCCGTTAAGGTCCACTGATGCCAAGCAGCCCTGAAAACCCTCCCTGGCATGGACCAGTTTAGGCAGCTCCTTGTACATCTCCTTGGCCACCCCACCAACATAGAAATAACCTGCATAGAAATAAATAACAGCATTATACATACATTACACTGCTCTCAGTTCTAACCTGCATGATGGTGAGTTTAGACATAGGAGAGGGTGCCGTCTTGTGGTCATGTGGCGCTACTGCACCCGATAGTACAGGTGGACAAACACTTTTACTGGATCACAACACTCCATTATATTATACATTACAGCTGTAGCAGGGTCTTGATCCACCAGCAAGCTTTAAACAAAGCACTTAGCACAGCTTAGACAGGAGAACCCAATGCACCAAGAGCAATATAAAACACAAGTACCTCATCCCTGAGACAGCTTTTGTCCAGCCACATAGAATTGCTAAAATTACAAAAATACAATTAGGCAACCACAGGGCACAACTCATATTGTAAAGAGAAAGCTTTGCACGTCATATTTTTTGTGTTTTAGATGATAAATTGATATTTGTTTAGATTACTCATTAAAAAACCTATTTAATTAAATGTTTGTGACTAAAGCAGTCACTAATTATAATGCTGAGTTTAGACACAGGAGAGGGAGCCGTCTTGTGGTCACATGGTGCTATTGCACCCGACAACTAATAAACCAGTCCCTAAAACAGCTTAGAATTGCCAAAATTACAAAAATACAATTAGGCAACCACAGGGCACAACTCATATTGTAAAGAGAAAACTTTGCACATGATATTTTTGTGCTTTTGATGATAAATTGATATTTGTTAAGATTACTCATTAAAAAGCCTATTTAATTAAATGTTTGTGACTAAAGCACAGTCACTAATTATAATGCTGAGTTTAGACACAGGAGAGGGAGCCGTCTTGTGGTCACATGGCGCTATTGCACCCGACAACTGATAAACCAGTCCCTGTGTACAGCTTTTTTCCAGCCACTTAGAATTGCCAAAATTACAAAAATACAATTAGGCAACCACAGGGCACAACTCATATTGTAAAGAGAACGCTTTGCACAACATTTTTTGTGCTTTTGATGATAAATTGATATTTGTTAAGATTACTCATTAAAAAAAACTATTTAATTAAATGTTTGTGACTAAAGCACAGTCACTAATTATAATGCTGAGTTTAGACACAGGAGAGGGAGCCGTCTTGTGGTCACATGGCGCTATTGCACCCGACAACTGATAAACCAGTCCCTGTGTACAGCTTCTGTCCAGTCACATAGAATTGCTAAAATTATAAAAATACTTTCAGGCAACCACAGGGCACAACTCATATTGTAAAGAGAACACTTTGCACAGCATTTTTTGTGTGCTTTAGATGATAAATTGATGTTTGTGTGGGTTACTAATTAAAAAACTTCTTTAATTAAATGTTTGTGACTAAAGCACAGTCACTAATTATAATGCTGAGTTTAGACACAGGAGAGGGAGCCGTCTTGTGGTCACATGGCGCTATTGCACCCGACAACTGTTAAACCAGTCCCTGTGTACAGCTTTTGTCCAGCCACTTAGAATTGCTAAAATTACAAAAATACTACCAGGCAACCACATGGCACAGCTTTGCACAGCCTATTTTTTTGTGCTTTAGATGATAAATTGATATTTGTTTAGGTTACTAATTAAAAAACCTATTTAATTAAATGCTTGTGACTAAAACACAGTAGACTAATTATAATGCTGAGTTTAGACACAGGAGAGGGAGCCGTCTTGTGGTCACATGGTGCTATTGCACCCGACAACTGCTAAACCAGTTCATTTTGAAACAGTTTTTGTAATATCCAGAGGTCACTAAATTGTCTGCAGATGTATTTACTAATCAAGGGAGATGCAGCCATTCCACCTTAAACATGTTCCTATATAAATAGCAGGATCTCAGAATTCTGGTAAGAGCTACAGTAAGCATCTGAATCTCTATGGATAAGACACAAAGGAACAACGCTTGGCAACAGGGTGGTGGGTGCCTCACACCAGGTGTATTCCTGCACCTATGAGATGTATAATATGAGAATATAATTGCAGAATACTTAACCAAGGCAACATAATACTGGGGTAAAGATTTCCAAAACAAAGAAAAGGAAACGAACAATGGGCCAAAACTTAGAAGTTTTAAACAGTATTAAAACATAGTACAGAGGAATGAATAAATTTATCAGAATAATTGCCAGATCATAGAATCATATAAGAGTTATTTACTTAACCCACTATTAAAACCACATTCACTAAAATCATACAACTAAAGCACAAAGAGTTCTTCTACAATCAAAGTTAACTAAAAACTGGTAGAGTGTCTGTGTAGGGGTGGGGTTATGTTACACCTACCATTTCTGTGTTTTTTATTGCTGTGTTGGGCTTGCTGTGGGCAAAACCCATGAGAAGAGTGTGTTTTTATAATGTAAAAGCATTCTACAAATAAATATTTTGTTTTTGTTTTATTGGTAAATATATCAACCAAAATTTGTGTTGAACTTCTCTAAAGCCATGTAGAACATGTCTAATTCTTTATATCCAGAGGTAAAATATATTAAATAACACCATAGTAGGTTGTTGTGAGGTTTCTTCTATAGACACAAAGTAACGCTGTCTTTCTTTAAGCAGAGAACAATCCATTATGACACTATGAAATACGAAAAAGCTGGCATTATACACATTTTAACTGGTGTAGAGGTGGAGTTATGTTACACCCACCGTTTCTGTGTTTCTAGTGCTGTTTTGGGTTACTTCATTTGTACTGTGCCTATTGAGATCATGTATTTTATGTACAGTCAAGCACCATATAACTACTGTGTAAAAGCCATGTTTGCAGTAATTTCTACTGCAAGTTTTTGTGGGCACAGCTCTTTAAGCATTGTGTATATATGGAATTAGGCAACTTCTTTTCTTGTGCTGCTTGAATCTTTTACATGCTTATGAGCTTTATACAAAGGTCTGTATGGCAGGGTAGTGGAAAAAAGAAGCCACTCAAAAAGCTTGTCATGCTGCAACAATCAAGATTTCAATGCCATGTGGTAAAACGTTTAATGGTCAGATGAAACCAGAATGGTGCTTTTTTTTTTACTTTTGTGCATAGAGAGAGAAAAAGAAAACTTATAAACAGCCATAGAAAATACACCATACTTATTGTGAAGTGTGGTGGTGGTGACATTATGTTGTAAGGATGTTTTACTTTAACAGGACTTGTGAGCTGGTGAGGCTTGAAGGGAAAATGAACAGCTAAAGTCTTGAGGAAAATATGACTAAACGACTAAAGATAAGAGTCAGTTCATCAGTTGATTTAATAGGTGTAACTCCTACTTGGTTAGATAAAAAAAACCTGCATCGGAACAAAGATGGTTGAATAAATATATATATGAACATAGCATTTAGGCACATGACCTACCCTTCAGGTCAAGGTTTTTGGCTCCCAGAGTGGTCTGGGTGGTGACTTTGGTGTCGATCTTGACAGTGTGCAGGTTGTTGGTGTCTCTGGAGATCATGACATTGTGCCATTGGTTGTCATTCAAAGGCTTGTTGGAGTTTCCTTTGATGAGGTGGGCGCCATTACCCAGATCCGCCACATAGTGGAGGTAACTGAACGGAAAAATTAAAGAGTTAAAACCTATTTAATTAAAATGTTAGTGACTAAAGCACAGTCACTAATTATAATGCTGAGTTTAGACACAGGAGAGGGAGCCGTCTTGTGGTCACATGGCGCTATTGCACCCGACAACTGTTAAACCAGTCCCTGTGTACAGCTTCTGTCCAGTCACATAGAATTGCTAAAATTACAAAAATACTTTCACGCAACCACAGGGCACAACTCATATTGTAAAGAGAACACTTTGCACAGCATTTTTTTGTGTGATTTTGATGATAAATTGATATTTGTTTAGATTACTCATTAAAAAACCTATTTAATTAAAATGTTAGTGACTAAAGCACAGTCACTAATTATAATGCTGAGTTTAGACACAGGAGAGGGAGCCGTCTTGTGGTCACATGGTGCTATTGCACCCGACAACTGTTAAACCAGACCCTGAGACATTGGGTTCTGCACTCGTACATTGCTCGGAAATAAGAATGTTTAGTTTTAATAGAATGAATATAAAAAGGCCGCTCAGGTGGTGCAGCGGTAAAAAGACACGCTGCAACTAGGGCTGGATTCTGAGTACCTTATATCGAATCCAGCTCTGCCTCACCGGTTCGAGGCTGGGCGGCTGTATGAGCAACAATTCGCCAGTTGCTCATTTGGGAGGGCGGGACAAAGAACCGGCTGTGGGTTTCTCTCTGTCAGAATGCGATTATGACCTCTGCAGGCTGATCAGAGGCACCTGCACAGAAATGAGGAAGAGTGCCCTTAGGATGTGTCTCTCCACATGCAATGCTAGGTGGTGCCACACTCATCAATGTGTGTGTGTGGCAAAAATGCATCCGGCTGCTGCCCATGTTTAGGAGGGGATATGGGTTAGCTTCGATCTCCTCGGTCAGGGCAGGGTTCGGCATAGACAGAGAGGAAGCATGATGCAAATTGAACAATTGGATGCGCTAAAAGGGGGAGAAAAAGGAAAAAAAAAAAGAAAAGTAATGTATATAAAATGGCTTGGTGGCACAACTAGTAGAATGGGTGCTGCACATCAACGTATCTGTCCTAGAAACCTGGGTCCAGTTTCTGCTTTGGTCATTGTGGGCTATTTTGCATTTTGAGTATGGCTTAAGAAGAACAGCAAGCTCTACATTTATCTACTAATTACACTCTGCAATTGCTATCAACCAGTGGTATTTCAGACAGGTGTGATGAAATAAACTATTATTACATATGACAGTACACTTTAAAATGTTGATTAATCAATCAGATTTTGTCAGATGCTCTGTATAATATAAGTCCTCACCCCTTGACGAGTTCCACTACGATAAAGTCGTTGCCGTCTCCACTGTTGTAGAAAATGAGGCCGTCAGATGAGGTAGTTTTAAACTGAAAGAATAAGTGCATGGAGTAATAGGCCTGCAGTGTGCTCAGAGACATGTAGCTGGAGCGTGACTTGAAGGTGACCGGGTCAGCGATGATGTTCTTGTAGCCGATCATGGCGTTCAGCTCACAATAGTCTATGTCGCCGTTTTTGCACAGGTCGATGTATGCCATGCCATTGAAGACCAGGCTCTGAAGGTGCCCGATGTAGTTAGAGGGCACTGTAGACAGGTGACGCTTTTCTGTAATGATGCCCGTCTCGATGTTATGGAATTCTAGCTGGGTGTGGTCACCTGGGATCTCACCTTGAAGGAGAAAAAAGTAAGTAAAGCTACTTCAGCTAATTCATCAATTCATTGATACACAGTTATTTTTAAATCAAAACTTCACATGTAAATGTAATGAAATATATACTGTATGTCATATCAAAATTAAGATTAATGACCCTCCAATTAAGATTAAGATTAAGATTGATGATCCTCCAAACATTTATTGTGACTACCATGGATATTAATAATATAGTAAAAAAAATCCTAATGCTTAACGTTTTTGCAACTATACAACAATTAAATTATACACCGATCAGGCATAACATTATGACCACCTTCCTTATATTGTGTTGGTCCCCCTTTTGCTGCCAAAACAGCCCTGACCCGTCAAGGTATGGACTCCACTCGACCCCTGAAGGTGTGCTGTGGTATCTGGCACCAAGATGTTAGCAGCAGATCCTTTAACTCCTCTAAGTTGTGAGGTGAGGCCTCCATGGATCGGACTTGTTTGTCCAGCACATCCCACAGATGCTCGATTGGATTGAGATCTGGGAAATTTGGAGGCCAAGTCAACAAACTCAAACTCGTTGTTGTGCTCCTCAAACCATTCCTGAACCGTTTTTGCTTCGTGGCAGGGTGCATTATCCTGCTGAAAGAGGCCACAGCTATCAAGGAATACCGTAGGTAGGTGGTACGTGTCAAAGTAACATCCACACGCATGGCAGGACCCAAGGTTTCCCAGCAGAACATTGCCCAAAGCATCACACTGCGTGCGCTGGGTTGCCTTCTTCCCATAGTGCATCCTGGTGCCATGTGTTACCCAGGTAAGCGACGCACACGCACCCAGCCATCCACGTGATGTAAAAGAAAACGTGATTCATCAGACCAGGCCTCCTTCTTCCATTGCTCCATGGTCCAGTTCTGATGCTCACGTGCCCATTGTTAGCGCTTTCGGAGGTGGACAGGGGTCAGCATGGGCACTTTGACTGGTTTGCAGCTATGCAGCCCCATACACAACAAACTGAGATGCACTGTGTATTCTGACACCTTTCTATCAGAACCAGCATTAACTTCTTCAGCAGTTTGAGCTACAGTAGCTCGTCTGTTGGATCAGACCACATGGGCAAGCCTTCGCTCCTCACGTGCATCATTGAGCCTTGACCCATAAACCTATCCTTCCTTGGACCACTTTTGATAGATACTGACCACTGCAGACCAGGAACACCCCACAAGAGCTGTTTTGGAGATGCTCTGTCAAACTCGCTCAAATTCTCACGCTTGCCCATTTTTCCTGCTTCTAACATCAACTTTGAGGATAAAATGTTCACTTGCTGCCTAATATATCCCACCTACTAACAGGTCGTGATGAAGAGATAATCAGTGTTATTCACTTAACCTAATGTTATGTTAGGTCATAATGTTATGCCTGTTCCGTGTAACTAATAATAAAACATATCAACAGTCTGACTCCTGTGTCTACTCATCTGCCTAGAATTTCATATCAATTGTGTACAAATCGTTGGGCATAAGGGACAAGGAAAACAAAAAAAGCAAAAGATCCTGGTTAAACTAGGGTACCTTCGACAATCTGCAGGTCATCCACTGTCAGCTGCAGGCTCTTTCCTCTCCTCATGACCCGAACCGTGTGCCACTCATTATCGTTTAGATTCTGCCCAGCAAAGAGTGTCTCGGGCCCCTTGCCTGCAGGACAGTCCAGATATGGGTTACAAACAGCCATGCAAAAAGAAAGCGAAACAAATCTGAGGACTTAGTAACTTAGTAACATAAGTAACATTTATCACTGCCTCACACTTACATTATTCACTGAGTGTATATCTTAAAAATTATTTTGGTAACTCTGTCTGAATTACTTCTGATAGGTCAAATAATGGACACAAAGCAAATTGATGTGCCACTCAAAGCCTTAAAACTCTTAAACTGGTGCTGTTGTGCAATCCTTGTCAGTCAAATCAAGTGTGATAAAAGAGCTTGAATGTAATTAGAAGCAGGAAAATGGCAAATTAAACGCTATAGCTCAGTAAAACCACTTGATCACCACTTGATGGCAGTGCAACATAACTTATCGCAGCCTGGTCTTCCAGTACCGTTTATTCGTCACAACCCAACCGTGATTCTTGGTGCTAACATTTTTCTGAGGTTTAAGGACTCACTTCATCTGGTAAAGATTGCCTATGTAAATTGTAGAGCTTGGCAGTCAAAAACATTATGAGCAGCACTGACCCACAGAGACAAGATCTTCACAAGACATCTGGTACCAAACCATTACCACCATTACCATTCCCAGCAGGTCCTTCAGCTTCTGTACATTGCGAGATGGGACGCATCCATTCCACAGGGAAACAAAGTGCCTGGCTGTCCACATGATCTAAACCAGTCAACCTTCTTCCATTGCATGAATTTCCAGTTCTGGTGCATGCTGTCTATATTTTGCCCCGTTTTCCTCCCAATCTAGTTGTATTCAACTACCCAATTGCATTTCGCTTCCTCTGTACTGTTGCTGCCCTTCCCTCCTGACGCCCCCTCCAACATGTGTGCAGTAGCCGACTGCATCTTTACCCCTTCATGAGTCAAATTTATATGGAGCTCAGTTCGGCACGAAGTCATGCACTGATCCCTTACTCCTGATGCAGCTGCCATTTATCAGCCATTACGAATTCGAATTAGCATAAGTTTTAAAGTGCCCCCTCTGGCAACCAACCTAAGGGTCGAGCCAATCAAAGTCCATGTAGGCACCCAGCCTGTCGGTAGCAGAGCCGAGACTTGGACTCATGTGTTCAAGACGTCAGCTCTGGTGTGCTAGCATGTTTTACCGCTCTTATGTCTTCCGGCTCTAGGTTGGACAGTCCGGTTTTTCAGCTGCCAGTCCTCCGTCCATGCAACGCTAGGACGGACGCTTAAAAATCCTCCTTTTTGGAGTGAACTGGTTACATTTTTGATCAATATTATGTCATTGGCTCAGGTACATGTCAAAACAAATGCTTTGTATTTCATTGGCTTAACAGCCTCATTTGACTGCTTATAGTGCTACCTATTGTGGCTCGCCCACCACCACTGGCCAATCGCAGAAGGTCCGCCCTGTAAATGCTAGTCTGTGATCGGGTGGTTGAATTTCGCCCGCTCGCTCTGTTCTGCATACACCTCTTAAATATCAAAAGTAGACACAACATTTGGTGAGTAAAACAGTAATTTGTAATAGAATTCTTGCTTAAATTGGTCAAATTGTTATATGGGTTCTGGTTTCATTCTGTGTGTTGCAGTATCATATCCCCCTTTTCCTGGTATGATGTCCTCCTTTTGGGGGTGTAATGTCCTCCTTTTTGTGACTATGAATGTGGCCACCCTAGTGCCACCTGAGCACCTCGCATAGGCACTTTGACTCGCCATGACTGGCTTTCACATGGGAAGCTGTAGCCTAGTGGTTAAGGTACTAGACTAGTAATTAAAAGGTTGCTGGTTTAAGCCCTGCCACTGTTGGGCCCTTGAGCAAGGCCCTTAAACTTCAATTGCTCAGACAATATACTGCCACAGTACTGTAAGTCGCTTTTTTAACAAAAGCATCTGCTAAATGCTGAAAATATGATGATTTGGCCCTATTTAAAGTCATTCAACATGTGTTCTACGAAAAACTATCTTCAGCTGTGACATGCACGATTGCTATGACCATGCACGTTTCTGGGAGTTGGTACAAACGTTTTGGGCAAAGGGCAAAACACAAAAGCAATATTGATTGCCTTTGACCTTCGATCCCTCAGTGGGCCTGCTTTAGAAACAGACATGCTTCAATAATGGATATAACCACATGGGTTCAGGAATATTTTTGAAAGCCCTTGTCAGTAAAACAGTTTGTCCTTGCATCTACAGGTGCAACTTAACATTCTACACAAAGCAGAAGCCTACAAGCCTAATATCAGCAACATCCACAAGCACATCTAGCTTCTCTGGGCTTACGCTCGTTTGACTAATTTAGATGGACTGATGTGTTAGTATCAATGCCATGTGTAACTTGCACATCTGTCAAGGAACCAATAATGCAAAAGGGGTGTAAAAGTCTTTATACTGTGGGAGGAAACCAGAGCTCCTAGATGAAACCCACATGGACATAGGGAGAACATGCAAAATCCACACTTAAAGAACCCAGATTGCTCCACCTGGGTATCAAACCCAGGAACTTCTTGCTGTGAGGCGACAGTGCCACCCACTGAGCCACTGTACCACTGTGCTTCCCTATTTACTTCTTTACTTCTGTTAATTCAGCGGTAAGACAAAACCTGTTCAGACAACATATGAGAAACAAATCTGTTCAGACACATTATGGGTTGCATTTGTTCCCAAAGACATTTAGTATAATCAGTAAAATAATTTGGTATTTAAAGCTAGTCAAAGTCTTATTCAGACTCGTCCTTCAGACTGTACAGGCAACTATCTTGTGACGGTGTGTTAAAATTTGAATTATTTTCAACCAGTGGCGGCCGCTGGTCTTTCAAAGAGGGGAGGCTCATTGTCGGCTTACATCATAAAATTTGTCAATTTATTTATATATAAATTGTGCCCTCTGTTCCTTTTCAAGAATATGGACTGAAATGGGTTGCAGTTTGTCTTTCGACTTCACTCGCAAAATCCGCGATGGGACTGAAGCTCCCAGTGATAGCTGTCAGTCAGAACGGGATTCAGCCTTTCGACTGATCCTCCAATCATCTTGCAGAAGCTCAGCGTCCAGACCCACCCACAGCTCCATTCACCCCCAGAGACGCTCAGCGTCCGGGGGCGGGACAAAATTGTGGCATTTATCCAATGACCGTTGAGTTTCGAAGCAATGAAAAAAACCCTTCCATGCAGTCCCATAGAAGTGAAGAGATGCTCAGCTTCTGCGGGCAAATGCATTGACGCTCCGAAAATTTATGAGAAGTTCGAGTCAGTCGATTTGTGATAAGTAGCTGATTCTGAACAAACTCGTCTTCGAGATGAACGTGTTCTAACGCATTTGTAGTCAATGAAATGTTAACACAACTGTACATATTTGACCATTTAATTTTTGACATTTTAGGGGAAGCTGAGCTTCCCTTGTAGTCTTAGAGGAATCGTCACTGTTTTCAACACATGGATGCTTAACACATAAGGGTTTAAAACAGGAGATAACTTAAAGTCACAGAGCTCACACACTGATGTGGAATGTCACACTGACAGACCTATAGACAACTAAACGCCAGCTTAACTAAAATCCCTACCCTTCCATTCCACACCTATTTTTTCTGTGTGTTTATGCATTTTCTCCCCTTTTTCCCTAATTTTTAGAGTAGCCAATTTGTCTTCCGTTGCTGGGGATCCCGATCGCATCTGAAAAGGGTATATTCACCTGCTCCACACCCCCTCTGATGCATGCGCAGTCTCTCAACCCCTTCTTATTTGCCCATGCTTCGATCGATTTACACACGAGGCCGGATATCGCATACGGAGAGACACAAACTGATCTCAATACTCCTCCACTTCTGCACAGGGGTCTCGGGCTGCTAACCAGGGTCCTTGCACAACGTTAGAAGACCCTGCTCACTTATTAGTCCAGTCTTTCTTGTGCCTGCTAGAGGGCGCCCAGCCAACCGGTAGCAGAGCTGTGATTCAAACCGAGGAGTTCAGAATCCCAGCTCTGGTTCCACACCTATTTTTAAACAGGTGCATAAAATCAAGCATACATTGTGTCCGCATACAAGCTATTTTGACTAATTAAAAAGTCAAACATGTCAGACATGGTCAGCATGATGTAGCTCTGGGTGAAGTGGTCAGCACTTGAGGGCCAGCAGCTTTTATTATTAAACAAAAAAACACTAGGTTAAAACATGATGTTAGCTTTGCACTTTAAACCACCTTTGCATTAAGACTTCCTGGCAACACAAGAACATTCAGAATGATCTGCCAGTCTAAAGGGTGTCTCCTGTGGCTTGGTAAAAAGAGAACAGCACAAAATCTTAACACGGAAAGTCATTTACAGTTCCCCTGTGCAGTGCACAGTAAAGGATGAACAAGACCGCCAAAAACCAGACCAGATTTCTTAAAAGATAAGACCCTGAATGGCGTCTTGATGAAAAAGTACATTTGGCATTCTGAAGACGATGTTCACAAATTGCTGAGGCTGGTCCATCAGCTATTGATCATTTTCAGACAGATGGCTGGGATTCATACACTTCACTGATTGTATAGTGTAGGTGAGAGCACTTAACTTGTATGCCAACGCATTTTAGACAGCTATCTATGGTTGCAAAAAGCAATATTGCTAGGCGACTCTTGGCAGAGTCAGTAAAAGGTGTTTTGACAAGATAAAGTTACAGTATGTGTTACTATGCACACTTGCTTAATAACAAGACAGTGGTAGTGCTAGTCTTTGAGTCAGTAGTAACATCTTCAATTCCCAACTGCTTTTGGGTCTCCCAGTGTCACACTGCATCTACTAATTTAGCAGTGTAAGGGCTATCACTCAAACAGCTGTGGAATGGCTATGGCCTCAAACCCTGAACCTCTGAGAACTGGATGAAACAATTCCACTCTCTAAAAAAAACAAAAGGACAAACAGCCCCCCGACCCCACCAGGTGGTGTACCGTGCACTTAACAGATTCATGGGTGGGGTCCGCTCCGTACAAGGGACGTTGTGCCGACTCTGGTGCAATCCGTTCTCCCAGGGCAGTTTCAAGAGTTTAAGAGTTCAAGAGAGGCTTTATTGTCAATTCAGCTATATACAAGTACATATTGAAATGAAACAACATTCCTCCAGGACCAGGGTGCAACACAGAACACAAGTGCAAAGCAATACAATAGACACAGTGCAGATAAAAAACAGTACAATAAAAAAAAAAAAGACATTTCATCTAAAGTAATTGAGGGGGACGAGACTAGAGACAAGTGTAGTACTGGCCAGTACAGGATACTGAGTAAACATAAGGCACATAAAGATGGGACAGAAAGATGGGACAGAATGTTGGTATCATACACCAGCCCAAAACTTTGTTTGGCACCACAAATTCAGAGAAATGCAAGGGTGCCAACAAAGGAGCTGGCAAAAGTGAGAAGGAGAAACCGTAATATACAGAATAACTTCCACCTGGAGCAAAGAAGTTAATTGTTAATAAAAAAAAAGAGACATATCAATCATCTGCATCTCCATGCCTTCTCTACCAGCCAAAAATGTCAATGCAGAAGGACGTGACTTATAATATGTGTCAGCTGACGAACTACATTACTGCCACGGTGCAGTGATTCCTAATCCAATCTTTAAAATTTGGTTTAATGAATGTGGTCTCTGAACAAATATATATATATTAAAAGTATGTATTAAACCGGCAACCCTCTGCTTACTAGTCCAGTTCCTTAACCACTGAGCTACCACTACACACATACATTTACATTTTGTGCTAAAATACTCTTTTAAAACCCAGGGTCATGTGGACCAAAAGAAATACTTGATCAATGGCTGTCAGTGAAGAGAGTACTGCTAATTCCACTCTATCCTTTGCTGAAATGCAGGAAAGGCAGCAAAGGGCTCAAAGGGAGCACAGAGGTCTGCCCAATCTCCTCCAAATACGAGCCTTAGGCTTTCCAAGGTCCCACCGGCTCCTCCAAGTACACAGAACATGCATCACTGTGATGTTCAAAATCCCATTGGAGGTTTTGCGGCCTCGACGGGCTTACTCTAGTCAACATGTTAATAGATGTTTACCTCACTTGACTTTTCTTCTCCCTTGCCAGCCTCCTCTCCTGCACAAATGCAATGTATATGCAAAATGTAAATCCCCTCCAGAACTCAGTGATGGAATGCATTCAATCTAACAGAGGCCGGTTTTGCGGTGTAAGCAATAAACAATGGAGGATAGGTCGAGCATAAAAAATGCAAAAAAAAAAAGATTAAAGCTTGTTTTTGTTCACTTGTAGGGCTCAAGAGGAGAGGATGGACTGGAAAACTGTCTAAAAGTACTACATTCTTTATAATATCCATACCCTCTACATAATACTGCTGGTCTTAAAACCTGCTGCTATGTGTCTATGGGTCTGTCTGAAAACCTAGTGATCTCTCTATATAGATACATTTTACGTCATCCTACATGCGCTCCTGAGAAGAAGGCTGTTTAAATTCTCAGATGCCTTAAAATGCTGCCTACTAAGATGCCTTATTCTGGGCAATATTCTGACTGAATAACACATGAGCTCTGTGTGCTTCCTCACCTGCGAAGGCAATCCCAGCATTCAGTGTGGCTTTTTTCTCACAAAAAAATCTAATATGGCGAATGGAAGTGGAGCAACGGGCAGTGTGTCCAGTGGTTATTTTCAAATGTAATTAATTCATAATTTTTTACATTTTTATAAAGGTGTACAAGGTAATTTAATAGCAATTTGGGCTTGTTAGTGACAATTTAACAGTTTTGACAGAGGAAAATGTTAGCTGGCATGCTAGCGAGTTGTGTCGCCTCAGCCCATTGGTTTGAATGGCCTGCTGCTAACTCTGTTAGCTTAGTAAGCTAAAACGGCAGCGGTGGGCCGGAACAAACAATGACTTAATCACTGTCTCACTAGAATGTCTTTATGATCTGCCTTCTAAAGTTTAATGTCAGTTAAAATCCTGTTTACTTAGGCAGCTGCTGTGGTAGGTAGAGGGCAGCAAGGCAGCTCACTAGGTTTTCAGACAGACCCTGTATGACCTAGAGTTGAGGTACATGATTAAACTATTGGAAACTTAGCAACCTTTCATTTGCTTCAGCTGTGATGTGTATATAAACACCACCCAGAGATTCAAATGTTCAAGGTGTGTTGCAACCATGGTGTGAAGGAGCTGTTTGTGGAGATGGGAGATGAGATTATTTCATTGCACCAAAATAGCAATGGGTAAAAGACCTTTCCAAGACCTTGAACATTCTTAGAGACACCACTGGGAGTATTGTCCAGAATTTCCATACTTACAGTGCTGTGAAAAAGTGTTTGCCTCTTCCCAATTTCTTTAATAGGTGCTAATCTGGATTATGAGATGTTTTTTTCTTCTGCAGGAACTGGCGGTCATGACCATGTGACCGGTATCTCGGATTCACAGAAATACCAAGGCACTTTGAGGAGGAATTTACTTATTTCCTTTATTTACCCTTAAAATGTCCAGCAAGACAGTGATCACAAGAGTGCTTTCAAATCAACCAAAGCCTGGTTAAAGGAATCAGTTCTGGAATATCTTGGAGTGGCCTTCTCAGTCTCCAGATTCAAACCCCATAAAAATCTTTGATGGGATTTAAAGAAAACAGTTACAGCACAAAAGTCATCAAACCTCAATGAGCTGCACTAGAAGAATGGGTAAAGATTTCACAGGAGGGGTGTAAAGCTTACCAAAATTGCTTAATAGAAGTTATCAAGGCAAAATAATGTTCCTTCAAGAACTGAATGTATCAGTGTATCAAAAAATATTCCTTCACTGTTTATTGAGACTCTGTTGTATATTTTTATTCAATTTTATACATCTTCATCATGTCATGTTGTGATAACGTGCTAAGATTTTGACTTGCTGTATGTAGTTGCAAAATCATAGTATGGGTAGGGGTACTTTTATCTATCTACCATCTGTGTTGTTTTGATTTTGGTTTGTCTTTGTTAGTCAAAGGGGGGAGATATCCTTTACCCAATCATAAATTAGTGTAGGAAATACATTATAAAGGCCTCTTTATGTCATTCTCACCCAATTCTGACACTCCAGACTTACTCTCACCACTGCTAAGTGCTCCCATTGTTCGTGTGGAACCAGCAAAACTGTCAGGGATATGCTGTTACAACTGCACTGCCAACTAGACAGCATAATAGAGGCAATTTGAGCTAGTGTCTACTGCAACTGGCTGGAACATTTAGGTCAAGATGGTTCAGCTGGTCGCTGTGCTGTGGGGAACGGCATTGCAGGCACTCACATGGGAGCTGCTCACAGTGCTTTGGACATTATGGGGAGGGGTGAGATAAACTCGCTGCTGACCTCAAGAATATAGTAAGGATAGCCTATAGAGAATTTTCCACTGCCATCAAAGCATCCTCACACTTGATGCATTTCTGGCAGCAATACAGCTAACACTTAGAGCAACAGCTACGCTTGACCAACCCATAGATTCTCTCCAGGAAGCACAGCAGCGAGAGGAGATAATTGAAGCAATCCCAGAAGAACAGGACAGCCTGGGAGCAAAATGCGCTGTGACATAATAGGTTGACCATAAAAGTGGCGATAAAGAGGTGCCATGTCATTACTGCAAACAGTCTAATCACTTACAAGCACACTGCTCATAATGCTGCGGGAAACACCGATCTGTGGGCATAATGAAGAAGACCATAAGCTGCTCCTAACATTTGTGATTGGTGGCAGGACACTGCATCACACATTGTTCACTAGTGGTAGCCTAGTAAGTATAGCTTTGGGCTATCAGTTGAAAGGTTGAGAGTTCCCTCAACCTTTGAGAAATCCCAGCTCTGCCATACAGCCACTGTTGGGCCCTTGAGCAAGGCCCTAAACCTCTCGGCTCCAGGGGTGCCGTACAATAGCTGACCTGTGCTCTGACCCCAGCTTCTAAACAAGCTAGCTTTATTTTGTTGTATATGTATATATGACAAATAAAGCCATTCAATTCTATTCTAGGTTGTGGAAGCCTGGAAACTGGGATTTGATGTCCTAGTCATGGTGGGCGCGTCAATTATCCCAGGAGTTATCAAGTATTAAGTCATCAAGATCTCTCAGCTTGGAGGTGTCCAGCATGATGTCGAATATGCGGTATGGTGGTCTAACAAAACAGTACATTTAGTCATTTCAGGATGAGGTCAGTAGACATTTTGGGGCTTCAGTACTATTGTCGTTTATGTCATATAAAAAATTACAGTGGTACCTTGTAACTTGACGTCCCCTAAACTCAAAATCTTTGAAATTGTAAGAATCAGCTTTTCCAAGAGAGTCTAAATGCTTTTCATTAAAAAAAAGCTTAACGAGACAATGTATTAAAAGAATAACGTAGACACACTAAACCTCTTTTAATTATTATTGCTCATAGATTCTCAATAAGTCACATAAAGTTTTGTGCACCTCCACACTTCATAGGAAATAACGGCACAGCCAGCGCAAAAGCTATTTTGTCTGAACGGAATGTGGTATTCCAAGATCAAGCATCTCCACCATTAAGAAGGATATGGAAACGAAAAAGAAGTAAAAGTAAAGTGCAGGTTTTTATTGTATTTTTTGTTAACTTTTAACTGGTTTTTAATTGTATTTCAGTGTTTTTATATCATATTCGTGTTATTTTCAGTGTATAAGTGTCAAAAACAACCCCATTATTTTACATGAGCCTAAAATATATGCAATTCCACAGGACCATGGAACGCATTAACAGGTTTCCCATATATCCTTATGGGAAAAAATACCTTGAAACTTATGATTACACCTTTTAAACTTGACGCCACTCCCAGAACCAGTTGACGTCGGATTTCAAGGTACCACTGTACTTTAGTGTGCATTTAAAAGTCCACCAAATGATAATATATCTTTTATTCAGGATGTATAGATGGATGGAAGGATGGATGGAAGTCACGCACAGGTTTCATGGTATACTCTGATGCATAGTGACTGATGACAAGTCAGGAACTGAAACGTTAAGGCAAAAGTGGAAGAAGCTGCTTTAATCAAGAAAAAAGAAAAAGAAAAAAAAATAGCCTTCATCTAAAGACCTGCTGTGGCCTGAAGCTACGAGATAGCTATGAAGTCTGACTGCTACTCCATCAAAGCACAAAGCAAGGAACTTATAAAACCAAGATGAATTACCTGTCCACATTTAATCATTTTCCTTTTCTTTTATTTATATAAAATGTGCTGGACCTTTTACTTTGAAACATTACATTTATTTGGTATTGGATGGTGGGATCTTTTCTGAGTAGGGGAATTTTTTATGCATCTGAGTATTTTCCAATTAGCCAGCTAGTGAAAATCATTAGGTCTTCTGCATTAAATCATAACAGCCAACGTTTATAAGGCAATTTTACAGAACTAGGTCATGCCAGGACTCTGACTTGGGCACTCGAAAATCTTTGACTTGCTTGTATCTGGTGTTAGCTTTATGACAGATGTAATGGGACCCAGGTCTTTGAAAAAGTCCCACATTTGACTCATCGGTCAACAGAATATTTTCCCAAAAGTCCTGGAGGCTATCTAGATGTCTTTTGGCAAATACTTCTTTTTGGTCAGCAGTGGTTTGTGCCTAGCAACTCTCGAGCTTTTACACAGCCATGTGTGTTCTATTGCAGTGATGTTCAGACTCAACAGGTCTGGCAGTAATCCTGATTGGTTGTTGGTAGTAAAACTGAACCAAAATTTTAATTAAATTTGGGTAATTCTGCAGCTAAGGGGGTAATTACTTTTTCCACATAAGGTCAGGTAGGACTGAACTGCATTTTTCCTTCACTAACTGAGATCATTACTGTAAATATCAATGTGTGTTTACTTGGGTTATCTCTGTCTAATGTTAAAAGTAGTTTATAATGAAATAAATAAATAAAAAAGCATGGGGAAGGGCAAATACTTTTTCAAGGCACTTTTGTAGAGTTTGTTTAAATGCTATGGTCTTCTTTTTCTATTATTATTAGGGCTGTCGAAGTTAACACGATAATAACGCATTAACGCAATCTCAATTTAACGCGATTTAAAAAAATAGTGCCGTTAACGCAGATTCTAGTTCATGTTGAGACTTGACTGGTAGAACCAACATTTTAATGTCGGACTTGCCACCGTTGTTCATTTGCGGTTTGTTAAAATAATATAACTGAGCGTCGTAGGGATGCACTTGCATAATAAAGAAATAAATACACGGTATATTCACAAGTTGTCGGGAGCAAAACACTTTATTAACTTAATCTGTTACGGCACTGAATACCGGAGTCAAGCACGCTAGTCCATGAACTATGGAAGCCCCAAAAGGGTCAAAACACACTCACTTCGTGTAGAAACGTCCACTTTTCACATTTCACTTAAAAAACCTTGTTTTCTATAACATTTACACAGATTTTATTTAATGCGATTAATCGCGATTAACTATATGAACTTCTGAGATTAATTGCGATTAAAATTTTTAATCGTTTGACAGCCCTAATTATTATAATTATTATTTATGATTTATGTGCTTATTTGTTTGTTCTTATGTTTGCACAAAATGGTCTATCTATTAGACAATAAGTGCCTTCTAAGTGACACTATCCAAATATTGGAACATGGAACCATCCCTAGAGCAAACCTCTCAAAGTAAAGCATTCAAACCAAACCATTTTTGGATCACCTGATACCCTGAGAGACAAAACACAGCCTGTTAAAAAGAAATCAGAAGAATGTAGCCATATGTAGCGAATAGTGTAATTTTAGTGGTCAGGTTACTTGTTAGCAGTGTTTAAGATGAATGATGTCTAAGCTGGAGTGACAGTGTTTCCCTCAGGCAGGACAGGAACACTCCAGGGAGTTTGGGGTCTTAATTGACAGTGACGTATTCTTAAGTCTGAGTTTAAAATTCCCCACATTGTCCCACCGGTCGTGGGTTTAGGTGGCTGATGAAGCATGTTAATTAGAGTGCAATGGTCCTCCTAGTTTTACTGATGTTTGGGTGTGTTTTTTTTTTATTTCTCCGGGGTTGAAGAGGTAAAACAGCTGCATTAGAAAATAAGTCGAACTTGAAGCAGCCACATCCTAGAGGCTCCATTCTGAACAAATATTATAATTACATGGTTCTAGGACATTTATCTTATATCTAGTGTTAAACCTTTTTTAAATTGCAGATCTCATTATTTATTGTATTTTGTATTAAACTAGTAAAGTGTATTTCACCTTGTTTACCACATCTGTAGAATAAGTACATTTACATTTGCAGCATTAAGCGGACACTTGTATCCAAAAGGGACTTACAATTATGACTGATACAGTTTGAGCAATTAATGGGTTAAGGGCTTGCTCAGGGGCCCAACAGTGACAGCTTGGCAGTGTTGGGGCTTGAACCACAACCTTCTATCTATCTATCTATCTATCTATCTATCTATCTATCTATCTATCCATCCATCCATCCATCCATCCATCCATCCATCCATCCATCCATCCATCTGACCCACCCACCCAATCGACCCACCCACCCAATCCCGTCTGTCTGTCTGTCTGTCTGTCTGTCTGTCTGTCTGTCTGTCTGTCTATCTATCTATCTATCTATCTATCTATCTATCTATCTATCTATCTTAAAAGTCATGGTATTGTTAAGGTATGACAAACATGGACAAATATCATAAGTACAGTGGATTATTATCATCCTCTCTATGATAATTAATTGTGGATTAAACATCTGGTGGTGGGGTGGATTTTTAGAAAAGAAAATCAGAATACTGTAAGTATAGTTTTTAGCAGCAGTGACTAGTATCTGGTCAGGATTGTTAAAAAATGACTGGTGCACTGTGTAGAAAGCTTTAACTGGGAAAATATTATGAATTTTAGCAAATTAAGCTCCTGATTGAAAATGAAAGCTTTTAATAACATGTAAGAAGAAAAACACCTAAAGAACATTACAGAATGTTTATGGGAGCAGTAATATTTTATGTCTGGATGAGTAGCGTGGGAGGAAGTCCTTGTGTAATGATATGTTGTTATATCAACTGATGCTGATGGTGGTTGTAAACGGAAGGTCAGCAATGATGGTGAGACACTGGCATTGATCAGTGCACGTATTAAAAATAAAATAGGTCAGGTAGGGGAAAATAAAATAAACACATATGCAGAATCAAGGTCCAAGTAATAAAATAAAACACAAAGAAGAGATTGTGAAAATGGTATATGCAGAGAAGTTGAGTCACTTGCTCTGAAAACATGGTGAATCATTTGTGACCCCTGAGAAATCATTTATTCATTAGTGTATTGAATAATGAATGGCCAGGCTGGCTCAGTCTTTTTTTGTACACTTCTCTTTTCCATTTCCCAGCCATTCGTATTCACCATTTACTGCCCCCACACTTATTCTTCCAACCTTTCCTCCAACCTCTCCTTGCTTGACAAGGCAGGGTGATGAAATAAGAAATAGATGGACAATGGTTAGAATGGCCATTGTGAAACCAAGTCAGTGATGCAACTGATGCTGATATTCATGGTTTAACCACATCCAAGGTGTTACACCAACACTTCTTTGAGCTGTGCTGTGCTTTGTCATAAACATATTTGAGAGTCATCAGAAAGAAAAACTTAAACTTAAAGCACAAAATGCATAACAATACCACTCATCAATGATAGAAAGTCAATTGGAACCCTGAACTGTTGCTGCAACGAGACACTCCCCCCTAGGGGTGATAGATAGACAAAAACACCCGAAAAGTGTTCCTTATGTCCAGTTTACTCCATAACTTTGTTTTGGTTGCCGTCACTGCAGAAAATCCCACTTCATAAAGATAAAATGTTGGAAATGGAAGCAGTGATCTCTATTAGTGTAGTGTAGTGATCTCTAATTATTTATTCTTTCTGTGCAGCCCGGTAATAAATGACCCACGGACCGGTACCAACAGTCTGGGGATCCAGGATTCGATTCTTGTCAGTGCTATAAGCCAATTGGTAATGTCCAAGGATGGGGTGGGGGGTTTGGTTTGAACAGCCTACCTAATGAGAGGTGTAATCTGGTATCTCTTGTAGCAGCGGAAGACAAAAATTGAGTGTGTTAAATCGGGAGGAAAATGGGGAAATGCATTAAAAAAAAGATGCCTAAATGACTTTTCTTGTAATTTAGGTGGTTCTCTAGACATTATATTACATTTATTTCCATACATTTGTCCCATGTCTGATTCGGTAATGCAATTGCAGGTAAAAAAAAATATACAATGAATGTAAGAGATTCAGAATTTTCATCACACACATTCACACCAACCGAAATACCATAGAGGTGAGAGGAGATTTCAGGTGCTTTTGATCGCAGGTGTGATTTTTCTAAGCCGCCTTGGCTTCCCTACATAAAGAGCCTTTCTGACTCTCCAAACGCGTTAGAGGTCTGAACAAACTGTAGTATTAAAAGGCTTTACTGAAGAAAATTCACTCAACAGACTCCCCAGTAAAGAGACAGAAAGTCTAACAAGCCATATTTACACGGCAATATCATTCCAGTTGTAAAATCCAATGGTGGTAGCATTATATGAGAATTATATGAGTCTGCTCAGGACTATTTAAAAATGCATAATGCACAGTAGAGAGAGACTGTTAATAACACCATGTTTCTTTCCTCCTAAAAGCTTAAACTAGAAAGAATGTCTGCGATTTAGCAAGACGATGACCCAGGAAAAATAAACACTTCCAATCTCTCCTTGCTTCACAAAACAGGTTAATTTAAATGATGCTATTTTCCTCTTTAATTTCCTTTTGCTCCAGCAAACTTTAGTCTTTTTACATCTAGCTTGACAAAATGAAGGGGAATGAAAGACAAAGACATGAAGAAACTAGCCATGCATCGCTAAAATAGCTCTGTTAAAGACTGATGCTCCAGATTCAGTAACAGCAGCATCGGAGTTCAGTCATTAGGAACAGAAGGATGTGAAGACTCAAAAGCGGTGACCATGTTAATCCTCATCACTCGGATCCTCTTGTTTCCATCCCCACCTACCATTACTAATGAGAGCAGGGAGCTAATGAGGCCCGTATCCATCTGCCTGGGGGACCCACAACCCTACTCTCGGCTTTTATTGACCCAGACATAATTAAAGAGGAAATCAACGCTAAATTTTAATATTTGAGCTGTACACACAGGCACATGTAGAGCAGTTGATGTATTCTGTGTGGGTGATCAGTTCAACAGTAGGTGTATTACGTACAGCAGAGCTTATTTTGTCCACTTATAGTTTAATTAGATCAGTCCATTAGATGATAAAGGTTCGTTGATGATTCATAAAGATGATTGTTTAGTTAATGAGCAGCTATTGTAACCACACCCACTGCACAAAAGTCCAAAAATGCAAACATTAGCAGTAGAACAAACAATATTCAGTGACTTCCAACACGTCTCTATTATCAAATGCCACCTTTAAGTTAGTTTGTCATATTTCCCCCCTTTCCAAGTGCAACAGTGGCTCTGCTCTGAATTGGTAGACTATACAGGCTCATAGAATAAGACTGCAGATTTAAAAACCAAAGAATAATTCATGCTTGGCTGCAGCACTCACTATATGGTTTTAAACTGCCAATGGAAGCAACATCAGCAAACAAGAACTGCTCATTATGAACTTTCCGTTGGGTGTTATTAGATTAGCCGGACACAATTGCAAGATCCCATGTATACTGCCAAGTCTCAGCTAAAGTGATATACATAGCAACACAACAGGACTCTGGGGCAGTGGGAACCCATTTCTGGAGTATTTTTTTTAAAGTTTGCTTTATATATCATTGTGATGGACGTATACAGTTTAGAAAAGGAGAAATAATAGGCCAAGACTGTGTTCCTATTATAATTATTGAATAGAATACAATTTGTCATATATACATATACGTGTGTACAGTACAATGAAATTCTTTTTATGCATATCCCAGCTTGTTTGGAAGCTGGGGTCAGAGCACAGGGTCAGCCATTGTCTGATGCCCCTGGAGCAGACAGGGTTAAGGGCCTTGCTTAAGGGCCCAACAGTGGATGCATGGCAAAGTTGGAATTCAAACTCTCAATCTTTTAGTCGATAGCCCAAGCCCAGAGAAGCATGTCTGTTACTTTATTATTATTTTTATATAATTTTATATTTTCATTAATTATTTTATCCTGGTTAGGGTTGTGGCAGGTCCAGTTTTACCATGAAACACTGGCCGCAAAGTAGGAATACCCTGGACAGGATGCCAATCCATCACAAGACTTTGGCACCTTGCTTCCCTCAGACATAGCCAATCATGTCTGTCTAGATGCCTGGCAGGCAGATATTACTAGTAAGATTACAATCTGGATTTTAGCGGTAGTGGGCTAGTGAAATAGATTCTTTTCCTTCTTCTTCTCCTTTGTATTATTATTATTGAATCGTATGTGGAAGAACTTGGCCGGTCACCCCAGAGCCCTGACATCTTTAAAAAGGAAATGCATCAACATCATAAAAAAAAAAATAGGTTGCAATCCTGAGTGTAAACCAAACCATCCAACATGAGGGCTCAACCTTTCTAATCCTACCACCTAAGTGAATGAATAAAAGTACATCCTTGTTGTTACATTCCAGTTTCTAATGGAAAGCTTACAGAAGCTTAAAGAATACAGTCAATTATAGCAAAACAGCCTGTCTTTAAATGCTCCTTGTTTTACAGCCCTCACAGCTTGAATGTGAGCAAATTGAACTATATGCAAAGATTCATCAACACACTGCACAAAGGCCTGAGATGTGCAACTATTGATATGTGGTAAATCACATTAAAATGAATGTCATTTTATTTGTGAACTTTTACCTGACATAATACTGGAGTGCTTCAGCTGTGTAAGGACGTCAAAAAAGTGTATGGAAACTACAAACCACAAAAAGGGTGGATTTACCCTTTAAATAGTAATATATCTGTCTTAATGAGCTGGACTAAAAGTTCATATTTAGAATAAATTACAAGCAAAAAACCCTGATAATTCTGACCTCATAAAACATAACACAGTTTTCATTCAGACAGAAACCCCACATATAAAGAAGTTCAGTTATTAAAAACATGTTTTAACAAACACTTCACAGTTCAAGTTGAAATATAAAGTGTGGAAAGAAGAAACAAAGAAGAAGGAACGGTCACTTACTGGAGGTACAGTTAATCCTGATACAGTCTAGATGGGGGAGAACACATGAGATGTAAATTCAGCCTTCAAGGTTACAGCTGCACACATCCAAAAAAGTACATAACCCACCCCTCTGGGGACGGCCACGCGGGCACCTAGGCCATTCCCAATGCTCTCCTGCATGCCAATTCATTTTAATAGCATTTTAAGCAAAGTGTATGCAATATACTGTATAAAGTCCCAAGAGATAGTTGCTGCCCTTGCAGACCATGAAATGGTGCTGGCTATCAAAAGTGGCATCATGTACATAAATTGGGCAGAAATATTTATCAGGACTTATTATGGAGAATATTCACATTTTGCCACAATTAGAGGAATGCACTGAAGGTCTGTTATGTAGGTCTTTCACTGGCAAAATGGGTCAATGCAAATTAGTGTAATTATGGTTTTGATTTTCATATGTTTTGTAGTTTTACATATGTGTCCATTCTCTGAATCAAAACATACTTAAACATGGTTTAAAGCTAGTAAGGGAAGGCCATCAACTAGTCATTTACTACTAGTCATGCTTTGATTGGTGTTAAAAAGTACAAAGGTTAGAAAGCTAAGATTTTAAGATTTTAAAGCTAATATTTATGATATTTAACACCATAGAAATAAGAATGAGTATTTCTTTCCTCTTTTTTGGACAATTATTAGTCATTAACACCATGTACATTCAAAGATGGCCTGGTATTACTTGTGTTGTTTTCTCCTAATATTTTATTTATTTTAGTTTTCAACATTATACCTGCTGTAATGCATCAGACATCTAAATCCTTAAATGTTTCCTAATTACAATTAAATTATATGACATTTAAACGTATCGATACATTAAGGTTATCTATTCTTACCAATTATCATTTAATGTTAATTTGTTGTTCTTATCATGTCCGTATTATATAAAAAAAAATGTCATTTTTAATAAAGGCTACAGAAGACAGCACTATCACATATGGCAGGAGAAGGTTTCTGCATACAGAGATTGCTAAATATAAATGTGCTGAATACAGTTATTACATACACCAGATGTATTTCTACCCTGGTTCATTTTAGCTCTTAAATATTTAGCTCTTGTTCTTGATTTGTAAAGTACCGGTGCTGTAAGTGGGAGTTTGATATATGAGAGCATTGTGTTATGACCTTGGTCTGGCTCAGCCACTTGAAGGGTAACTGCACTTGGTTTATTCAGCTTTTTTTTTCATAAATTACAACACAAAATGATTATTCCTGAACCGACCTTATTGAAATCTACAACAAAGCAAATGATTTGCTAAGATTAAGGTCTAAAATCAATAAATTAAATGCTTTCTTACAGTAAAGGACTGATCAGACTAATTATATATATGTCAGGATTTATGTCAGAAGAGGTAGATTTTTAACTGCTGAAGTCCTCAACAAGCACACAATTAATAAATAAATAAAAGAAAAAAAATAACCCATTGTCCCCAGTTTAGCTGTTGCAAAGGATAAAACTATAAAGAAATAAGAGCAATGTAATTGTGTCGTGTAAATATTTACTTACAACCAAATTTCATTTTTTTTGCAAATCCAAATTTACAACTATATTTTCCCGATTTTTCCTGTTCATTTAAATTTTTTTTTCATTTCTTTCTTTCTTTATTATTATTATTATTATTATTATTATTATTATTAATAATAGATTTGTTATTATTCTATTTTTTGCTTATGCTTGCAGTGATTTGTTTAGGTACTGCAAAATGTAAATCATATTATTTATTTATTTAATTAGTTATTTGTTTATATTATATTTAATAATAATAATAATAATAATAATAATAATAATACTATAAAATGAAAATTTTGCATAAAACAGAAAATTACAACTTAGTAAAATGTTTTTTAATCTGAAAATATATATGGATATTTTACATTTTGCAGTAAATATACAACTTTTATTTATTTCTATTTATTTAGTTTTTATTTATGTATTGATTTATTTATTTATTGGTAGTGTTGGTGCAAAGTATTAAAATACCTAGTTTTAAGAAGTTTAAAAATGCAACACTTTTTTCTTTATAAAAATTGTACTAACATATTTTTTATTTTATTTATAATCCTCTTTATTCATCCTACTTTTGCTAAGGAAAAAAATTCTATGTTTATTTTAAATATTTTATATTTAAAAAAATGTTTAACATTAAAATATTTTAATCAAACAAAATAATTAAACAAATTAAACAAATATTCAGTTTTCTGTTAAACAAATATGTTTCTGCATAATCTGTTAATTATTGAGCAATTTAAAATGATTTTTATAACCAAGTTTACCCTTCATAGTGGCAACAGCCCACAGCGTGTCGTCAACCTCAGCAGAAAAGTGGTCACAAATGGCCAGAAACCAGCGTCAGCTCTCTCTCTCTTTTTATGAGGAAATGCTCTGTTTGATGGAGTAACGTAGGCTTTCCATTTTAACCTCAGCTCATATGACATATGAATTATAGAAATAATAGATTTTAGATAAATTCCTCCAGGAAAAAATTTTGAGCAATGGTGATGACTTGGCTTTTGAAGACTTTAGAGCGCTTTATTTGCAAAACTTTCTGAGCTCTTTTACATTTAGGGTAAGTTTCATTCATTTATACTCCTAGTTTGGAGGTTAGCCAAGCAAAAAAGGGGTGTGTGTGTTATTTTTTATCAGCACTCAATTTACAAGGTAGCATTTCTTCTATTTCTAAGTGGACACTATTTTTCCTGCAGAGAAAATAGACCTGTTCTCCAGCTTTACTAAGATTCACACCTTTACTTCACATAAACAGAGAAGATTTGTGTTAAATGGGTTTTTGTTAAATGGGATTGCTCTAAATGTAGGGACATCAGAGCAGAGAAATGACCAAAAAGGCAAATGCCAAAATGTGTCCAAGTCTACAATATCGGCTTTTTTACTGGACATTATGGTACAGCTAGGCTTTGTAAAGAACCTGGGGCCAACCTTTTCACTTACAAGATGAGCTGTGATTCTAAAGCTTCCACATATTTTTTCATTTCAAAACTTGTTCAATTGGTGTTCATCTTCTCAAAATAAAACAGACACATTTATATTTTTTTGCTATATTAGAAAAGCCTATTTAATGCTAGCATTTAGAAAATAAACTGCATTATTTTTCTTTAAACCATTTATGAAAAAAAGCCAGAAACAATTGACCCAATGAGTTTAAATGATGTACAGTTGAAGTGATACATTTACATAACATTTGTTAACATGGACTTTGTTAAGGGGATAAATATAAGCTATAATGACTTGACCCAGTTTTATCTGGCTTTTTTTATATTTTCTTTTTTCTTTATTAATATAGCCATATCCAATTACACTACTGTAGGTTCTTCACTGCCACTGTCATGTGGAGGGTCACACACTACCATATGTGGCTGGTATCAGGTCACTTGACCAGCCAACAGAGGCAGCAACTGCAGAAGCAACAATGAACCTTGACGATCCTCTCTCAGACACAGTCAGTCCTTTCTGTTTGGGTGCCAGACCAATCAATAGCACAGCTAAGACCTGAACTCAAGAGATAGAGATCTTGGCGTTGATGGACTTTTTTTGGGATTTACTTACATTACAAACTTTACTTACATAAAAGATAGATATTATGAACCATTACAGGATAAAATAATTTTGTTTGTTTGGCTTTGCTGGCCTGTCATTTAAACGGCTCCAACAGTAATAATGTAAACTCATAGTTTTTTTTAAACAATGTTATTGAAACCTGAAAACATCATTACGTAACATCTGTAGTAGAATGACAGATTTGTGACTGTGCTGTGCTGTACTGTAACGTTACGAGTCGCTATGAAATACATCAGTTTGCAAATGCACCTCGAGGTTGAGGGAGAAAGGGGGGGTGAAGGAATAAAGAATAGGTGAATGAATGGCAGATCTAAGGATGAGGGGTACGTTTGGAAAGGAGCTGGTTCACAGAGCATTCTTTTGAGAGAGACAGAGCCAACGTGATCAAATGGCCGTAAGTGAAGAGTTGCAGACTCTTGCCATTGAAGTACTTGAAAGCATCTCTTCATTCAATACAACAATCAGATAGAGAGAGTGAGACAGAGAGAGAGAGAGAGTGTGTGTGTGTGTGTGGGTTTATGTGTGTGGTCTGTATTTGCAAATAAAAGCCTCAAAACCTGGTAAGCTGCACAGATTCATACCAATACAATAACTATATATACACTATAGACGCACTACTTAGACAGTGATTATGGCGAATACGTCACCGCAGATTTCGCTTACTAAGTTAACACAGTTAGCCTCAGGCAATTCAAACCCATAGACTGAGACAGCACAACTCGCTAGCATGCCTGCTAACATCTCCCTCTGTGCACTGACAAAATTACACTTGTACACCTTTATCCAAATTAAAAGTAAATGAGAATTTATTTATATTTAAAAAGAACTCCGCATGTTGCACCACGTTCGTCCTCCATATTTGTAATTTTTGTGAGAAAAGTTATGTCTCACAGAATGCTGGGATTGCCTTAATTGCTAAAGAAGCATCAGATGCTTCCTTGTTATTCAGTCAGTTTATAGCTTTGAAATAGGGCACCTCAGAAGGCAGCATTTTAAGGCATATAAGAATTTAGACAGCTTCTTCTCAAGAGTGCACTCAGGATGATGCAAAATGCTGTCTTTGTAGAGAGCTCACTAGGTTTTAGGACAGACCCAATATATTGCACCCGGCACCTGGTGATTCTCGTTAATACTTATATAAATATGAATCGCATAGGAAAAGGACAGCGCAGCAAAAATAACTGAAACTGTGGCCCATTAGATAGATATGATTTATTAACACTCAGGCAATTAGCAGCAGCGGGTTTTGTGCATGGCTTTTCATGTCCCAGGTTATCAAGTGAAAATGTATTGCTTTTTGTTGGACTTCATTTTTTTTGGCATTTTGCACCCATTAGAGCAATTAAGTAATTAGACCATTTTAGGACTATTTAGGACAATGGAATCAGAAGCTTTTTGTAATGACCCTGTTGTTGGGATGTTTTTGTAATGCACATCAGACAACCCTGAATAAAAAAACAAGAGCTGTCTTGTCTAAAGCCTGGATGCTCGATTTATTTCAGTCAAAAGTCTGAATATAAAAAAGATTTTTAAATCACCTAGAATTAAGTACATAAGAAAAATTATATATATATATATATATATATATATATATATATATTTAAATTCCCCACTCTTTATATGACTAATTATTCTGTGCACATTTTTTTTTTTTTTTCATATGGTAGGACCATTATCATATCCAATGGCCTCCGTGCTGCTTACCTGTTTTTATTTCAAAAGCCTATCTCTTCTTATAAAATTTCCTTACCGTCTTTACCTTTTTAAAAATCTGTACGGTTGATTATTCTAACCGTTTTACAGTCATATTAAAATTCTGTGCCTCAAGCAAAACACAGTAAGTCCAGGTGCAGTATAAATACAGCGACAGTCTTTGTATACTGGACATTTTAGCTGGGTTTTACGCAAATATCACAATTACATAAAATCCCTCTGTGTCTAAAAATTGGAAAGCTTTTGACACCAGTTTTTGGAATGTTTAGAATTTTCTTCCTGTTTCTCATAATTTTATTTATATAGTCCTTTACTCCTAATTATTATAATTGTTTTTATACTTATACTACTACTACCACTACTACTAATAATATTAATTATTATTTTTATTATTATAATTATTAAGATTAATAACAACAGTACTACTACCACTAATAATAATAATTATTATTATTTTTATTATTATAATTATTAAGATGAATACCAACAGTACTTCTACTACTACTCCTACTACTACTACTACTACTACTAATAATAATAATAATAATAATAACAATAATAAACAGGGCGTCGATTTATTGGAAAGAACTGAAAATACTATTACTGAGCAACCAAGAAGTGGAGTATAGAGTAATGTAGTAAAATAACTTTGCTGTTATGAAATAAATAAATAACTACCTATTTTATAAATAGAAATAACGCTGAAAGGCAGATCACCAGGTTTGAGGCAAATCCCATAATCATATACTGTATATATGTGTGCTTTAGTATGAAGGGTGTGTAGGTGTGCTGTCAAGGCTTTGTGCAGTAGAGAAAGTGTGGTACCTAGGTTGATAGTAAGACGAACGCGCCCGCTCTCCAGCTCTAACCGCAGAGTATCAGCTGAGTTTCTGGACGTGGTCGCCACGAGGACACCGTAGGCCCTTTGGGATCGAAACCTCAATGTCACATCCTCAGCCTCAGTGTGCATGTCTACTGGTAGCTGGATCTTCATGAACTTGCTGCCATCATAGCTCAGGACAGTGGCATCTAAAAAAGAACCCAGTTTGGATTATCAGTTAGACTATGGTTTGTCTTAACTAAAAATAATACTTAAATACTTAAATAATAATCTCATTTAGTCATTTCATGAAACACAGCTTGGTTTAATGTCACATAAACAAATAATAAAATAAGTAAACAAAATAAAATAAAAACAGTTGAACGATGGGCAGTCACAACCCCAGTTTCACACATATACACTCAACTGGATTTTGGGCAGTAATGGTGAAACATTACTTTTGATATTTGAATGTGTGTATGCGAGTATGTATTTGGTGGGAGTGTGGATATTTTTGCTCAAACATGTGATTGTGTGTATGCAAGTATGTATTTGTTGAGGTGTGAATATTTTTGCTCAAATATGTAATTGTGTGTATGCAAATATGTATTTAGTGGGGTGTGAATATTTTGTTCAGCTATGTGATTGTGTGTATGCAAATATGTATTTGGTGTGGTGTGAATATTTTGCTCGGATATGTGATTGTGTGTATGCAAGTATGTATTTAGTGGGGTGTGAATATCTTGCTCAGATATGTGATTGTGTGTATGCAAGTATGTATTTAGTGGGGTGTGAATATTTTTGCTCAGATATGTGATTGTGTGTATGCAAGTATGTATTTAGTGGGGTGTGAATATCTTGCTCAGATATGTGATTGTGTGTATGCAAGTATGTATTTAGTGGGGTGTGAATATTTTTGCTCAGATATGTGATTGTGTGTATGCAAGTATGTATTTAGTGGGGTGTGAATATTTTTGTTCAGATATGTGATTGTGTGTATGCAAGTATGTATTTGGTGTGGTGTGAATATTTTGCTCAGATATGTGATTGTGTGTATGCAAGTATGTATTTAGTGGGGTGTGAATATTTTTGCTCAGATATGTGATTGTGTGTATGCAAGTATGTATTTAGTGGGGTGTGAATATCTTGCTCAGATATGTGATTGTGTGTATGCAAGTATGTATTTAGTGGGGTGTGAATATTTTTGCTCAGATATGTGATTGTGTGTATGCAAGTATGTATTTGGTGTGGTGTGAATATTTTGCTCAGATACATACAGTAATTGTGTGTATGCGAGTATGTATTTGTGGGGGTGTGAATATTTTGCTCAGATACGTGATTGTGTGTATGCAAGTATGTATTTGTGGGGGTGCAGATACTTTGCTCAGATGTAATTTGTATGTATGATGGGGGTGAGTTGCTCTAGTTGGGAATAAAATGATCTTCGTGTCAGCTCCTTTTCATTATGGTTGCAAAACAGGATCTTTATTGAGTTCCCAATAGTTTAATCATGTTGTAACCCAACTTTAGGTCATACAATGTTTTAAAATTGGTAATATTGGTAATATTTGGTAATTTTGCAAACACACTAAACAAGATGTTATTTTGTTTATTTAGAACCTTAAATCAGATCAGGTCTTAGTTTGCTTATAGTTTTAATCAATATTTGTAAATAAGAGCCATGCAGTGTGCTGCACAGCTGCATATCAGCTTTCTCAAGAAACTAAAAATTTAGAAACGCTGAGCAAATACATCAAGCTGCCATCTTGTTCCAGTCATTCACTCCAGCAGACAGCAAGATTAATTAGGACTCACACTCCCGGAATATTGAAAACGACACACTCTAGCAGCATTATCTAATATAAAACAAGCACTTGACAAAAAATCCAATCAACTCACCCGTCGTTAACAACATTAAAGTGAATGTTATAAAAATACTACTAAAGAATCTGTTATTGAACCAAGAGCAAACAAGTGGTGCCAGCATAAAGAAGTAATTTGGCAAACAATAAATTGTACACAACTTATATCTAATGTATTTAACTGACCCAAATGTGTTTAGTGTAGTCATTAAATGCACATTGTTAATTACAATATATACAATATATTTCTCTGGTTTCCCAAAAAAAAGTCAGGGATGACAAGGGCTTCAACTACCAAGTCAGACACCTATTCAAGTGTGCCAGGCACCACAAGGGCTCCAACTACAAGGCCAGGCACCTATTCAGGTGTATGTCAGGGACCACAAGGGCTCCAACTACAAGGCCAGACAAATATTCAAGTGTATGTCAGGGACCACAAGGGCTCCAACTACAAGGCCAGACACATATTCAAGTGTATGTCAGGGACCACAAGGGCTCCAACTACAAGGCCAGACACCTATTCAGGTGTATGTCAGGGACCACAAGGGCTCCAACTACAAGGCCAGACACATATTCAAGTGTATGTCAGGGACCACAAGGGCTCCAACTACAAGGCCAGACACATATTCAAGTGTATGTCAGGGACCACAAGGGCTCCAACTACAAGGCCAGACACCTATTCAGGTGTATGTCAGGGACCACAAGGGCTCCAACTACAAGGCCAGACACCTATTCAGGTGTATGTCAGGGACCACAAGGGCTCCAACTACAAGGCCAGACACCTATTCAGGTGTATGTCAGGGACCACAAGGGCTCCAACTACAAGGCCAGACACATATTCAAGTGTATGTCAGGGACCACAAGGGCTCCAACTACAAGGCCAGACACCTATTCAGGTGTATGTCAGGGACCACAAGGGCTCCAACTACAAGGCCAGACACCTATTCAGGTGTATGTCAGGGACCACAAGGGCTCCAACTACAAGGCCAGACACCTATTCAGGTGTATGTCAGGGACCACAAGGGCTCCAACTACAAGGCCAGACACCTATTCAGGTGTATGTCAGGGACCACAAGGGCTCCAACTACAAGGCCAGACACATATTCAAGTGTATGTCAGGAACCACAAGGGCTCCAACTACAAGGCCAGACACATATTCAAGTGTATGTCAGGAACCACAAGGGCTTCAACTACCAAGCCAGACACCTATTCACACTTTACTACTACGTTCTACTTTACTAGGTACCACTAGGGCTCCAGCTACCAAGCCAGACACATATTCAAGTGTATGTCAGGAACCACAAGAGCTCCAACTACAAGGCCAGACACCCATTCAAGTGTATGTTAGGGACCATGAGGGCTCCAACTACCAAGACAGACACCTATTCAAGTGTATGTCAGGGACCACAAGGGCTTCAACTACCAAGCCAGACACCCATTCAAGTGTATGTTAGGGACCATGAGGGCTCCAACTACCAAGACAGACACCTATTCAAGTGTATGTCAGGAACCACAAGAGCTTCAACTACCAAGCCAGACACCTATTCAAGTGTATGTCAGGAACCACAAGGGAAATAAGTATTATCCAGGACAGATGCTCTTATCAAAATAAAGTAAATTAAATGATTAATTAAATGGAGATTATAAGAATATAATCTGTCACAATAGGCAACAGCTTATGGTATAACATCCCAATCAAGCTCAATAACAGCTGCCACAGCGAAATCAGAAATGTAATGTATGTTCAACATGAGCTCTAAACAGACTGTGAAAGCTTAAAGGTATCATCTATACTTCAGATCTGCTTTAAATTCAAGTGTTCCTGGTTGTACCCTATATGTAAGTGCTAGATGTGAACAAAGGACTTATCCTGCACTGAAACACCAAGAGATTATGGTAATAGAAGAGGGGGAGGGGAGGGGGGGTTGGTTGGAGGCTGTTCTAGTGACACAAAGTAATCTAGTATCTGCATCTCAAACACCTGTACAAGAAGCAGCTAAACGTGAGCGCAATGCCAACAACGCTGCAACTTGTTCAACGTTTTCTTAATAAAAACATGATGAATTCCTTTCTTCATTCTTTACTTCCTTTCCTCTCTCCCTCACTTTTTCCCTTCCTTCCTTCCTTCCTTCACCTTTTTACTTCCTTCTCTCGTTTTTTCCTTCCTTTCTTCCTACCTTCCTTCCTAACTTTCTTCCTTTCCTTCTTCCTTTTCACACTTTTTCCTTCCTTCCTTCCCTCACTTTTATCCTTCCTTGCATCCTTCCTTCCCTCACTTCCTTCCTTCTTTCACTTTCTTTCCTCCATTCCTTGCTTCCCTTTACTTTTTTCTATCCTTCCTTTTTTCCTTCCTTACCTTACTTTTTTTCTTCCTTCCTTCCTCCCTTTACTTTCTTCCTTCCTTCCTTCCTTCCTTCCTTCCTTCCTTCCTTCCTTCCTTCCTTCCTTCCTTCCTTCCCTCCATTCCCCGCTTCCTTTTTTCCTTCCTGCCCTTGCTTTTTTCTCCCTTCCTTCCTCCCTTTACTTTTTTCCTTCCTTTCTGCCTTCCTTCTTTTCTTCCTTTCCTGACATCCTTCCTTCCTTCACTTTTTTCCTTCCTTTCTTCTATTCATCCTTCCACACTTTTACCTTCCTTCCTTCCTTCCTTCCTTCCTTCCTTCCTTCCTTCCCTCCCTCCCTCCCTCCCTCCCTCCCTCTTTCTTGCTTGCTTCCTTTTCTCCCTGTGCCATGTTTTACATAATTAAAACATAACACCTGAATGCTCTGCATTATGTACCACCCTGCTGACGACATGCAGACGCATGTTGAGCTCCTGCACATCAGGACCATCAAAACCTTCTAACACATCCATAGTGTAATTAGCATCATGCTAACTGGGTTATTACAATCTGACTTGCGGAAGAAACAAATGGCTAATTTAACTATGCTACTTTATCATGGTTTATAAACTAGTATATAATATTCACACTTTTCAATAATAAAACTAAAATAAACACATTTTCTTCTTTGTTGTTTTTCTGTTTATACTTTTATTCTTTCCTCTTTTATTCTACTTTAGTTATTTTTCTTTATCATATTTGTTTCCCTTATTTTTTTATTTTCACCCCCATGTTAGCAGTAATACATTATTCCAAAATTCTGTCTGAAATGATGAGATAGTTATATTAAAAATAAAGAAAACCTCATATACCCTATTACTTACCCATAAACCTATGGGAATATGGTGGTTCCAGCATGTATCTTGTTAATGAAAAGAAATAAAAGAACTGGACTCACATCTAGTAAACCATCAGTGAAAATACCAGTCATTACAACTAAAGAAAATTAGAAGCAAAGTCATGTAGTCCCAGCATGAATTATTATCTAATAGTATTTATAACAGCGAGGTAAAAGGAACCGTTCTGTTGCACTGTGGACTTGGAGAATAAAAAAGATTTAAAGTCAATAAAACAGCTCCCTCCATTTGCAGCTATATTCCCAAAACCTTTCTCACACCGATGAGACTAACATGTTATCCTGATATACCTGAAATAATCTTGGCACGAGGTGTCCTTTGGGGAGCTGGGTCTTGTTTAAATTAAAATAATCCGTCACTCCCTGAGTTGGAGCACTACTTTGTCACATCCTGTTAGCAGTAACAGAGACTGGCTGGCCTACACTGAACCTTCCTCGACATTTGGATACACAGCGGACAACCGTTGTGTTTGTTTTAGTAGGGGACTTTTTTCCCCCTTATTCTTGCTTTGCTTTAATATAATTTTTTTTTTTACATATTTAATCAGTTCTTCCTGTCATTTCCCTTCATGTTACTAACTTTTTCTAGTCTATTTTTGTAATGTTTCTTTTGTTTCCTCTGGCACCACATGCCATGCTCAGGCCGTGCTGCTGGCAGGATCAGCATGCATGGATAAATAGGAGGAGGTTATTTGTTTTGATGGCTCTGCAGACTGCTTTTGCTGGTGGTGAAGTAGCAGAAATGCATAAAAAATCACAACAGCTGACTGCAGGTGAATGAAGGACTGAGCATGAAGCCACTTGAATACGACATCCATTTAGAATAAATCAGACAGAACTCTTAGCACATATTGAAACCTGGCAGCTGCTGAAGTAGCAAAGCAGTGAGCCATTTGGCTAGCAGATGGGGCATGGAGGTACACATTGTCAGTTTCCCTTAACAATCACTTGTGCCTTGTAAGCATTAATTTGCTCCAGGTGGAAGTTTTTCTATAAATCACAGTTTTTCCCTCTCAGACTTGCCAGCTCCACTGTTGCCCAACCTGCTGTTTTTGTAAAGCCGGAATACCTGGCTCTGGTCCGATTTTTCGCTAGCATGTTATCCCAGCACACATCTCTCTCTGAAAACTCACCTGGAGTCGCTGCATTTTGGGGCCTAGTGATGGAACTGTCTTGGGTAAGGGGATTGCCCCAGAGGCGACATGACCTGTAAATCCACGTTATGCATGGGTTATGCTAATTGGTGAGGTTGAGGAGCAACTTGTGCATTGCTAGTTCTGAGGGTTCTCTATCCTTCGTTTTTCCCCCCTAACTAAGTGGTCGCAGATGGCAAAAGCAGCTTGTCATATATTGTGACAACTATCTCTCAGTTCTGCTCTATCCCTGTTCTATCCACTTTCTTCATTGTGAGTAGTGGATGTTTTTGTGTCTTGCATTTCTTGCTTGGTTTCCAATATTTTTGAGTATTGTTCTGTCTTGGCTTTATATCTTGAGTCCCATTTGCTTTATTATTATGTGCTTGCAATTTCTTACTATGCTAAAAATAACCTTTAATTTATACAGTCAAGATTGTTTTTCTCTTCCCAACAAATAGTTTAAAGCATGCATGGTGTACACCAACAGAACAGTACAGGACTAATTGCTTCACTCCTAGGTAGGTGGTCTGTATCTGTTCCCAGGGGGTCACTAAGCATCATTATATATATATATATATATATATATATATATATATATATACTAATAAATCATAAACCACCTCCTTGTTTCTACACTCACTGTCCATTTTATCTGCTCCACTTACCATGTAGAAGCACTTTGTAGTTCTACAATTACTGACTGTAGTCCATCTGTTTCTCGACATACTTTCTTAGCCTGCTTTCACCCTGTTCTTCAATAGTCAAGACCCCCACAGGACCACCAGAGAGTAGGTTTTATGTAGGTGGTGGATCATTCTCAGCACTGCAGTGACACTGACATGGTGGTGGTGTGTTAGTGTGTGTTGTGCTGTTATGAGTGGATCAGACAGCAGCGCTGCTGGAGTTTTTAAATACTTTTTCCACTCACTGTCCACTCTATTAGACACTCCTGTCCACAACACACACTAACACACCACCACCATGTCAGTGTCACTGCAGTGCTGAGAATGACCCACCACCCAAATAATACCTGCTCTGTAGTGGTCCTGGAAAAGTCCTGACCATTGAAGAACAGGGTGAAAAAGGGGGCTAACAAAGCATGCAGAGAAACAGATGGACTACAGTCAGTAATTGTAGAACTACAAAGTGCTTCTATATGGTAAGTGGAGCTGATAAAATTTATATATAAATAATATATATATATATATATATTATATATACAGTGTATCACAAAAGTCAGTACACCCCTCACATTTATGCAAATATTTCATTATATCTTTTCATGGGACAACACTATAGACATGAAACTTGGATATAACTTAGAGTAGTCAGTGTACAGCTTGTATAGCAGTGTAGATTTACTGTCTTCTGAAAATAACTCAACACACAGCCATTAATGTCTAAATAGCTGGCAACATAAGTGAGTACACCCCACAGTGAACATGTCCAAATTGTGCCCAAATGTGTCGTTGTCCCTCCCTGGTGTCATGTGTCAAGATCCTAGGTGTAAATGGGGAGCAGGACTGTTAAATTTGGTGTTTTGGGTACAATTCTCTCATACTGGCCACTGGATATTCAACATGGCACCTCATGGCAAAGAACTCTCTGAGGATGTGAGAAATAGAATTGTTGCTCTCCACAAAGATGGCCTGGGCTATAAGAAGATTGCTAACACCCTGAAACTGAGCTACAGCATGGTGGCCAAGGTCATACAGCGGTTTTCCAGGACAGGTTCCACTCGGAACAGGCTTCGCCAGGGTCGACCAAAGAAGTTGAGTCCACGTGTTCGGCGTCATATCCAGAGGTTGGCTTTAAAAAATAGACACATGAGTGCTGCCAGCATTGCTGCAGAGGTTGAAGACGTGGGAGGTCAGCCTGTCAGTGCTCAGACCATACGCAGCACACTGCATCAACTTGGTCTGCATGGTCGTCATCCCAGAAGGAAGCTGACGCACAAGAAAGCCCGCAAACAGTTTGCTGAAGACAAGCAGTCCAAGAACATGGATTACTGGAATGCCCTGTGGTCTGACGAGACCAAGATAAACTTGTTTGGCTCAGATGGTGTCCAGCATGTGTGGCGGCGCCCTGGTGAGAAGTACCAAGACAACTGTATCTTGCCTACAGTCAAGCATGGTGGTGGTAGCATCATGGTCTTAGGCTGCATGAGTGTTGCTGGCACTGGGGAGCTGCAGTTCATTGAGGGAAACATGAATTCCAACATGTACTGTGACATTCTGAAACAGAGCATGATCCCCTCCCTTCGAAAACTGGGCCTCATGGCAGTTTTCCAACAGGATAACGACCCCAAACACAACCTCCAAGATGACAACTGCCTTGCTGAGGAAGCTGAAGGTAAAGGTGATGGACTAAACCCAATTGAGCACCTGTGGCGAATCCTCAAGTGGAAGGTGGAGGAGTTCAAGGTGTCTAACATCCACCAGCTCCGTGATGTCATCATGGAGGAGTGGAAGAGGATTCCAGTAGCAACCTATGCAGCTCTGGTGAATTCCATGCCCAGGAGGGTTAAGGCAGTGCTGGATAATAATGGTGGTCACACAAAATATTGACACTTTGGGCACAATTTGGACATTTCACTGTGGGGTGTACTCACTTATGTTGCCAGCCATTTAGACATTAATGGCTGTGTGTTGAGTTATTTTCAGAAGACAGTAAATCTACACTGCTATACAAGTTGTACACTGACTACTCTAAGTTATATCCAAGTTTTATTTCTATAGTGTTGTCCCATGAAAAGATATAATAAAATATTTGCAGAAATGTGAGGGGTGTACTCACTTTTGTGATACACTGTATGTATATACGTATATATATATATATATATATATATATATATATATATATATATATATATATATATATATATATATATATACTGTATATATATACTCTACTCTGCCAGCTACTGCCCCCCTATTTGTGAGTAATCTGGGTAAGTCTTTGCTGTTCTATCTGTGTCTGCATAGGTCACCTTTGGGTACTACGGCTTTCTTTCCACCTCTCAAAATTAGGTAGAAATTGGATTGTTTGCTTTGGCTTTCACCACTGGATTGGTTACTCCTGCCTTGCGCCCAGCGTTCCAGGTTAATATTAGACCCACCTCAACTTTGAGTAGACCAGAATTTAAGTAAAAGTAAAACTGAATAAATCAGCAGTGTTTGTGTGTTGTAGATAGTCAATAAAAAGTGTGCTTAATTTTGCTAAAGATGTTTAGTCTCATTTAACTTCTAATTCTAGCCCACCATGCTTTTAAGTGTGGATATGAGAAATCAAGGGGTCATTATTCAGCTGTATCAGTAGAGAAATCGGTTCACTCAGCCACCCTAGCTAAAAGAGCGCTGTTCAATATCAAATTGTTCTTAATTATTACCTTATTTAGTTAGCAATTTAGCATTGACTTAGCATTTTAGCTAAGTCTAACTTGCAATTTGGGATTCATTCTGTTTCTTGTAGGCTTTATAAATGCATTGTTATGCCCCCAAGATTACTTTAGGGACCAAATCAGATCCTAAATGGAAACAAAGTTGAATATATTTTTGGCTGTCTGATTTAGCTGCTCACTCATCCCATATTAAAAACACACACAATCATCAAAAATCTAAGGAATGCTAATTAGCACATGCCCTTCACAAATGTATGAAACTTTAAATTAAAGACAGTTGATTTAAAATAATTTGTGCTACATTAAAACCAATAAAACAGATCTTGTGAAGCAGGCTAGAGGAAACAGGAAAGGCATTTATCAATCCTTCACTACAGCAGCAGCGTGTTTATCAGATATCTAGCAGACTAATTCGTTACAAAAGACCTGACACTGAAGCCCCTGTATCTCGACAGTCATTTCTCAGATGAAGTCCCGGGAAGCAAGAATCTACAGGAATCTTACACACATCTATTACATTATAGAAGAGGAAATAAATCTGCTGTGATAAATCAAACAGACGAAGAGCTGACTCTCAGAATAAGCGCAGACTATTTATATTATAAATGTTGCTGGTGGAGTGTTTATATTCGTCTAGCGGACCAGTCGAGATTTTGCGATAGCTGGCCTGTCAGGACTGTTCCAGATGGAAGCCGCATAACCGTACAGAGATAGAAGGGTTCATTTTTAGAAAATCTTGCAAAGCGCTGCAAAAAATTGCAATGATTTACACCAGTGTCGATTTTAATAGAAACAGGGCAGATGTATTACAAACAAAAAAAGATTATGATACTGTAGCAGTCTGCTGATCTTAAAATTGTCCTTCATGTATTCTGATTATTAATTAATTCGTTTTTTACTTTCCTGCATTGCTGTTGTTTATGTCAAGTTTTTACCATGCATCATACCAACATGATTACCCTGAGGTCTAAAGTCTACATACACTTGTATGTGACGTGCAGTATTTCTTAAAATTGTAATTATCTCTGCAACTAAATCACTGGAACACACACACAACTCTTTTAATATTTATAAAAATAAACATGCAATACACCTAATATTCTGTTATATATCCATCAACCCTTATTACTTCAAACAGACACTTTTGGTAATCATCAACAAGTTTCTGACACAATTTGTAATAATCTTCAATTGTACACCGACCAGACATAACATTATGACCACTGACAGGTGAAGTGAATAACACTTATTAATTATCTCTTCATCACGGCACCTGTTAGTGGGTGGGATATATTACGCAGCAAGTGAACATTTTATCCTCAAAGTTGATGTTAGAAGCAGGAAAAATGAACAAGCGTAAGGATTTGAGTGAGTTTGACAAGGGCCAAATTGTGATGGCTAGACGACTGGGTCAGAGCATCTCCAAAATTGTAGCTCCAGGTCTGCAGTGGTCAGTATCTATCAAAAGTGGTCCAAGGAAGGAACAGTGGTCATGGGTGGCCAAGGCTCATTGATGCACGTGGGGAGCGAAGGCTGGCCCGTGTGGTCCGATCCAACAGACGAGCTACTGTAGCTGAAATTGCTGAAGAAGTTAATGCTGGTTCTGATAGAAAGGTGTCAGAATACACAGTGCAGCACAGTTTGTTGCATACAGGGCTGCATAGCCGCAGACCAGTCAGGGTTCCCATGCTAACCCCTGTCCACCACTGGTTTGCTAGCTACTCTGATTTGCTTCCTATTTGTTTGTTAGTATAATGGGTGAGTCTGCTGTTCTACCTGTGGCTGCATAGGTCACCTCAGGGTACTCTGACTTTCTTTCCACCCCTCAAAATTGGTAAGGATCGGTTCCTCGTGCTGGTCTATAATGGATTGGTTCCTTGCCAAGGTATTTCTGCTTCGTGCCCAGTGTTTCAGATTGATATCAGACCCACGGCAACTTGGAATAGACCAGAATAAATAAGCTAGTAAAACGGAATTCATAAATTAATAGTCAATAAAAAGTGCTCAATTTTGCTAAAGTTGGTAGCAGTTTGTGTTGTTTAGTCACATTTAGCCTGTAATTGTAGCGCACCACACTAACCCTTCTAAGTGTTAATCTGAGAAATCAGAGGTCATTACTCAGTCATATCGATAGAGAAATCGAGCCCCCAAGATTCATTTCACAAACATTGAAGCTCAAGCAAACATCGGTGCAATTCCGACTCTCGCTCCACCAGTGCAAACAAATCAGAGGAGATGGAGCCAAACACAAAAGCAAATGAAACGGCAGCTGCATCAGACGGCTGCTGTTTTGCTCCGAGACCGGCTATGCCTGCCAGTCGACGCAATTACAATAAGCAGCAACATCTGGCACCGTACACACAGGCCAGGATGGAAGGAAATCGGCTCTCAGGCACACATCAGCCACATGGGAAAGAGCACTGTCTAATTACACTCGCAGGGACGACACATGCATGCGCACACACACACACATAAACAACACTCAAACCCAATTAGATTCACATTCTTTATAGATGTGAGCAGCATTATGACAGGAAGGTCAGAAAGGCATCATCCTTTTTTTAGATTTGAAAATTTAAGCTTAATGTAGTTCACTAACAACCAGACTGTTAGAAACCTTAATGAGACACTGTGAGCAGCTTGGCTTTGACCCTGTGTTCACACTGGCAGCAACTCAGTTTTTCTTTTTTTTTACTTGTCAGCATTGGTGATTTACAGTGACAGGAGACATAAATATTATAAATGAACAGGTTTTGTTTTAAATATACATAAATGGATAAATAAAATAATAAAATGTATAAATAATATAAGTAGAAAGTGACGTATCTGATTTTTTCCCTATAGTTAGGGCCCTACTAAATTCACTGGGAAATGTGCTTAATTTCATGGACTTCGTTTTACAGAAATCACAGATTGCATGGATTTTTTAAGAAAAGTGCCACATTTTATTAATTAACACTTTTGAATGAAATTATAGAATAAATGGAAGCTACAATACACAGCACAGCCTGCCTTAACGATTAAATGTAAACCTAAAACATTTAGCGACAGTGCAAGGCTTCATGTTCAGTCTCAAATACGAAAATTCTTGTCCGTGTTTTGACATCAAGCCTCACTCAGTTACCCAAGTAGTGTTTTTAGCTGCTTTAGACTTGCTGACAATGTTTGATGTATGTGTTTACGCATTGAGTGCATTTTGTCCCTTTGGAGATTCCATAATCAATAGAAAAGTGTTCTTCTCTACACACATGATCATCTCTCTAGTGTGTTTTACCGCTGCACCACCTGAGAGGCGGCCTTAGCCATAATTAACCAATTATTACCAATTAAACATTCTGGATGCTAACATGGATGTAGACACCCACAAAAGAGCACCAAAATATGGAATATACCTAAACGGATGGATATTTCTAATCCTACAATTAGACGTAAAATCTCAGGTGGCTTACCAAGGTACTGCTGGGCCCTTAAGCAAGGCCTTTAACCCCCAAACCTTTGAATTTTCATCACATTGTACAGTACAAGTTACACCTAACTACAGGGTACAACCTGAAACTGAAGTGTGGCCAAAAAAATCAAGTCTACAGTCCTAGCATGCTGAAAATAAGCTGCTCCAAACATCATAGTTTGCAACCCAAGTCACAATAAAATGATAAAAATCACTTACCTCTCTCACACGACAACCCCAGGAATCCAGTTGCAGCACAGTCACAGATGTAGCGGTTCCAGCCCTCCCTGCAGATGCCGTTATTCTGGCAGGGGTCACTCACACACTGCTTAGGTGGCTCTTTGGAGCAAGAAGGCTTCACCCCTGCAGCCTTCTGTACCTCAGCCATCCGCCTGATGTCCTTACTCTGTCCATCAACAAAGAGGTCACGGATGCAGCCTACAAAGCCGTAGTTGAGCAGGGCTGTCCACACTTCAGTGGGGAAGACCAGGCCTGCCCGGTTCTCAGGAAGGCCACCCAGGTACAGGTGATCGTCCAGGTCAAGGATCTCACTTTCTCCTGGCATCTGGTAGGGTGTGCGAATGGTGTTTACTGAGATGGTACCTGAAAATACAAAGACAAGGATACACTCCGGATCAGAAAGCACATTGGACACGTCAATCAATAACAGGTGGAAAGATGGGACTATATAATGGCTGCACTATTGCTGGTAAATACACAGCACCTCTAAAACTAAAGGCACTCGATAGAAAAGTCGATGTTGGCAAAAAAAAAGAAAGAAAATTAGAAAATTGGTTGAATTAGTGTTTTGAGTCGATGCAAAATCACTCAGTGCATTGACTAGGCACCATATTTTTTGTGTTAAACTGAAAAGGTGTGAAGTAGGAGTAATTTGCAGTCTTCCACGGACATGCTCTGAATCTGTCTTCATTCTTCTGGCCAGCACAAAAACCATAAAAAAGCTGACACTTCCACTTTTTCTTCTCTTTGTTTCAGTCCCACTTCTCGATACAGCAATGTACCAAAGACATCCATACTCACTACTGTAGAGCTAAAAGTATGTTTACTCAATTCCTGATTACTCAATTTACTTGTTTAAGCCACACTCATTGCTAAAAGTTGTATAAAAAAATCAATTTCATGCTTCCAACTAGTGTGTAGATGGCCTGTGGTGGCCTGACCTTTGGGTTGAATTGGAAAAGTATTCCAAAAGTGTTGCGCTGGGGGTGTTGCGCTGGAGCCTATCCCAGCTTTTCAATGGCCGCAAGGCACACAGTAACACCCTGGATGGCAGTCCATCGCAGGGCACACACACACACATACACACACCCATTCACTCATAGGGCAATTCAGTGTCTCCATTTAACCTGACTGCATGTTTTTGGACTGTGGAAGGAAACCGGAGCTCCCAGAGAAAACCCACACAGACACGGGGAGAACATGCAAACTCCACACAGAAAGGACCCGGACCGCCCTGCCTGGGGATCGAACCCAGGACCTTCTTGCTGCGAGGCGACAGTGCTACCCACCGAGTCACCGAAAAAATAATTAATAAATTCATTTATGTGCAGAAGTTAGTATACTATAGGTAGCGACCCTTGGGTGGGTCGCAAGCCAAAAAATGGATTGCAAATAAAAAAAAAGAATAAAAAATAAACTAATTTTAACAGCCACATAAACACAAAATGAACTTTTACATGACCGCTCCCTTGTGGAGGCTTTACGTTACATCTTGTTAACCACGGTGGGACCAGATTGTGACCATTTTACCATTTTTTCATGGTATGTTTCATTTTGTGTTTTGTTTGTGTTGCCTGGGTCACTGTAAAAATCATGGACAAAATGTGGGTTGCCTGAAAAAAGGATACGTTGACTACATATTTGTACTTGCAAACAAAGAGTAGTGTAAAAACGGTTAGTCAAATTTGATCTAAACTTGACCTTCCTGCCGAGAGCCCTTACTCTTGGCATTAATTGGAAGGCCAACTATGAGCCACTCTTGCTGCTGCTCTTGTGATGAAATAATAGTAAATTTCTACAGTCATGTTTAATAAAGAGCCTTCCCGGAAGACAGGCAGGTCTTCATGTAGGCAGGAAAGCGGCAACCAACCCCATATTATAGCTCTTGGTTTTGGAATTAGATGTTTAACAAGCACCAATGAATGTAATGTCTGGGTGTAGAAATACTTTTGGACATTTGTATTACATGTGAAAAAAAAATAATGCAAGGATACCCAAAAAGAACCAACCCTATTGTGTGCTGTAAAAAGGGCTCTGATCACTTTAATATGCACAGTAATGTGCAGTAAAGCATTTCATTTCAAGTGCTTTGGTAAGTGGTTCATTTCTCCCCAAAGAGCTGATTGCTGCCGACGCCACTTCACATTCAAATGATTCTTTTCCTTACTGAACATGATTGTTTTGGCTGGACTTTATTTCTTGCTTTCTTATTTGTTTTTATAGGTCTTAGAGAACCAAACACAATGGGAACAATAACTATGATATACACAATATGTAAGTCTGAAGCGGGAATGTCATCAGTCTATCACAGGGCCACACACACACACACTTAGAGCAATTTTAGTAACTTCAATTGGCCTGGATGCATGTCCAAAGTATCTGGGGAAAACCCATGCAGCCACAGGAAGAACATGCAAAGGATTCTGGATGCCCAACCGGAGAATCAAACCCAGGCCCTTTTTTTCTGAGAGGCCACAATTTTACAGTTATGTAAAAACAACTTACAATAAAAACAACTCACAGTGACAACTTATATGATGTGGGGATTGAACTAGCAACCTTCCAATTACAAGTCCAGCTTCTTAATCACTGAGATACCACAGGTGTAGGAGGAAGAGACATGTTGCCCTCACTACCAATTAGCTACTGTTTTGCCCTATTAAAAAATACTGTGAATTATTTTTATTTATTTTATTTTTTTTACACCCTTTTATTTTATTAAATATATGTTTCCTGCATCATTTTTACTTTTCTCTTTTTTAGTATAACTTGCTATGCTGTAAAACATTGTCTTATTGCCATCATTGTTTAATGTTTATTCTGTTTCATGTCACATTACTTGGATTTACAGAAAAACAGCAGATAAATGTACAGAGAAATAAAATTCCTCATCAGTTTTGAATTTAATTAAACAAGCTGAAATCTAGCAGACAAATGAGATGGTTGCTCTGCGGAGGAGAATAAACGTGGCAGATGTGCATGCCACATGTTCTGTACATTGAAGTAATTACATATTCATTATAGGCATCAACAGACATTAGCTGTGTTATGCTTATACATAATAGGTAAGATAAATTATTATTTCATCTTGTCAGTTGCAGCTGGAGTGCAGACGGTGCATTTTGATAGATTTGGCTCTGTTCTCTAGAACAATCGATCTGTAATGAAACTTTACACTACTTTTCCAAGATAACTGTCACTCTTACAGATGCTTGGGTATTCACATTTGTAATTAATACCTACAAATGAATCTGATAATTATTATAGTATATATAAAAGTCCTGTTAACCATGATAACTGTATTCATTTATTCCAATCATGTGACTCAATATATTGGTCTGTATGTACCATACTGAGCATAAATAAATGAAAGAAGAGCAAAACAAATGTGGACAATGAACAATATCAAGTCCATCTTTAAAAAATCGAATGTTTCTGTTTCCATTGTGCACCACATGAGTAAGATGTTAACAGCTGACAGCACTGTACTATAGATAACATATCTGGATGTGGAAGAAGAAGAAAAAATAATGTAAGATTTTAATAAAGGAGTTTTTAAGTTCCTTTTGATAAAGAACCTAAATTAACCTCCAAACAAATTCAAGCTGGGTTGCAGAGACAGGGTACAACGGGATGCTCAGAAAGAAGACCCAAAAGGAACCAGCAAGAAGGTCCTGGGTTCGATCCCCAGGAGGGGCGGTCTGGGTCCTTTCTGTGTGGAGTTTGCATGTTCTCCCCGTGTCTGTGTGGGTTTCCTCCGAGAGCTCTGGTTTTCTCCCACAGTCCAAAAACATGCAAGTGAGGTGAATTGGAGACACTAAATTGTCCATGGCTGTGTTCGATATAACCTTGTGATCTGATGAGCCTTGTGTAATGAGTAATTATCGTTCCTGTCATGAATGTAACCAAAAGTGTAAAACATGACGTTAAAATCCTAATAAACAAACAAACCCAAAAGGAACCCAGCTAAATTAGCCTGATAAGTCCAGATTATAACTTTTTAGAAGTGCACATTAGTGTACCATTTAAGGGTTAAGGGTTTAAGATTGTTTTGCTGCTTCTAGCACTGGATGGCAGAATGTGTGGCATCATGAAATTTAAGGACTACCAAAGAATTTTGTAATGAAGTGTAATGTAATGTAGTGTAATGTAGGGCCCAGTGTCACAAAGTTAGAAATCATGGGTCTTCCAGAAGGACAATGTACTAAATTAAAACAAAGTGCTGGAGAGTTCCATTAATGACCTGACTGCATGTCCAAAGCAGGTGCAGGGGGAAACCCACTTAGACACAGGAAGAATATGCAAACTCCACATTGAAAGGAACATGAACCCTCAACTGGAGAATTAAATACTAATACTTCATGTTGTGAGGCGACAGCACTACCTACTACACCACCGTGCCACCCTTAATACATTTACATTTATGTATAAAACAACTTATAATGAAAACAACTGAAGGGGGCTTTGCTCAGGGCCCCACAGTGATAACTTAGCTGTAGTGGGGATTGAACTAGCAACTTTCATTATTTTACACCATTTAAGGAAAACCATGTGAGGTTGTTTTGCAGCTTCTAGCCTTGGCTGTGTACATTTTGGAGTGTAATGTAGGACCCAGCTGGAAATCTATTAGAACTCGTGGGTCTTTCAGCAGGACAATGTTCCAAAGTATACTTTAAAAAGCCCCAAAATGGGTTAAGAAAAAGCATCAAAGTGTTCTGAAGTGACCATCAATGTGTTCAGATCCAAATCCCAGTAAACACCAGAGGAGAGATTTTAGAATCTGAGAGACCTGAAGCAGTTGGAAAAAGATGAGTGGTCCAAAATTCCAGCAAAGGGGTGTAAGAGACTCATTCATGGTTACAGGAAGAGATTTATTTCAGTTATTGTTTGTGCTAGCAAATATTCAGTTGTATGTATAATATTTCTGAACTTTCTTTTTTTAGACCAGGAGACCTAGTTGGAAGACATATTTCAAAGACACTGGTCTCTTGCACAGTTAAGTCAATGTATCTCAGCCCCTGTATGTGCCTTCTGTCTCATATGGCAGGCATTAATAATGCAAAGTCACCACAAGAAGCTCGTTAAAGCGATAAATCTGAGATTAAATTAAACCTGAATTCTGTATTAGCTGTCGGTATGAATAAGCCCCATAGTGTTATACAAATACATCACTTAATGCACTGTGAGCAGAATTAGCCACAAATTGATCCATGTGTTTCACACAAAGCCTCACTGAGAAAGAATTGGCAATTCAGAGACCAAAATCTGCACTTCTTACTATTATCCAGTCATCAGTTATACTGTAACTCAAACTGCCAAAAAGTTACTGACAGTTCTGCCACTTTAAAATAACAGTTTGGCCAAATTCATCGACCCAATTGTAGTTGATTATTTAAGACAAGCTTGGTATCAAAACTAGACTAAAGCTGCTAAAGCTTACAGCTCTCGGTTTAGCAAAATTCAAAGTACATGCCCAAATTCTAGCCAGCCAACGACATCTCCTAAACTCGAAATCTTTGAAATCTTTGAAACCTTAGAAACCTCGAGAAATTAGTTCCCCTTAAACTCGACATTTCCCTTAAACTCGACGTGTGCAACCGCCGCTTTGTTCAGTGCTTGGCTTGGGCGGTGAGGTAAAACGTCATCAAAGTGTGAATATGTGACAAATCTGCATTTGTGTGGAATAATCGTCAAATTTACTCTGAAAGCGTCCACATGTATCTGAGTTTAGCTGGATTTTTCTCAATGTTTTACTTTTAAACTTGTGTTATAGCTTGGGGTTCTGGAGAATGGTGCGAATCAGCTTTTCCGAGAGAGTCTAAAACACTTATCGTTTGTGCATCGCCGCACTACATAGGAAATAAGGGCACATCCAGTGCAAAAGCTATCATGTGAATGTGCCTTTACTAAACAGAATACGGTATTACAAGATTAAGCATCTTCAAGATTAAGAAGCATAAGGAAACAATAAAGAAGTAAAGATAAAGTTCTGGTTTTATTGTATTTTTACAGGTTTAACTGTTTTTTGATTGTATTTCAGTGTTTATGTATTATATTTGTGTTATTTTTAGTGTACAGTATAAGTGTCAAAAACAACCTTATTATTTTACATAAGCCTAAAATATATGCAGTTCCACAGAACCATGGAACCCATTAACAGGATTCGCATACATCCTTATGGGAAAAAAAATACCTTGAAACTCAACATCTTTTAAACTCAACACCACTCCCAGAACCAGCTGACGTCGAGTTTCAAGGTACCACTGTAGTCTGTTTTTTATTTGTTTTAAAGATTTGCCTAATCTTAGGGCAGGGGTAGCCCAGCTGTCTAAATAATGAACTTGGGAATGGGTGGTTGCCGGTTCAAGCACCATCACCTCCAAGTTGCCACAGGTGGACCATTGAGCATGGATGAATTTCAGCACTGGTTACTAACTTTGTCATGTAGTCCCATGTATACCCAAGTTCACATGGATTTTTACCAGGTACACTAGTTTCCTTTCAGCTTTCAAAACATTTCTATAGGTGCTTTGGCAACTGTAAATAAAACTGTAAGAGTTTATAAGTAGGCTTTGCACTTATCAGTGGTCTGATTAGAATAAAGTGGTTACCAAATATAAATAAAATAAAATTATGTTAATAATATTAAAATTATATTTTTATAAGCTAAAGTTTCTGTATATTATTTAGTTCAATTCATTTTAGTGGGCAGCTCTGCCAATCATCTGTATTTTTTATTTATTTATTTATTTGCTCATTCTTATCAGCATTTCACAGCCATACTGATACATGCCATGCTGTGCTTTGAGGTTTTAATTAAGTTCGTTTGAAACCAGCAGGAATGTGATGTGTACATTTTTTTAAACAGCAAATCCAACAATAAATTCAGCTTTCTGCATCCTGTAAACGCTGTTAACAATAAGACACGGACCTGCAGCAGGGCACATTTTTCAAGAGTTTATGCTGTGACTAGCAGGCGTAGCTCCCACAAATGTAATTCAATCTACACTGCTAATTTCCAAATCATTGCAGTTTTTGTGAATATTCAGCCACTGCCCGAGCTGTCATTTAGAGTTACCCTCAGCTACACACTGAATGCATGGATGAATGCCTTTTCCTCAGATCAGCGCTGCTGATTTTGACACATCTGCTCTAAGACATGAATGTTCTCTTTATCTCACACATGCAAATTTAAAAAAAAGTGTTGCTGGGCTGCAGTTAAAGAAAAAACAGTAATTGACAGCTCACTGCCCACACTAGAACTAAAAAATAAATTATAAAAATCACCACAGCCAAGGACAAAGTACAAAATAAAGAGAGGTAACAAGATTTATTATAGAATAAGCCCTCACCAAGCATTTATAAAGTACACCTATCTCAAACTAACATTTATTAATTATTTAATCAATTATTAACACCTACCATACAGATAAATTTTGCAGGTATAGTATTACTAACACTTCATCACAGCCCATTTACTCTAAAGTACGCCATGATGACCAGATGTTATTGTTGTATTGGACCGTTCTCAGCAGTGCAATGATACTAACATGGTAATGACATGGTAAGGTGTGTCATGGTCTGAGTGTAACAAGTGCAGCAGTGTTGTTAGGCTTTTTAACCAATTTGGGCGCCCCAGCAGGCATAATTGGCCATTTCCCATTGGTCTGCCGGGTGGGAATAGGCTGAACCGAAAAGTAGGTGGGGTCTTCAACGCTGTGCAAAGACTCTGGTTAGTAGGTCAAGATGCCTGTACAGAAAGTGGAGGAGCCTTGAGATCAGGACGTGGCTCTCCAAAGGTATGCACAAATTCACCAAAGGTATGGGCCAATAAGAAGGAGTTGTGGAGGAAGCATGAGGCGGGCAAAATTACCCTCCTTGGACATGACCAGAGTCTCCATCAGCCGAACACAAATTGACTACGCTAAATAGAGATAAAAAGATAAAATGAACAAATAGAATAGGCAAAAGAATTGTAAATATACGTACACCAATCAGCCATAACATTAAACCCACCTCCTTGTTTCTACACTCACTGTGCATTTTATCAGCTCTACTTACCATATAGAAGCACTTTGTAGTTCTACATTTACTGACTGTAGTCCATCTGTTTCTCTACATACCTTTTTAGCCTGTTTTCACCCTGTTCTTCAATGGTCAGGACTCACACAGGACCACTACAGAGCAGGTATTATTTTGGTGGTGGATCATTCTCAGCACTGCAGTGACACTGACATGGTGGTGGTGTGTTAGTGTGTTGTGCTGGTATGAGTGGATCAGACAGAGCAGCGCTGCTGGAGTTTTTAAATACCGTGTTCACTCACTGTCCACTCTATTAGACACTCCTACCTAGTTGGTTCACCTTGTAGATGTAAAGTCAGAGACGATCGCTCATCTATTGCTGCTGTTTGAGTTGGTCATCTTCTAGACCTTCATCAGTGGTCACAAGAGGCTGCCCACAGGGCGCTGTTGGCTAGATATATTTTTGGTTGGTGGACTATTCTTAGTCAAGCAGTGACAGTGTGGTATTTAAAAACTCCATCAGCATTGCTGTGTCTGATCCACTCATACCAGCACAACACACACTAACACACCACCACCATGTCAGTGTCACTGCAGTGCTGAGAATGATCCACCACCTAAATAATACCTGCTCTGTAGTGGTCCTGTGTGGGTCAGCTGATGCTGATGATGCTGAAAGTGCTTCTATATGGTAAGTGGAGCTGATAAAATGGACAGTGAGTGTAAAAACAAGGAGGTGGTTGTATTGTTATGGCTGATCAAAGTATTTATAGCGGTTTGCTTTTTTGACCAATTGTTCCAAAACATTAGCACCAACCCCCAAAATGTGCACGGCAATGCCTATATGTCACAAAAAACTGCATGTCACAGTCAGGTGTATATTTAATGTTTGGCTGATGCAGTTCATTTGTTAATTGCAGCAGATACGATCAGGCATAAAGATCAAAGTGACTTTGATAAGGGCCAAATCATTATGGCCTGACGACTGGATTGAAATAATTCTAAAAAAAAAGTATGGTGAGAACCCACTGACAGCTGTCTAAGAAGGCCAAGCCATGGACATGAAGGACATGAGGACATAAAGGCTATTGTATCTGGTATGGACCAACAGAAGGGGTACTTTGGCTCAAATTGAAGGTCATTTTAATACTGGTGATAAGGGGAATGTATTACAACAGACAAGGCAAAGAGTCAAATGTGTGTCAAATGTGCTGAGAATGTGTGCATCGTTAATCAATGAAAGGCACTCAAATACAAGACACAAGGCCTGGCTCATGTGTTCTGGTGATGAATATGTTAGTCCACATGCTAATTGTTTAAATTCCAACAAAACTGAAGCTTATTTGGATTTTTTCCAACAGAAATGATTATTATTTTAATTCTATTATCTTATTCTAATCTATTTTTAATGACAAGTAACATATGGTATACGTGTGAATAATCAACGACAAAAAAAATCTTTAGCAAGTCATCTAACCAGTGCTGCCCATGCTGCTTAGCCCGGCGTTGACCCTGGTCTGACTGGGCACAGCTGGCAGACTGGACCGGTGTCCGACTTTTGGCAGGAAGTTAGGAGCCTGCAGCCAGACACATTCCCTCAGGAAGGGAGCTAACGAGCTCACTCTATCAAGTTCATTAACAGAGAAGGTTCTCACACACTGATGCTGGCTCGAAAGACCCCAACAAAGCAGAGGTTACACCCTTAGGTACCCCTATGGTTTTCTTGTTCTCGGCTATACAAATGCTCTATTAACTGAATGCTCACAAATTCCCACAGATATATCAAGTCATGTCAGAAGACTAAATAGAAGAGTGACAGTTGTTACAGCTAAAAAAATCACACAGAGGTCACTCTATTTTAATACTATTTGTTTTTGAAATGGGATGTCCAACAAGCTCATGGACAGGTCTCTAAATACTTTTGGCCATATGATGTATCTGAAGCCACCTGTTGGATAGAAGTGACATTGCTTGACATTGTTTTTTTATGTTACTAATATGGTTACTAATATAGGTTAATTTACCACATTGTGGACAAGTGGAGAAGTGCATATGTAAGCATACACCAAGACAACAGTACAGATCTGACTGCTTGACCAGTACAGTAAGGGAAAGTGTCATTGTAAATCGATATAATGTTTTTCTGACTGATCACCTAATCAATACAATAAAAAAATTTCTACCATAATGGGAGGATGATTTGTCCTTGCTAACAGGCCTCAAGGCTATAGCCAACTCAGCAGATCTCAGCCCATTTGAACATCTCTGTGAATGTTTGAGCTTTGGCCTATGGGAAGTGTTAGCGCTCTCCACTACATCTTCAAAACACCATTTAAAGGAAACTGTTTTAAAAGAATGATGTTTCATCCCTCCAGTACAGTTTCAAAGACTGATACAAATCGAATGCAGTACACATCTTTGGCTTTTTACTGACAGTCTGCTTGCATTTCTCGTCGCTGAAATGTGCAAACAAACCTAAGCTGTTTTATTTTAGGTCATAAAAGCCAACGGTTTTATCTAAGAAGAGAGTGATATGCCATCATGGTGATGCCAGGATGCCCGAGTGATTGATTCGCCTAAGGCTCGAGGGAACTGCTTATAGACAGCAGAAGATTTTAGCCAATTTCTGAGCTGGAAAAAATGTAACATAAAAAAAGAAATGCTCAAAGACAGTGGTTCAAAATCTAAAAATGGAAAAACATGGAGGAAAAATAATGATTAAAAGTAAGTATATGAACGTTTTCAGATAAAAACACACATGGTGCTTTGACTTTAAATGATTTATTTAAGACAAGTCTCTTCAGTGCATTGATAAAAGCAGTACCACTACTATATAACCCTGACTATCATCTGTTTCTACTTATCCTGGCTAACTGTGTCCACATATTCAACACATGCTTACAGGGAATTAATGAAATCCACTTATGGTGAGGCGTAACATGAGTGTATGCTAGGCCTCAACATACTAGCTTGCAACTGCAGACAGTCATGAGTTGCAGCTTCAATAAATAAAATGTAGATACCTGACCATGAGCTTGTTGAACATCCCATTTTAAAACCATGGGTGTTAATTTGGAGTTGCCCCACACCCCCATTAGTCACACACACCCCAAAGTGAAGTTTATCAGCCAAGACAAGTAAATCTCACAAATGTACTCATTTACTCCCTCCCTCTCTCAAATGGGCAATTTAGAACAGCCAATTAACCTTTGGCCTGTTTTCGGGAGGTGAAAAAAAAAAAAACAGTGTACCCAGAGGAAACCCACACAGGGAGTACTTTCCATACTCCACACTGGCAATTACTGAAACCAGATAGCAAATAGCAAGCACTATGTCTAGTGTAAAAAATAAAATAAACCTCACCTGCCTGGCTTATACTGTGCCCACAGTGAAACATGGTGGTGGCAGCACCATGCTATGGAGTGGAATGTGAGAGAAATGTATGCAGTCAAATACAGACATATCTTTAACACAACAGTGACCCAAAGCATACAGCCAAAACAACACCTTAAATACCAGTGAAGTGACCAGATGATGGCAGTTCATAGATGCTTACCCAGAGGATCTGCCATACAAAATTGGATAACCTGACCAAATCCAATGCTTGAAGAAACCCATATAAAAAGACTAGCAGCTGTTATTGCTGCCAAAGTGGTTTCTGTTGGATGTTCTATTCCAAAAACATGGACGTTAATACCAAGCTGGCCCCTCCACTCTTTTGAAAGGTCTTTCCACAATATTTTAAAATGTGGCACTGATTAATGAGAACTGATTAATGAGAACCCCTCCAAGTGGTTTTAATGGGGTTGAGTTCAGGCCACTGGAGCTCAAAATTATCTAATTCTGTCTTTATGAAGATTATTCTTTGTGCAGAAAAGAACAGTCATATTGGAACAGAAAAGAGCCTTTAAGAAATGGTTGCAATAATATTAAGATTATATACAATTGCAATCAAAAACATTCAACGCCCCCCCCCCCCCCCCCAATAAAAAAAGAAAGAGAAAAGATTCATAATACTAAACTACATTTTGCTTTAAATTAAGTCTTTACTAGTTGAGTAATACAAAAAATTAACAAAGAAAATGAATGATGTTGTGCTTTACAGAACTTGGATATTGTGTTAATACTACAATGTCACATTTATACAACCCGTACATAATACTGCTGATCTTAAAACCTACTGCTAGCCTGTATGACCTAAAGTTGGGTTACTACATGATTAAATCATTAGGAACTCTATAAATACTAAAACTGCTTCGTCACCCAGAAATTGCTCAAAAAGTGCTCAAGCTGTGTTGGAACCATGGTGGAAACTAAGGAGCTGTCACAAAAGCTGAGAGAGGAGATCATTCCATTGCACCAGAAGAGCAATAAGTATAAGAAGTTCCACAAGACCTTGAAGATTCCTAGAGAGACCATATGGAGGCCACATGGATCAGTGGTTTGTCTGCCACAAGGAAAGCAAGGCTCAAAAGAATACTATCCCCACGGTCAAGCAAGGAAGTGAGTCATGAGTGAGTGATGATGTGAGGATGTTTTTCTGCTGCAGGAAATGACAGTCGTGTGACTGGCATCATGGATTCTCAGAAATACCAAGACATTTTAGGGAGGAATGTTCTGTCTTCTGTGGTGAAATCAGACTTTCCAGCAGGACACAATTCCAAGTACACTGAAGTTTGGTTAAAGGAATGAGCTAAAAGCTTTTGCACAAGAAGAAGTAGGTGCAGATTGTGAAAGAACGATGTCAGAAGCTTCTTGAAGTTGCTTGTATGTTGATGTATATTTTTATGCATCATATTACATTTTAAGGTGAGGGGGGCATTTCTAGTTGACAGGATGTTTTCTTTTTCTAAAGTCAGAGTTCCAAGCTGTAGTCTAATAAGGCATCACAGCATAATAAGGCATCTGAGAGCAAGACGAACAGCCTAAGGCACCAAACACTTGTACACTTACTTGCCAATTCATGGATGATCGTTCAAACTCCTACTTCTATATGATGCATTATTAATGAAGCACAAAAGGTCCCACAATAAACAGCCCTAGGTCTATCAGTCACCACCCATACAACAAAACAGAAAAAGAATAAAGAAATAAACCCATAAACAACTACAACCTACTAACAATTATGAGTATACTTGGCCAAAAGTATGCAGACAACCCTATATAAGTGTAGGCATGTTATCCACCCACTGTCAACAGATGCATCAAATACAAATCCAGTACCTTGCCCAAAGCCTGAGCTTTGCTGTATATAAAGGACGATATTACGTATACTATAAGGTCAAAGTGTGGACACACCTTTTAATAACTGAGTTCAGGTATTTTTGCCTCACCAATTAATAACACTTGTATGAAATTAATTATTTTAAATAAATATGCTGTCATGTCCCTGTACTTTTAATAAAGAAATATATTTGAAGAATACCTCCTCCAGAGAGCGCAGAAACTAAAAAATATATATACTTTTTTAACACAACAGTGACCCAAAGCATACAGCTAAAACAACAACTTAAATATCAGTGGAGGGACCAGAAGATGGCAGTTTATAGATGCTTACCAAACAATCTGACAGAGCTTGAGAGGATCTGCCATACAAAAATGGATAACCTGACCAAATCCAGGTGTACAATGCTTGTAGAAGAACATCTATAAAGACTAGTAGCTGTTATTGCTGCAAAAGTGGTTTTTGTTGGTTCTGTCATTCTATTCTAAAATCATGGGAATTAATACATGCATGTGAAGGTAAAACAGTTTCCACTCTTTTGACAAGCCTTTCCACAATACTTTGTGTCTGTCAAAAGAGAATTTGTGTGGCATTAATTAAAGATTGCAAAGAAAAGCTATTCTCTGGTCAGATGGGACAAAAAGCAAGCACTAAGTCTGGTGTAACAACAAAATAAACTGTCACTGTAAATAAACTGTCATAAATAAACTGAACTCCACCCAGCAGACCTGTCTGTAAATGACCTCAACCCTATAGAGCACCTTTGGGATAAACTGGAACTGCAAGCGAGACCCGGGGTTGGGGGACTTTATATTATTGTCCATAGCTTTGGAAAGTGATGTCCGAAAGGTGGAGCAGTTGGGTCCTTTCTGTCTGGAGTTGGCATGTTCTCCCCGTGCCTGTGTGGGTTTCGTCCGGGAGCTCCGGTTTCCTCCCACAGTCCAAAGACGTGCAAGTGAGGAGAATTGGAGATTTTGTCCATGAGTACAGGCCCGGAGTGGCTAATCGGGAGATTCGGGAGTATTCCCGATGGGCCGGCTCATGTCAATCTCGAGTTTGGGCCGGTTGGATGGGAAAAATAATTTTGACACTTATCTGTCACTTATCGAGTTTTCTTCTTGCATTCATTCATCTGACAGTGCAGCCCCTACCTCGCAGTAGATTAGATGGGTTCTACTATCTGAGGGAATTCTCCCCTCCCAAATGTTTCAGTTGGTTTGGCCCACGAGGCGTCTTTTCTGGAGCGCCGGTAAAAGTAAACATAGCAGAAAAGCGCAAACCATCAGTCGGTGGTGATGGAGGGCAGGAAGAGGCCAGGTGGAGCCGAAAGGCCAGGTTAAAAAAAGAAAGTCGTTGGAAGAAGATGCTGCCAAATGTGCCAAATTAACAGACCTGTTTTCCAGTGGACAGACCCCAGTTGCAGCCGGTAAAGAGAGATATGGAAATAATTTTGTATTGTCACTGTAAGGCTATTGCGCAACATTTTCAATGTCAACTTAGCGTAGTTTATTTTGTAGAACCCAATACACACCATTAATCACAAATATCCAGTTTCAAGCTGAAAATAATAATTTGAAGTGTAATATATTAAAAAGCCTAACTCATTAATGGAATGTTTTTGTTCCGACGCTACTGTACTGAGGACAGTCTAACAGAGTTATTTAAACTAACATAGTTATCTGTAATGTAAAATATAACGTAACATGCTATATGTTAAATTGTTCAGACATTCAGAAAGATGTCAGCACGATAGCCTTTTTTATTTTAACAAATGGAGACAAATAGCCTAAATCACTATCAATTTTACACCATCATAATATAGGCTAAATTGTAAAAAAAAAAAACTTCAAGCATGTTATGTTATTCAGCAAAATAGGCTAACCCTTAATGAAATGTTTTATTTTAGCCTCAGAGCAGCAGATAAGCCATGTCTCATGTCTATAGACAATGACACCGTTATTAATAAAATTGCAGAAACCAGTGCACTGCTTAGGAGGCTTTTGATGCTGTAGGTAGCCTACTAAATATGTGTGTAGTGAAGCTACTTAAGAGTTTAGTGTAAACCTAACAATAGAGCACCTCTCTGTTGGGAAGACAAATGCAATTTTAATTTCAAATTATTTTTATTTCAAGTTATTGCTTCTGTACAAATGTAAATACGTTTTCATCTTTATCACATTTTAAATTAAACATGTTTAAGTGAAGTGTTTTCTGTTATATACCCAATAAAAAGGCATTGTAAGAGCTAGCTGCTGTTTCATTTATTCAAATTCCTCCTCCATGGAAAAAGTGGGCCGGGTTTGGGCATGAAACTCCCGGGCTGAAAAAGGTGCCCACTCCGGCCCTGCATGAGTGTGTTTGACATTAAAGATGTAAACTGATGAATCTTGTGTAACTTGTAATTACCTGTTCTGTCATGAATGTAATAAAGGGAGTGAAATATAATGTTAAAATCCTAATAAATAAATAATATCACTATACATCTGATTCCTGTAATAGCCAGACCTCATACAGTAATATGAAGACACGCTGTGGTTTCTGCTTCTGTATCCTTCCTATAGAACCATATCGGCTAGATTATGCAGCCGCTATCCCCCTCAACTGAGCTTCTTAAATTTAATAAAGCATGATAAATGGAACAATTCATATCACTCAAAGGAAAGACTGGGATGAACATGACAAATATTCCAAGCATTCTGCCCGAGCATGCCGGGCGCTTTATTGCATTAGAAGTGAAAAGCATAAAACTAGATGTGTGGACTGTTTATTGAATTTTATCAGTATTGACACTGATAACTCTGAACGTTCGGTGCACGTTCGTGCTCCGCCGGCGGGTGTTTCCCATCGCCCGTCTTCCTAAATTGCGGCGTGGGTGGAACGTGCACCCGGGTCGTGGATTCGAGGCCGGAGAAAAAAACAGGCAGCGATTGCATTATCCTGCATCTCGGTCGACGCAGTAACAGGCTCAGTCCTCTGAGAAATCGGCTCTCGTTTCCATAGCAACGCCGGGCCGAACAGAGACGGGGAGAGTGTGCGAAAGCCAACAAAATGGAAGAGATGTGGAATGAGATAGGGGGATTGAGAGGGCGAGAAGAAAAAAAAAAGAGATAGATTTGAAGTGCGAGGGGATCAGTGATGTCGATCAGAATGCATGGAGCTGTGCTTTATTGAACGTGATTCTTGAAGAACTATAACCACCGTACACTATCTTACACTCGACTGAAATAGAATTTATAAATCCTTGATACAGAATAGAATCTATCAGTCTTTAATGTTTTACAGAGCTTTAGTGGAATTCAAGATTAGCTTCTGCTGCATGAGATTATTGTTTCACTGAGTGAGATGAAATTGTTTGCAGAGCTGAATTACATGTCAGTGTGAGTGAAATTTGTTTGGAGAGGTGGTTGTATTTTTGAGTGGGTGTGTCAAATGTAATTTGTGTTCGATGAGTGTTTGAAAAGGGATGATATTTTACTAAGGGTACCATATTTTGGAAAATGTTTACCAGTTACACGATTAAAACTTAGATTAAGATTATTTTGCTACTGTTAATGAATATAAAACACTAATACAAAAAATAAAAAGGAAAAGAATAACAGCCAATTGGCATGTGTGGCAATTATGTTCTCTTTCAAGAGTTTTTTGTATGTCAATAATGAAATGATATTACATTTAAATATGATTTAATGCATTTTGTATTTAAACAAATAATAAAAGCAGATGTGTAATAACACTGGCCAATTCAAAATTCTGAAGCTCATTTTCATCCAGGAAAGAACTGCCTCAGTGTCAAAACGTCTATTAAGTGTGGTGAAAAGGAATGGCAACATTACAAAGTGGTAAATGCTTTACTGTCCCAACTTTTTTTGGAATGTGTTGCAGACCTGAAATGCACGAATGAAGGTTTATTAACAAATAAAATGTTGAGCAGACAAAACATGAAATATATTGGGTTCAAACTGTCTGCAATCTAATAAAAGTCAAAGTAAATGTAAGGAACACTGCATTTTTATTTTATTTGAATATTCTATCTTGTCCCAACTTTTTCTGATTTGGGGTTGTATATGATTATATTATCCTAGTCTTATTTGTTTGACACTAACAGTCTGTTAAATTTCACACTGACTACAAAGTTTAGTTTAGACCCCTACATAATTTAGCTTCTGCATATCTTGCTGATCTCCTTATGCAATATAGCCCATCCAGATCAATTCATTTAGCTGAAGCTGAACTTCTGTTCATCACAGAAATCATTCACAACTTTTTCAATTAAAGGCATTTTTCTCATATTGCCCTCAAATTCTAAAACAGTGGACTTTTAGAAACCCAACTCTAAATCTGATGTTATATTTATAAACGCACTTGTCATTACAACTTGGCATTACAGCTTATCATTAAATTTGCTATTTATGATTAAAATTAGTGTAATTAACATGCTTTATTAAATCTGCTATTAAACCTGATTTACATAAATAAAGATTGTAGCCGTAGTAGTGATAGAACAATAACCTGTAGTATTATATTATATTGCACTGATTATAAAAATTACAAAGACAAAATTATTTTCTTTCTCTCACATTTTTTTTTGTTACATTTTAGTTTTGTTGTCATTGATATCTAAGTAGATTTATTTGGATACTTGTATTAACCTCTTTTCACCTTTTAAACACTAAATTTTGAAATAAAATTATTCTGTGATTTCTTTTGGACCAACATAAGGGGAAGACAAAGACGGACATTCTGTCCCACTAGCTCTCATGTTTTTTTGTTTGTGACTTTTGTTTTCTAGGTGACAGCTGATGTAACATGGGTGGAACTCTGACATGATGTATCCAGTGTGAATTCTGGGTTACTCTAAAAACTAGCCATGTCCCTCATCTATTGGAAATTATAGCGGCTAGGGCAGCATAGATCACCCTATTCAAAACAAATTGCATTTATCTTTGTAAGTACTATTAATATTTAATTAAAATATCGAGGAGCAAAAAAGCTTAGCCATGAAGTACATTTAGAGTGTGTTCGAAAACCTAGGTAGCTGCCTTGCCTACAGCTGCCTCAGTAGAGAGGATTCTAATAAGTCAATGTTATTCGAACGCGGTACTTAGATAGCGCTTCTATCGGGTTTCGGGTTTCGCGTTTAGCATCTTGCCATTAAAACCAATGAACTGAGGTAGCACAGCACGCTAACGTCAATATAACATTTCCCTTCATGTACCGATAACGGTTACATTTCCTGACAAGCTCGAACTTGCAAATAAAAACACTCGGTACAAGTTTATACAAGTTAAAAATCAGTAATATTTTCTTTAAAAATAACTCCATTCGTTTCTCCGCCCCGTCAGCCATGTTTATTTTTCTGTAAGAGAAGAGCACCCGACCCGCAATGAATTCTGGGATTGCCTTGATCACTAAGGCAGCGTCGGATGCTCACTCGTTCTTGAGCCACAATAACATTGAAATATTAAGATGCCTCAGTAGTGAGGATATTAAGGCAGCTAGGATTTCGAACAGCCTCCTTCTCGGGAGCGCGCACAGGATGACATAAAATGCTGCTTATGTAGAGAGCTCACTAGCTTTTCGAACACACCCATAGCTTAAAATATAAATAATCTGCCCTTGCTTACAACACTAATGATTGATTTTCAAACTACCTCTAAAATCAGCGACAGTACAAAAACAGTCACACACAATCTGAAGACTAACATGCAATGCCAAACAATCACTAAGGTGGTATAAAGCACACCACCATTGCACACTAGAGCAGTGGAAATACATGCTTTGAACTACAATTCTTTAGTATACTCTCAATCAGTGGCAGTCAGATATTTGATTTGGTGGATGAAATGACAATGCTACAGTTTTGATTCCCCCTTATTTTGCACACAATTTTGTATAATATCTATGTACCTGTACACTACAGTACCCTCTTTCTACCCCAAGAAGCTAGAGAGGGCTACCGACTACCACCCGCCACCTCATACAAATGTAAAGCATCTTTACACCAGCTAGAGGCGAATTTACAAAAAGATGCTTAGCGATTAACAAGGACCTCGCTACTTCTTTTGTATTCTTTAGCTGCTTGTGCCAGTGCCTCAAAAAGACAGTAGTAGAAGTTGCTGTGCAGCAGCAAGTAGGCAATACCTGGCAGTTGGCACAGAATTTTATGGATTAACTGTAAAGACTGCTACACCACCCTGGAATGGAAAGTTCTTGATAGTTTAAACTTAGTTCCATTTAGTTATAGTGAGGAAAAAATGCTAATAAAATATGCCGTAATAATTTTTTTTTGCACCCCCCCAATTTTCCTCCCAATCTAGTCGAATCCAATTACCCAATTGCATTACGCTTCCTCTCTACTGATGTTAACCTCCACTCTGACTATGAAGAGCCGTGACTAACACACGCCCCCTCCGACACATGTGCAGTACCGACTGCATCTTTTCACCTGCACCAGGCGAGTTTATATGTGGACCGGCTTTGTGTACAGAAAGACACACCCTGATCACACATTATCCCCCATCTCTGTGCACGCACCATCAATCAACCAGCAGAGATCGTAATTGCATCAGTTATGAGGAATCCCCTTTAGCACCCATCCCTGAACAACAAGCCAATCATTGCTCGTGTAGGCGCCCAGCCGATGAGTTTGAGAAGTCAGCTCTGGTGTGCTAGTGTGTTTTACCGCTGTGCCTCCTGAGCGCCCGTGTGCCCCAATAATAAAACAAAGTTGAGAGTGTCCCTTTTATTTTTTTAATTTATATGTTTTTCAGTAGGGTCTATTGAAAAGGCTTGCTAAATTTTAGGTGGAGTCTAATTTCAACTACACAGACGTCCCTTCTATCTATGTTATAGACAGATCAGGAAAGAAAGAAGGAATTTTGAGTTTCATTCATCAGCGTACTGCAAGAGCTTATATAGACACATATATCTCTAGAATAGGCTTAAAGTTTAGTTCGAGGAAGTGAGACAGAAAAAGACGTTAAAAACAAGAACAAAACCAGATCAGAAGAGCTTTGTGGTTAGCGTTATCTGCAGAAACGGAAGTGTATACGTTGCAAAATGGGATGCTTAGCTGTACGGTCCAAAAGTCCAGAACCATAGGTATATGGACACTTAAAATATCTAACACAGCCGCTCAGGTGGCGCAGCGGTAAAGTACGCTAGCTCACCAGAGTTGGGGTTTCGAATACATCGTATTGAATCTCAGCTCTGCCTTTCCGACTGGGTTGGATGGCCGTATGAACAACGATTGGCTGTTGTTCAGGGTTAGAGGGTAAGAAAGTCAGATTATAGGTCCTCATAACTGGTGCGACTGCGGCCCCTGCTGGCTGACTGATGGCGCCTGCACAGGGCTGAGGAATAATGCTGATGGGGGTGTGGCCCTCCGTACACAGTGCCCGTCAAGTGTATGAACTCGACTCGTGCAGGTGAAAAATGAGGGCGTCCTCATTGTCAGTTGAGAGGCGTCCTCAGTCAGCGGTGAAGGGTCGAATCAGTATAGAGGACGCAGTCAGGGTAATTGGACACGACTAGACTGAGGGATAAAAATTGGGGGAAAAAGAGGGAAAATATATACAGTGTATCACAAAAGTGAGTACACCCCTCACATTTCTGCAGATATTTAAGTATATCTTTTCATGGGACAACACTGACAAAATGACACTTTGACACAATGAAAAGTAGTCTGTGTGCAGCTTATATAACAGTGTAAATTTATTCTTCCCTCAAAATAACTCAATATACAGCCATTAATGTCTAAACCACCGGCAACAAAAGTGAGTACACCCCTAAGAGACTACACCCCTAAATGTCCAAATTGAGCACTGCTTGTCATTTTCCCTCCAAAATGTCATGTGATTTGTTAGTGTTACTAGGTCTCAGGTGTGCATAGGGAGCAGGTGTGTTCAATTTAGTAGTACAGCTCTCACACTCTCTCATACTGGTCACTGAAAGTTCCAACTTGGCACCTCATGGCAAAGAACTCTGTGAGGATCTTAAAAGACGAATTGTTGCGCTACATGAAGATGGCCAAGGCTACAAGAAGATTGCCAACACCCTGAAACTGAGCTGCAGCACAGTGGCCAAGATCATCCAGCGTTTTAAAAGAGCAGGGTCCACTCAGAACAGACCTCGCGTTGGTCGTCCAAAGAAGCTGAGTGCACGTGCTCAGCGTCACATCCAACTGCTGTCTTTGAAAGATAGGCGCAGGAGTGCTGTCAGCATTGCTGCAGAGATTGAAAAGGTGGGGGGTCAGCCTGTCAGTGCTCAGACCATACGCCGCACACTACATCAAATTGGTCTGCATGGCTGTCACCCCAGAAGGAAGCCTCTTCTGAAGTCTCTACACAAGAAAGCCCACAAACAGTTTGCTGAAGACATGTCAACAAAGGACATGGATTACTGGAACCATGTCCTATGGTCTGATGAGACCAAGATTAATTTGTTTGGTTCAGATGGTCTCAAGCATGTGTGGCGGCAATCAGGTGAGGAGTACAAAGATAAGTGTGTCATGCCTACAGTCAAGCATGGTGGTGGGAATGCCATGGTCTGGGGCTGCATGGGTGCAGCAGGTGTTGGGGAGTTACATTTCATTGAGGGACACATGAACTCCAATATGTACTGTGAAATACTGAAGCAGAGCATGATCCCCTCCCTCCGGAAACTGGGTCGCAGGGCAGTGTTCCAGCATGATAATGACCCCAAACACACCTCTAAGACGACCACTGCTTTATTGAAGAGGCTGAGGGTAAAGGTGATGGACTGGCCAAGCATGTCTCCAGACCTAAACCAAATAGAACATCTTTGGGGCATCCTCAAGCGGAAGGTGGAGGAGTGCAAAGTCTCAAATATCCGCCAGCTCCATGATTTCGTCATGGAGGAGTGGAAAAGCATTCCAGTGGCAACCTGTGAAGCTCTGGTAAACTCCATGCCCAGGAGAGTTAAGGCAGTTCTGGGAAATAATGGTGGCCTGTGAAGGTGAAGGCTAGGTGAACCAATTGCTATGGAAACAAAGTCCGAATAAATGCTCTTGGTTTTAAAATTAGATCTCCAAGCACATAGCTGTGATTTTGGGTGTCTACTTCAAATTAAATGCGACTTTAAACCATGATATTTCCCCCACATACCGTAGCAGTTTTCCACCACTGCCGACACTCAGGTTCTCACTCACTGTGTGGCTATAGGGGTAATGAAACGGCTAATGTGATTTCCCGCTCTCGAGATGGAGTGGAAAACACGTTTGGTGGGGGCGGATCTAATTTGCAGTGTGACATTGCGAGGCCTTGGCCATGAGCTCATGCTAACAAATTGCTGCTTAGATAAGCAAATCAACACAAAGCTCTGTGCCAGCCGAGCGGAGCATGGAGGACGCTCGGCGGGAGCCGATCAGCCTGAGCTTTAGCCGACAAACTTCGAGAATGATGATCCCCAACCTGGCCGTGGGGAAGCTCAAAACGCGCAAGTCTATGAAGCTGGTGAGATGGAGCCAGATGTGAGGGACCTGCTTAGGCTCATTAAAAATGAAAAGGTGCCCAGGGACAGATCAACTTTAAACCTCTGTGTCTGAGAGGAGCTTTGCAAAACCTGCCTGTGATTAGCTCGGTGAGGCTGATGGTTTAAACCAGCAGTACCTCATGATGCTACACATTATACAGCTGCTCGATATCTTACCCAGGTGCATAAAAAGCAGTCAGAAAATAAATTAAATCTAAGATTGGTTAACCAGGAATATGTAAAGAATTTATTTATTTATTACTGCAAATAAAAAAATCATTTTCAGAAACAAACAGCCAAAAAAATCTTTAAATTAAATTATTGATTAAATTAACAGTGCATGGGGTAGAATTATCATCTATCATCAGGACTGGGCTGAAATATCCCCAGAACAGCAAGAGGTGCTCCTAGGAAACCATGGTGAGAACCAACCAACAGTGGTTCAAGGAGGGACAAGCCAAGAACCACCAGCAGGTTGTAAAGCGAACAAGAAATATTGAAAATTTTAAAAGACATAAAGGCTATGGTGATTGATATGAACTTGGTTTGACATTTGGTGATTTGGCCATAATTATTTGGTCCTTATTAAGTCACCAAAGTCTGGTGCTATATGCTGCTTTCATCACATGCTTACTGTGACATGCACAGGTAATAAGGAACCGGGCAGTGCCATGTACATATTTGGCTTGTCTCATCATTTTAGGCTTTTAGAAAAAAGTTAACACATCATACCTGATCTTCTGTCCGTATGGACATGTCTCTTACTAATGTATGTAAGTATTATTTATTTATTTTTTACTGTGGAGCACCAAGTCTCCTATAATGCTTGATAAAATTAAAGAATCCAGAGCAAAGAATTTAAAAGCACTTATCAATACACAATCTCTGCAAATCATCCAGGCTTATGGGTTCTCTAAGACCCCTTTTATCCTTTTCAACTTTTTATTTAATAGGGTTTAGGTAAAAGGACTAAAATTGCCATGACATAAGCATGATTCTGTAGCCACTTATGATTTTTCTGCATGTGTATGAAACATTATCTTACTGAAAAATCAAACCATGGCCCAGTTTTAGCTTCTGTGCAATGGTTCCATGGTTTCCAGGTCTTAAAAAAACATTAGCACATCTTACCTGATCTTCTGTCCCTCTGGAAGTCCACATGGTACCACTCCCCATCGTTAACCTTCTTGTTCACTGCTCGTGTCTTGGTAGTCCCCGAACCCATGTCCAGCAGCAGGTACAGATGTCCATCCAGCATCTCGATTGCAAAAAAGTCCACCTTGAGTGTGACTGGGCTTTTTGCCTCTTTGGTCTGCTGCCTCGGTCTCCCGTGGCTAAACAGAAGAAGTCCGTTGGGTTCAGTGGTGCGGAAGTCGAAGGAGATGGACCCGGTCTTCTTTGCATTCCACTTGTGCAGTGTGATGAATGATTCTGGTGTCTCGAAGGTGATCGGGTCCAGAGTGGCCACATTTTCACATTTGAAGGCCACTACGCCGTGGATCTTCATCTTGGGGTCACCCAACAGGGCCAGCTTGGAAAGTTCTAGTCGAACGTCGTTGTTTTTGTACACCACCTTGGGGACAAAACATAAAAGGCAAATGAGGGAAGGCAAATTAGCAGATGGAATAGAAAAGTGATGAATTGTGACTACAGAACTATGACGTTAAATACAAATAACACGTTTTTATTAATGTAAAAATGCAGTTTTTAAAACATGACAACACTTATGGATTTGGAATTATTAGTAAAAAAAAAAAGGGTCAAATGCTTCAAAGATTAATCATTTGGACAGAAAATTGTAAAATAGTATTAAAAAGATGGTGTTAATCACTGTTGCTATTTTTAATTATTAAATTAAATGATGTATATTTATGTGTATTTACAATATGCCAGGTCTAAAAGTTTTGTTGTGAGCAAATCATGACAGTATTTCCCACCCATGTCCCTTGGCTACAACATACCGGTTCCACCACGTCAGAGCAGATCCTCTCAAAGGCGCATAAGAGGAACCTGCTGTCACTGGCTTGTGGCACAAACAGTCCCTGGCATGTCACTAATATGCCTTTAAACCTTCACCTGCTCCCCTGAGTTCACCACAAACAGCTTCTGTAGAGACCAGGAGCCAAACACTATTAGCGATGAGCGGCTCATGTTAGCACGTACTGGACCTCAAGGTAAACTGGGAGGAGTTTTCAGCTGCCATCTTTCACTCTGATAGGTGTGTCGTGAGTATAGGTGTGTTGGAGCTAAGACATAATAAGAACACACAGCTGAGCACACTGCAGGTGTATATGACCCAGATCTCTCTGGAGGGGTTGGATTGAAATGCAAGGAAATTTCTGGGGGAAAAGAAAAACTCATCTTGAAATCTAAAAACACAGCTCATTCAGCGCATGCTTCAGGGAAACGCAAACCTCTGAGACCTAAAAGTGTTCTTGGGAAAGTTAATGTGCTTGTGTGTTTCCAAGTATTTTAATAAAATTGTACAGACCATAGCCTTTACAAAGTCACATCATAGAAGGACGCTGAGGAAAATGGTTAAAATGGTAATGAGCCATTTCACTGTGAATGGTCAGGTCCCGTATGCATTTTGTTAGCCTTTCAAACAGTTCATAACACTTTCTATGGCTGGCTAGTCTGATGGAGTACCAAATGACCCATCAACTCCAAACAATACCATCAAGCAATAAGATGTGATTTTTCCAAAATGTACAAATAAATATCTTACGCCATTCATTGGTGGGATGAGTTTCCCATAAAAGGTAGAGTAATGTTATTAATACCAGCTAGAGTTCCTTAGCAGTCTAATGGCAGTCTAGTGCTTGATCAGTCCGGTGGCACAGTTGATATTTGACTCTGACCTCTGCAGTGCCACAGGCCTGGCCGGGTGCTCTACAGTAACATCTGACCATGTCTGAGGCAGGACGGCTGGATGACAAGCCAGTTGCCACAATAACTACTTGTACTGTTTTGTCATGGTAGAGAAAAACAGGAAGCTTAGCATGTTCCTCTGTAAATTGCAACATCACACGTTTCAGGATTGCAATGGCAATATTGATGATGATGACTTAATACTACTCGTAATGTATTCTTTCATACAGATGAAGTCAAAAGTTGTATATACATATAAGGAACACATCTGCCATGACAATCTTGAGTTTAAGGCTGCCAGACAAGAGGGAGGCTCTACTCTGAACTTCAGTCAAGCTGTAAGGTGCTGATTTTAAAGCAGGCATGGTAGCTTCTAAGCTGATGGTAATGGAGAGCTTGCTTGACTGTAGACAGAGAGACCAATGTATGAAAAGAATGAGTTTTGTTAGGAAGTATTAACATACATATGTAAGGGACATGTTTTCTCATTCACTTTAATAAATAAAGTATGTATGTATTTTTTACTTTGGCACACCAAGGGACAGTGGCAGTCAAGTGGGAAGAGCTTTTGGCTATCAATTGAAAGGATGAGAATTCAAATCCCAGCTCTGCCATGCAGCCACTGTTGGGCTTTTGAACAAGGCCCTTAAGCTTCTTAGCTTCAGGGGTGTCGTACAACGGCTGACCCTGCACTCTGACCCCAAGCTGGGATATGCAAAACAAGAATTTTGTTGTACTGTACACCTGTGTATATATGTACATATGACAAATAAATTCATTTATTCATTTCAGTCTTCTAATATAATGCTTAGTAAAATAAAAAAAAAACAGAGCACAGAATCTAAAAGTACTTCTCAATTCATAATCTCTGCAAATCATCCAGGCTCATGGGTTCTCTAAGACTCTCCTCTTCATCCCACCCCAATTTCTTTAATGGGGTTTAGACGAGAGGACTGGAATAGCCATGACAAAAGCTTGATTCTGTAGCCATTTACCATTTTTCCGCATTTGTATGAAACATTATCTTCCTAAAAGATCAAACCATGGCCTGATTTTAGCTTCTGGGAAATGGTTTTATGGTTTTCAGGTCTTTACAAAACAGCCCAGAAACATTAAAAATGCTTTATCATACTTAATAAAGTAGGAATTAAGTTGTTCAATTCTTTAAAAGCCAAACTCATCTTGATTATTGCCTGTTCATAAAAACTCAGGGAAAATGTTCTTTGTACAACCCTTAATATTTAGTGTATACATTAATACACACTTCAGTTCTATTAGGTTTCTAGAAAGATCTATAGGTGGTAATACTTATTTTCATAGAATAAGTATATTTTAATTCAATGTTAGACTTCTTTCCATATTTCAGCGAGACCTATTTGTAACAAAAAGCATTAATTGAACATGAATTAATCATTTCAATTTTGAAGAATGTACAACTATTGTAGAGTAATGTTTATTTTGTATTTATTTAAAGGTATCATTAAGCTTGACCAAAACTCATTCAGTTCTTGCTCAAATTCACTAAGTAGACTAGAATATTATGATGTAATGGTGCAGGCATTTAATCTAATATGACATAAACTGACACAATAAATCTTTATACCCAATGTCATCAGGTCAAAACTGGCCTGCCATATTTCATCAAATGACAGATGAGCTGACTTATCTGAGCTCATCTATTAAATGAGCTCTGCAGAGCCTTACACCACAAAAGCACCATCAGACAGGTATTATTACAGTGGTGGAACATTCACATCACAGCAGTGGCAATGATGTTGTAGGGATATAAAATTATATGTGGTGCTGGAGCAGCATTGCTGACTGTTATACCTTTTGTGTAATATGTAATATTTACCATCATAAGTTGCAATTTTCCAACCACAGGATGCTGATAGCTGAATAGTTCTGGCATTTGACAGCACTATTGGCAGTGCCTTGTTTATAAATGTTTTTAAACTCATGCCAGTTTGCTTAAAGCAACCATGTCAGTATCACTGATATATCAGAAATTGAAAACCATTTAAATGATGCTTAGTGGTGGTCAAGGTAAACATAAGACAGACAGAAAAAAAGAGAAAAGCTTTTGTGTTTTTGGCATGAGTACTGTATATCAAAAAATATTTGGGGGATTAATACTTTTATATTTTTATAATAAAGGTAATGGCCCTGGTGAAGTTTAACTGGGTTTTGGTTCCCAGTACTGTTCGTTTTTTTATCCAATACTGCATTCAGACTTTTTTGTATTATCTACTTATCATTTAAGGTGGATGCTCAAGTGGTTCCGTAGTAAATTATACTAGCCCAATACCACTGGCATCCATAGTTCAAATCCCCAGCAGTGCTATCGACCACTCAGAAGTCTACAAACAGAGCTATGTCTGTGGGGGTGGGGGATTGCCAAGGCCCATCGATGTGTTGGTGTTCTGTCCGAGGTGAGTTACTGCATTTCATTTCAACATGAAAACTGAACGAATATTCAAGACTCTAACAGTAGTAACTGGCAGTGATGGGGGTAGAGCCAGAGACTTCCCAAATACTAGTGTAATACCTGTTTCAATATACATATATTTAAAAAATCAGTTTATTAAACTTTTAATTGGTAGAATCTAGATGTCTATTAGCTCATTCTAACTGCGTAAATACAGTACGTGTGCAAAGACGATCAATGAAGGACCAGAAATAACAGTCAATCTGCACTTACAGTCTGTAACGACACCCATACAGTCATTACCACAATGGTGATGGAGGAGAAGGGGGTGTGGGGTGATTTAAAAGGACCTCATGCCATAGCTGCTGGATGGGAATTTATTCAGTTAAAAAAAAGCACACACAACAGGTACACCCATGCAATCCTTTAGTCACAGTGTCTGAGTTCACTGCAGATACCGCCAATAAAATGCAATCAATACAGGGAGTGGAGACAAAGGACAGCTTTTAGAGACCAGCAGGACTGGAGATTAGACAGTACTCAAGGCATTATGATTCCAACCAGTCAGGAGAGACCGAGCTGAGCTCATTTGTCACCAACTTGGTGAAGTGACACCTAAGCTATTACCACAACAACATTTCATCATTAAAACAGGAGTCGGCACAGAGATCCCAGGGCACAGAAGCATGACCACTGGGTTGTGTGATCAATCAGAGACCAAGTCAAGAATCTGGCAAGAGCTTCCTTGCCCTTAGGCTTAAATTCCAGACTGACACTTATAGAGAGACCTAAGAGGGCTTGAAAAAAAGGTCAAGTGCAGGGGTAGCTTGGGACTAACTGCGACATATTGGAGCTACATAATTCCGAGCAAATCACAGTAAAGAAAGTATACAAACCCAACTCCAAAAAAGTTGGAATGGTAAGTAATAGAAATATATGTGTAAAAATAACTTGCAAATTCTTTTTTCATTAAAACAATACAAAGACAATAATAATGTAATACTTGGTCATATTTTAAAATACATATACACTTATTTTAAATGATGACATGCAAAAAACAGGGGCATTTTTACTATGCTTACATATTGCTCAGCATTACTGGTGCTATTAAAAACTGCTTGAAACCCATGGCAATGGGCACTAACCCACTTACCATGATAGGTTTTAAATTGGCTTTTGTTTATTCATTTTTTAATTTGTGTAACAATTTGCATTTACATTTTTCCTTTCAATACTGGTTACCAGCGTTTTGCACACAGAGATTTCTTTGGAATTTTAAAATTGTTTACTAGAGCAAATGCTGGCAGAGGAAGTGGGCGGTCAAGGTTAATTATTGTCAATTTTATGACTAATGATGTATTGTTAAGACTATTAAAAGCTTTGCCATTTTGGGCTTAGTGATTTTTTTTTATAGGAGTGTACTTTTGGATACAGTGAAAATCCAATAGCCACCATAAAGTGACCTTCAATACCCCTTTAAAATCTAATAGGCATCCGTCAGTCTTGGGAGACTATGGAGTTGTGCACTGTTCAATTTTGCAGCATCGGTTGTGGCTTGTCAGTCCTATACGGGAATGACAGTCTCTTCTACATCTTGCGCAGATGAAGCTTGATGCTGGTCTCTTAACTGCACTTAGCGCTTTAAAATACATAAATAAAATAATTATTGTTATGCCAACGGTCTGGGTGGAGATTGCATGTCATCAGATTCTAAGCTGGCAACAACACAAAGAGTACCTAAGAATGTGTTAATTTGAAAAAACAGGGGACTAATTGAAAGGAACCCTGGCCATCTAATACTAATCAGTACAACTTAAAATCGATCGAATAAAATTGTTGCACGGAAACAAAGCATTTACCTTACCAGAAAAATCTACATAATGCTAGATTAATCATCATAAAAAATGTGAGTAGCAATTGCCAGTTTTCTCAAAAATCTGGCTAATGCTGCCAAGCCACCAGGCTTAAATTCCAGGCTGGCAGCCACTCAGAATGGTGAGGTACCCTAACATTAAAATTATAGCCATCATGACACACTAATAACATATTTATATAATGACAAGCCAACCACCATGAAGAAAATGATAGGGAATTGCCAAGTGTGTCTTGAATTTCAACAGACAATGATTAATTATTAATTACTGTGTGTGTTAAGATTCTGGCTATAATTTACATGTCATCAGGCAAAAAAATCCAACTTGGCAGTGACTCAAAAACACTTAAAAATGTAAGACCGTAATATTGGTGATGGCACAAGAACAATGCAGCTACCTTACCAGAATAAAGCATCTATATTTTGGCAAGCCAATCATCCAAATGAAAACAATTAGGTATAGTCAACTGTGTTAAGCTTTGATTAAAATGTTTCATCAGGGGCGGCATGGTGGCTCGGTGGGTAGCACTGTCCGGGTCCTTTCTGTGTGGAGTTTTCATGTTCTCCCAGTGTCTGCGTGGGTTTCCTCCTGGAGCTCCGGTTTCCTCCCACAGTCCAAAAACATGCAGTCAGGCTAATTTGAGACACTGAGTTGCCCTATAGGTGAACGAGTGTGTGTATGTATATGTATGTGTGTCTGCTCCCATTGAAAAGCTGGGATAGGCTCCAGCACTCCAGAAATTACATTGTGGCAGTGACTTGAACAACATACAACGCACAAACTCTAAAATGTACCCTTTGATGAAATTTTATATACATAATTGAATAAGCAAATACCATAAAGTATAGATTTACTTTCTTCCTCACAGTACAAGATTCAGACTCAGCTTCTTACTTGGCAGTAAGTAAGAATAAATTCATCACAGGCACCAAATAACCTTCAGAACACAACAGACTGCTGCAAAAACAATGCATCAATACATAGTTATTTGCTAAGCGAACAGTTTTAAAAAGCAGTAAGTCATTCAGTGCAAACAGTGTCTATAAAGTAACACTTATATGCCACCAGGATTCAGGCTGACACTGTCACAAAGACTTGAGCGTAATGGAACATGAGAGGCCAAAGGAAAGACATTTTGGCAGCCAAACAAAAGCCATAACAGCACAACAAATGTATTACAAGAGCGATACATTCCCATAATTCTATGCTAAACATAATAAAGAAAAGAGTCAGTAATCGTGGATCATAAATGAGTTTACACTGAGGTGAATAGCAGTGTTAATGAAGTGTTCTCAATCACTGTGCTCTCCTTCATTAGTTGATTAAAGCTGCTCTGTAAACCAGGCACAAATAATTGCTTGGCTTGCTAACAACTCACACTGACATGCATCTTCCTTCATCTTCAGTTATTTTATTTGGCAGCATGTTAATTTAATGCAAATTACCCTTCTTAAGACCAAAAACCAAAAGTGATTGAATACTTGCTCCCCGCATACAGGCAAGTTAAATAGCATTTTAAAAGCTAGGCTTTCTATTTGTCAAAAATATTGGTTCATTACCCATTACAAATAATTGTGTAACAATTCTGGAATAGAAAGCATGAATAATAAATGTGTGTGATTTTTTAAAAATTAAAGTCATACTCATTAAGAATGGTGTAATTATGCATATCATTATATTCTAGAAGTAATTATAAACTGAAAAGCTATATAAATAAAAAAATAAAAAAATAAAAACTGAATATTCCTCCCTAACAGAAACATCCACAGGAACATTTGCTTGCACACAAATCCTACACAAAATTTTTACACTGCTCACCTCAGATTCATCCTTTCAAAATTAATTCAAATATTCTTGTGTTACTATTTGGCGGCACGGTGGCTTAGTGGGTAGCACTGTCGCCTCACAACAAGAAGGTCCTGGGTTCGATCCCCAGGTGGGGCGGTCCGGGTCCTTTCTGTGCGGAGTATGCATGTTCTCCCCGTGTCCGTGTGGGTTTCCTCCGGGTGCTCCGGTTTCCTCCCACAGTCCAAAAACATGCCACCAGGCTAATTGGAAACACTGAATTGTCCTATAGATACCTAGCCGCTAGATGCACAAACCAGTGCATTGTAGTGCCGGTCCCAAGCCCGGATAAAATAGGGAGGGTTGTGTCAGGAAGGGCATCCGGCGTAAAAATTGTGCCAAATCGAGAGCCGACCCCGCAACCGAACGGGACAAAGGCCAAGGAAAAGAAGAAGAAGATTCTTGTGTTACTATTTAGCATTATGTTTTTATGCTTTAATTTGTGTAGTTCAATGCAATTTGCACTTTGAGGTAAAGCCTCACACATGCAAAAATTTACAAAAAAGAGATTTGATAAGAAAATAACTGAAACAAAGTAACAAATAAAAGACACAAAAACATCCGCAGCTGGCAACAGAAAGGTGGATGGAACAGGGATAGAGCAGAACTGAGAACTGGTTGTCACAATATGACAGGCTGCTTTGGCCATCTGCGACAACCAAGTTCTCAGGAAAAAAAGAAAGATAGGGAACCCTAAACGCAAGCCAGGAAGACCCGACTACAAAATACAAAATAACTGATTATCTGAAGGTACACAGGTCCTTTTCAACATTATTTAGAAAAAAATCAACAATTTAAAGTGGGAGGTATTATAAACAAATACACTGCGTGAGCATACATGAATATACACTTAATACAAATTGGAAAAGTATACATTATTGCATCATCATCATTATTATTATTATTTTTGAGGTGGGTGTGGGTGATGTATCATTAAAATCAATATTTATATATATATATATATATATATATATATATATATATATATATACATATACAATATACATATATACAGTGTATCACAAAAGTGAGTACACCCCTCACATTTCTGCAGATATTTAAGTATATCTTTTCATGGGACAACACTGACAAAATGACACTTTGACACAATGAAAAGTAGTCTGTGTGCAGCTTATATAACAGTGTAAATTTATTCTTCCCTCAAAATAACTCAATATACAGCCATTAATGTCTAAACCACCGGCAACAAAAGTGAGTACACCCCTTAGTGAAAGTTCCTGAAGTGTCAATATTTTGTGTGGCCACCATTATTTCCCAGAACTGCCTTAACTCTCCTGGGCATGGAGTTTACCAGAGCTTCACAGGTTGCCACTGGAATGCTTTTCCACTCCTCCATGACGACATCACGGAGCTGGCGGATATTCGAGACTTTGCGCTCCTCCACCTTCCGCTTGAGGATGCCCCAAAGATGTTCTATTGGGTTTAGGTCTGGAGACATGCTTGGCCAGTCCATCACCTTTACCCTCAGCCTCTTTAATAAAGCAGTGGTCGTCTTAGAGGTGTGTTTGGGGTCATTATCATGCTGGAACACTGCCCTGCGACCCAGTTTCCGGAGGGAGGGGATCATGCTCTGCTTCAGTATTTCACAGTACATATTGGAGTTCATGTGTCCCTCAATGAAATGTAACTCCCCAACACCTGCTGCACTCATGCAGTCCCAGACCATGGCATTCCCACCACCATGCTTGACTGTAGGCATGACACACTTATCTTTGTACTCCTCACCTGATTGCCGCCACACATGCTTGAGACCATCTGAACCAAACAAATTAATCTTGGTCTCATCAGACCATAGGACATGGTTCCAGTAATCCATGTCCTTTGTTGACATGTCTTCAGCAAACTGTTTGCGGGCTTTCTTGTGTAGAGACTTCAGAAGAGGCTTCCTTCTGGGGTGACAGCCATGCAGACCAATTTGATGTAGTGTGCGGCGTATGGTCTGAGCACTGACAGGCTGACCCCCCACCTTTTCAATCTCTGCAGCAATGCTGACAGCACTCCTGCGCCTATCTTTCAAAGACAGCAGTTGGATGTGACGCTGAGCACGTGCACTCAGCTTCTTTGGACGACCGACGCGAGGTCTGTTCTGAGTGGACCCTGCTCTTTTAAAACGCTGGATGATCTTGGCCACTGTGCTGAAGCTCAGTTTCAGGGTGTTGGCAATCTTCTTGTAGCCTTGGCCATCTTCATGTAGCACAACAATTCATCTTTTAAGATCCTCAGAGAGTTCTTTGCCATGAGGTGCCATGTTGGAACTTTCAGTGACCAGTATGAGAGAGTGTGAGAGCTGTACTACTAAATTGAACACACCTGCTCCCTATGCACACCTGAGACCTAGTAACACTAACGAGTCACATGACATTTTGGAGGGAAAATGACAAGCAGTGCTCAATTTGGACATTTAGGGGTGTAGTCTCTTAGGGGTGTACTCACTTTTGTTGCCGGTGGTTTAGACATTAATGGCTGTATATTGAGTTATTTTGAGGGAACAATAAATTTACACTGTTATATAAGCTGCACACAGACTACTTTTCATTGTGTCAAAGTGTCATTTTGTCAGTGTTGTCCCATGAAAAGATATACTTAAATATCTGCAGAAATGTGAGGGGTGTACTCACTTTTGTGATACACTGTATATATATATATGAGAATGTTTTACAGCACAGAGAGAGGTGAAAGGGTGAAAGAATTGGAATGTTGAACTGGGGTACTATGACCGGTACCAAGTAGAAGGAAAGTAAGGCTAGGAGCATTGTAGGGAGGTTTAAACTGTTCTACCATGGAGTGGATTGGAGGAGAAATGGGGTAGAGGTAATCTTGAGTAAAGACTACATCAAGAATGTAGTGGAGATGAAAAGAGTGTCTGAAAGAGTGATGAATGCGAAGCTGGAAATTGATAGAGTGAAGATGAATTACATAAGTGCATATGCTCCACAAATGGGTTGTGAGATAGTGAAGAAAGACGATTTCTGGAGTGAGTTAGAGGAGGTGGTGGAGAGGGTATGCAAAGAAGAGAGAGTTTTGATAGAAGCTGACTTCAGTGGGCATGTTGGTGAGCGAAATAGGAAGGCTGAGGAGGTGTTGGGTCAATAAAGTATTAAAGACATGAATAAGCAAGGGCAGACTGTGGTACATTTTGCTAAAAGAATGGAAATAGCAGTGGTGAGCACACATTTTAAGAAGAAGGAGGAAAACAGGGTGAGATATAAAAACGGTGCACATGGGTGAACTATATCCTATGCAAGACATGCAACCTTAAAGAGATTGAAAACTGAGAAAAAGATTGGTAGGTGTTACAAGGGAAAATGTAGTTAAACAGCATCAGATTTTGGTCTGTAGGATGTCTTTGAATGTGAAGAGGAGGACGAGAGAGAGGAAGCAACCGAGGATCAAATGGTGGAGGTTAAATAAATTAGACTATGGTATAAAATTCAGAAAAGAGGTGAGAAATTGGTGAGATGGATGCTGGGTGGTTGTTAAGGGGTGCTAGACAACTAGGCAATGACCGCAAAATGGTGAGAGAATCAGCTAGAAAGGAACCTGCGGGGACAAAGAAAAGAAAAAGAAAGATTTGGTGATGGAATAAGGAAATGCTGGAAAGTTTAAGACAGAGGAGGTTGGTGAAAAATAACTGGGATTATAGACAGGAGTACAAAGAGATGCAGTGTAAGGTATAGAGAGAAGTGGTAAAGGAAAAGGTGTATGACAAGGTGAAAAGGACTTAGCCAGACAGAGCAACAGTTGCGAAGAATATACAGCAGGTTAGAATGATCAAGGATGCAGATGGAAATGTGCTGACAAATACAAATAATTCACTGAGAAGGTGTAAAGAGTATTTAGAGAATCTGAGCTGATAAATGAAGAAAATGAGAGAGGGAAAAAGTTGGATTATGTTGAGTTAGTGGAGTTAGATTAGCAAGGAGGAAGTGAGGGCAGCCATAAAGAGTGCAAAGGCAGTTGGCCCAGATGGCATACCAGTATAGGCATGGACATGTTTAGGAGAGATGGTAATGGAGTTTTTAACTACATTGTTTAACAAAATCTCAGAATTTGAACAGATGCCTGAGGAGTGTAGAAGAAGCATAATGGTTTAGATTTTTTTTTAGGAATAAGGGTCATGTGCAGACCTGCAGAAATGATAGAGGCACAAATTTGATCAGGCATGAATATTTGGAAATATATAAGATATAATATTTTTATCACAAAAGATGGTAGCTCCACCAAATAAATTATTTCAAGACTCGGCCTGGCCTCGTCTGCCATGAGCAAGATGAACACTCTCTGGAGAAGCAACGACATCAGCCTCTCCCATAAGGTCAAGCTGTACAAGTCACTGGTGGTATCCATCTTCCTGTATGGATGCGAGAGTTGGACTCTAAACGCTGAAACGGAACATAGAATTCAAGCATTTGAGAATAAGAACTTCAGACGACTCCTGCGCATTCGCTACGCCGAGCATAAGACCAACGAATATGTCTGGCAGCAAATCACCACACTCGCCGGAAGCCAGGAGCCTCTTCTTGCAACGGTGCGACGCCGTAAGCTTGCCTGGTATGGCCATGTGACCCGCCATGACTCACTGGCCAAGACAATCCTCCAAGGCACAGTGGAAGGCAAACGGCGCAGAGGGCGTCAACGCAAGTCCTGGCTTGACAATATCAAAGAATGGACCGGACAGACCCCTGGCACATTACTGCGAAAAACCGAGGACCGAGAGCAATAGAGGTCGCTGATTGCCCTCTCCTGCATGGCACCCCTACGACATCAGTCAAGGGTCCAACTAACAACTAACTAAGATAAAGGATTTGTGAGCAACAATATGATTCCATGCATTGTTTGCTTTGAGAATGTTGATAGAGAAATATAGCAAAGACCAGAAGGAGTTGCACTGTGTGTTTGTAGATCTAGGTAGGGTGAAGTGGGTGTTGTAAAGTAGCAGGAGTGATTTGTGATAGATGGGTATCTACTAATGTGAAAAGGTAGATTTACAATGCAGGCAGTGGCACTGACTAAAAGACATGAGAGGGAGCTGGAGGTGGCAGAGATGATGCTGCAATTCTTGTTGGGAGTAAAGAAGATGGACAGGATTAGGAATTAGTTAATTAGAAGGACAGCACAGATGTTTTGGAGACAAAGTTAGGGAGGAGAGAGGATGGGTGCTAAGGATGGAGCCGCCAGGCAGGAGGAGGAGAGGAGGACCCAAGGGGAGTTCACAAATGTGGTGAGGGAGGACATGCAGGTGGTTGGGATGACAGAGGAGTTTGCTCAAGACAGGACAGAATGGAGATAAATGATCTGCTCTGGCATATTTTCTGTCTAATCAGGAAGCCTTATGGTTTAATTTATTTATACAATGTCAAATTGAATGCTCTCAGCTCTGCCTAAATGCTAAGTACAATAAAAACAAACCAATTTGGCTGGCAAAGATTCATTTGTGGCTCTCTTTCTGAATCAAAGCTTTCTTTAGTAACTGAAATACACTTTGAAGTGACTTTGGATTCTATTACTATGGTAATCTTGCAGATTCAGTCTATAGTTTTGGGGTTTTTTCTGGCAAGATGTGTTTAAATGTCATTGTTCAAACCATCATCCAAAATGTCTGCTTAGCTTTTAATGAGCTAAGTTCTCTAATGAGCATGAAGAAAGCAGAGCAGCCATGTGCTAAGAACCCAAGTGCTAGTTATGAAAAGTCCCCAAAGGACTTTTTTCAAGGTTCAGCGAGGACAGATTTGTCGGCTGTAGGGAGGGGAGGCTGCAATCTAGGACAGCAGTATGGATGCAGTGGAAAAAAGCAGACCTCCCTGGGAGAGTGAAGGAAATTGAAATTAAGAGGTAAATGAAAAGCTATACTATGCAAATGTACCGCACTTCACGGGAAGTCAGATATTTCAATATGTCTTGTGTGAAATGTCTGTGGGGTTAAAACATACCTATCAGATAAATAAATGAAATATAAAATACTGTTTATGTAGCACGGATAGAATAACATTGAAAAGATACATGGTGAAGGACGATCATTGTTCTACGTCCTACCCTGAAGTCTTAAATGTATATCTATTTTAAGAGTTGAGAGATTAGGCAAAAGTCTTTCAAACAACCACAAAGAAGCACATCTGTCAGAACAGCGGTCCCCAACCTTTTTTGCACCATGGACCGGTTTTATATAAGATATAATCTCACGGACTGGTGGGGGAAGGAGGATTTAAAATAGAATAACTGTAGAATGGAAAATCAGTGTGAATCCTGAGCTTTTTCGCTGCAACATGACACTGCACCCACCTAATGGTGATTGGGGACAACAACACCTGAAAAATATTAGAAATATAATTGCTTTTGTAGCAATCTCGAATGATTTATTCTTTCTGTGCGCCTGTAATAAATGACCTACGGACTGGTCCGTAATTTGTTAACCACCCCTGCATCCATCATAGGAAAGAGACCACCCTAAGAATCACAGAAGTGATACTTGGTAGTGGCACGCCAGTCTGTTTTGAACTGTTATAATAGTGTCACTGCTGAGTTAGCCCACAAACAACGGTATCCAGCCAATATACAGCCAATATTATTTGGTCAGCAGGTGCATACAATCTTAAATCTCAGACACTTGTGAGTTCAAATCTCTGCACAGCCACCAACATAGCCAGGTATCCATACAAACACAACTGGCCATGTTTGAGGAAAGGAGAGATGATCAGACAGGGTGTCTTCCTGCTGCAGTATCTGATCTGGGTGTTATGATTTGGCTCTGTGTGGGAACCAACAATGACAGATGATTAGAAGTGGATGGTAACTGGGCGTGTGTCCTTGGTCAGAACAAAGACAGTGTGAGCCTCAGAATTAGAGTGGAAGAAAAAAAGGGGAGGTGGGAATAATAAATAAATAGGTAATTTAAAAACAAAATACAAATAAAATATGGAAGAATAACTGTCAAAATATACACCGATCAGGCATAACATTATGACCACCTCCTTGTTTCTACACTTACCATATAGAAGCACTTTGTAGTTCTACAATTACTGACTGTAGTCCATCTGTTTGTCTAAATGCTTTGATAGCCCCCTGTCATGTTGTTCTTCAATGGTCAGGACCACCACAGAGCAGGTATTATTTGGGTGGTGGATCATTCTCAGCACTGCAGTGACACTGACATGGTGGTGGTGTGTTAGTGTGTGTTGTGCTGGTATGAGTGAATAAGACACAGCAATGCTGCTGGAGTTTTTAAACACCTCACTGTCACTGCTGGACTGAAAATAGTCCACCAACCAGCCAACAGCGCCCCATGGGCAGCGTCCTGTGACCACTGATGAAGGTCTAGAAGATGACCACCTCAAACAGCAGCAACAGATGAGCGATCGCCTCTGACTTTACATCTACAAGGTGGACCAACTAGGTAGGAGTGTCTAATAGAGTGCACAGTGAGTGGACACGGTGTTTAAAAAATCCAGCAGCGCTGCTGTGTCTGATCCACTCATACCAGCACAACACACACTAACACACCACCACCATGTCAGTGTCACTGCAGTGCTGAGAATGATTCACCACCTGTTTTGTGGTGGTCCTGTGGGGGTCCTGACCATTGAAAACAGGGTGAAAGCAGGTTAAAAAGGTATGTAGAGAAACATATGTACTACAGTCAGTAATTGTAGAACTACAAAGTGCTTCTATATGGTAAGTGGAGCTGATATGGACAGTGAGTGTAGAAACTAGGAGGTGGTTTTAATGTTATGGCTCATCAGTGTACAATTACACACACATTTTTGTCTTTGAGATAGCTAATAAGTAAGCAAGCCAGTAAGCAAGATTTTTACCTCCTTAAGGCAGCCCATAAAGTTGTTGCTAACAGGCGATCCAGGCAGGTCAGCAGTGCTAGGGCTTCCTCCAACATAGAAAAAATCGTCGGAGCCTAGCATGGTGTAGTCCTCCTGCGTGTACCCAGTGGTGGTAAGAATCCCATCCACGGATATCGTTACCTACATGACAAAGCACAGGAAAAGGACACGCTATACTCCCAAAACCTTTAGCTGCAGTTTGTTTTTACTGCGTAGTACCCAGAATTTATGATTTCTTGAGTTTTTGATTGATCTGAATTCCATTTTCATGTCTTTATTTTAATGTTCATATTTAGCATTCTGAAGTTTAGTATACATATTAATTTGAAATTGCTAGCTCTTTCTACAGCCTTAGTCTACAAACCAATTGCCCAATGAAGTGTTAGTGATGTTTGTATTGCAACATAAGTCATTCAGACACAAAAATGGTTAGTAAAATGTGAACTTAAGTTAATTGAGTAGTAGTTTTAGTTTGATTTATTAGATGAGAATACAATATTATGTAAGAGTTTAGATAAGAAGCGCAAGCAGTGTGAAGTACAACCACAGTTCATTTCAGCCAAACAACAGAACAGGAAATAAATGGCATTTTTGTGACATGCATGCTAAGAAAAGAACTACATTAGAGTTAAAAGTGCTTCATGCTATTTATGAGCAGCATCTGATGTGTTTGCTGATCTGCAAAGGATCTTGTACAGGAGGAAAAATAAAGAACTAGTAAAGCAAAACAAACTAGGGCTGAGGTGAGACAGGTTAAAGCTTTAATGCACAGGACAGTAATGCACGACAAGAAGATAGAAAGCAAGTAAGCTGGGTACTGGGAATGCATGCCATGCTGAGGTCATGGGTCAAAACTGTCTGAGCCAGAGAGCATCAGGGCCAGTCAGCAAACAGAGGGTCCGTCTTGCAAACCACTGGTTGACATGATGCTCCTGAAACACTGAGTGAACCAAACTGAACAAGGTAAAAATGGGTCAATAATGAAAGTAGAAATAAATAAATAAACACAAAGGTGGGATAACTATGAGCATCGAAGAAAAGTTAAGCGGAGAAGTACCAACCGCAAATCCCCTTTTTTGGGTTATGGTGTCGACAGTAAAAAGAAAGAAACACACGGCAAACCCGAACTAAGAAACAATTAGAATGATATCTACCGAACAATGTAGTTTGTTTACCATAGCGTGTCCAATGCCTGAATGCTTTGTGGAAAAGGGGGGAGAAAGGAAATTAAAACTGTGAACAAAATAACGACCGTTACTCAAAAAAGATATGATGATTACTACCAAGGTTAGTACACTTTTAGTTAAACGTTAGTAAAATGACACATTCCATGGATGACGTTAGTTTTTGTTGCAGTGTTAGTAACACAAAGTAAAAAAGGGCAAACTAGAAGCAGATTAGTTAGCAGATAAGTTGAAGCTAGCATTGATATTTATATCTGCCTACTTATGCTTAAGCATAACAGCATTGTGAGTACGCCCCGTCAGAGAATGGACTTTTTGTTATCTTTTTTTTTTTTTTTTGCCAGACAGTATACAGTACATGACTGACACACATTAAATGCATCAAAGAGAGAAGACCTAAAGCACATCACTTAACCTTTTAAATACTAAAGGTTCAGCACTACTTTGCACAAAATGTGCTCATTATTAAGGCCATTTGATAGCAAGTGATGGCTTAATGCCTTCCTCTTTAGGTTTCGATGAGCTTCATGTTATTTTGAGACAAAGCACGGATTATTACACAAATTATTTAGAAGAATGACCATTTTCCCCATTAGTTTTTTCTCTAATTATGCATACATTTACAATGTGCATGCTATGGTTTTAATTGATGTACTGGTCTAATTAGTTAATTGGTCATTAAACAAAAGACCTATATCATTTAAGCAAGGACATACTTTGCTATATCTACAATATCACTTTTAACACCCCTTCTAATGGGCTTGATTTTTTTTAGCAAACAGGTACAAAGCTAAATATTTCTCAGTAGAATGTGTTATAGTATAGAGACAAGTGACTTTCAACATGGCACTTTAATTAATTTGACTTTTTTTACAAAAAATATTTAAAATTTGTTTACCCTGCTTTATTTACCCCAATCAAGTACAGCCATTTCTGGAAACATCATCTTCCAAAATTAAACTTGTATAGTATAGTGTAAGCCTCTTCTTGGTTATAACACTTACTACAGGGTCTCAAACTGCCTCTGAAAACAACATCAGATCAAAAATTTTTTGTCACTAGATTTATAAATTGGGATTTTTTTTTTTTATCACCCAAGCACCTGCATAAAGTCCTAAGATTAAAATGTCCTTCTGAACTCTACTAGATTAGATTAACTCTGCTCATTTAAAAAGCCTAATTATTGAATCAGAAATTGTCAAGATTGCTTTTAGTGGTTTATATCACTTATTTAGTGGTTTATATCAGTTTTAGTGGTTTATATCACTTATTTAGTGGTTTATATCACTTTTAGTGGTTTATATCACTTATTTAGTGGTTTATATCACTTTTAGTGGTTTATATCACTTTTAGTGGTTTATATCACTTATTTAGTGGTTTATATGACTTAGTCGCTGTGCAGAAAGTTCTAATACTGGTCTGCCAAGTTTGGTGTGAAAGTACTTGACTGGCCAAAATACACCAGACATCAACCACATCCAACTCTTTTGAAAAAAATGGTATGCTAACTGTAACCCTTTTACCTGAAAAAAGTACACAACCTCACTACCGTAGTCTTCAATAAAAGGAAAATTTGATGTGTCGTTTAAAAAAAATCTCTCATAACATTATTTAAGCAGCACACAGTACCATATGTTGTTCAGTATGTGTGCTTACTGAACAACAACAGGTAATTAAAGATTTAGGCTATAAACAGTATGTACTCTTCTAAAAAAGGCTTTCTACAGACAGTGCCATTGAAATGCTTTTAAATTACAGTAATTACATCTACCTGGGACAGTGTTAGATAAGCAAAAAGTTAAATGTCTTTAAAAAATGACTTTTTAAAAAAGTATCTACCAGTTACAGTGTCATGTTGATGTCATGTTAGCTCGTTAATATAACACATTCTAAAAACAATGCATGTCTATGGAAATTGCTTGGCTATGTGGTTTTTTGATGCATTTGTTAGGAATAAATATGGCTGAGAAAGCAGAATATGCTAATTAAACCACATGTCCACATACATTGAAACATGTAGTATATATTTTTAAACCATTGGCCTTTTAAAACTGTGCCTTAAAAACCTCCATACAGTCCAGAGTTTAATTTCTGAATGAATAACCTGGACAGGACATTGCAGAACTTCAACCAACCCCCCTCAGACTTAGCCAAGTCAGTGTAGGTAGCATCGTTGAGATCTATCTATCTATCTATCTATCTATCTATCTATCTATCTATCTATCTATCTATCTATCTATCTATCTATCTATCTATCTATCTATCTATCTATCTATCAATCCATCTATCCATCTATCCATCCATCCATCCATCCATCCATCCATCTTAATTCATTTATATACTAGTATATACTTATACAATTTAGCAGGAAGCATGGAGTGTCTTTACAGACAAAACATGGCCTTGATTCAAGTGGATTCAGGCCACATTGAATTTATATATATAAAACTTAAACCTGGGTGGTGCACTTATCATTGCAGTGTATTATTATGTAACAGTTATTAGTATATAGTATATAGTAATATGTAATATTGCCCAATGTGAATTTCAGTTATTTAAAAAAAAGTGTTATTTAAGTATGTTAAAATCTATTTACACAGCTTTAAAAAAATCTAACTTAATTCACAAATTACAATTTGTGCTAAGCAAATGCTAAGCCAAGGCTAAATCGCTAACTTAAGTCTGATAAGCCTAAAACACTGCAGTAAAATCACCCCGCCCAAGCCTAAACATGGCCAGTTCACACCTGAAATCACGGTTACTGGTGTTATTCTGTATTCACTATGGAAAACAACCAAAATTACTGTTGTCCATAGTGAATACAGCCAGATCCATTAAAGAACATTGTCCTTATGTGAAATACCCCGGAAGATGAGTTGATATGTAGCTAGCTACTAGCTAAGTTTTCCCTAGCCAAGCCAGCAATAAAGATATGATAGGTAATGTGACTTTAGTAAACAGTCATGATCAGATCAGATACATGTGTACTCCAAGTCTAAATTATATTTAGAAAATTTTTTAGAACCTTGCGGGGTAAACAATGCCAAAATGCCAAAGAGCAGATCTAATCACAAAACCTCTCCTTCAGACCTCCTAAAAAGTTTCCATTTCCGGGATTTAGCAGACACTTTTATCCAAAGCAACTTACAATTATTAAATACAATTTGAGCAACTGAGGGTTGAGAGCCTTGCCCAGGTGCCCAACAGTGGCAATTTGGCAGTGGTGGAGGTTGAACCACCAACCTTCTAATTACTAATCAGGTACCTTAACCTCTGAGCTACCACTTCTTTAACCGCTGAGCTACCACTTCCTTAACCGCTGAGCTACCACTGCCTTAACTACTGAGTTACCATTACTTCCATTTCCAAAGTAGCTTGCATTATCAGGCGCAGTTCTAAAAAAAAAGGCTCATGACCAACACAACAGAGGTATGTCCCTGCTCAAATTTGCTTAAAAATCTAATAATGAGAAGACAAAAGAATCTAGATATGAAAAAAAACTGATTTATAGCTAATTAGCACTCCCTGCACTGTTACCTGACGGAGATTCCTTGTTACTTTGACATCATGCCAATCATTGTCATTAAATTTTCCATTGACTGGCTCCACAAGGGCCTCAAAGGCCCCAGACCCCAAATTAATGACAAGCGAAACCGCCCCGTTTTTCAGTGCCAAGTTGACGTAGTCGGCCGATTTTCCCGTATGCAGCATCAGTCCGTTCCTCTGCAGCGTCTTGAACGTGAGCGTGATCTCGTCGCTGCTGCTCTGAATCGGATTCTGTGACAGGTTGTAGCAAAAGTATTCAGAGCCTTTGAAGGTCGCCACATATTCTTCTTTCCCTGCAAAAGAGAAGGCAGAACAAAGACAAGTTGAGTCGCCTGTGTTTGAGGAGGTCTGTTAGAGACAGAATACTAATGGGAGGCATTGATGCTCTATTCAAACCACTGTGAAACAGCAAGAATTGATTTAGTTATTTGGGCTACCTTGAATGAAAGAGATGTGTTTTGATTGCATTGGGGCTTTAACATTTATTAAGGTACCATTGAAAACTGCCTAAATGTATTTTCTTCTGCCTATTTTACTGATTTACTAAAGTGATTTAGCCTGATTTGAGCACTTCAGCAGAGGCAGGTCCTTTGGTAATTCACAGAGTCAATTACAGATCAGTCCATTAACTCTGAAATTGTGTTTTATATGATGTTAGGAATGCAAACAATATAACCCTTTCAAATCCATATAAAATAATATAGCTTTTGCTATTTAAATGTAGTCAGGATTTTACGAGATCACATTTTATGTGCATTTAAAAACTTTTTAAATTAAATATTTAATTTAAATATTTGCTGAAATTATGAAACAATGCCCCAAAATCTGTCAGCTTGAACAGCAGACTAAGAACACTTCTTGTGCTGGCCAGGATCTGAGCAAAAGTCATTGTGTCTGCAATGCAATGCCTGGAGTTTGCGGTTAGAGGTTTGATGACTGATCAATGGGACAGTGGTAAAACCACAGGGTGAGCTCAGGCATTAAACTATACATAATTTAACTAAGTCTAATTTCCATGTTGTAGACTTAGGATAGATTCACTGTGCTGGTTATTTTAGAACTTAAATTAGATTTCTAGCAAGAGCGTAAGAAAATTCTTAGACAGCAACTTATATACAGCAACATATAACAAAATTTACACCGATCAGCCATAACATTAAACTAACTAAGTAGGAATGTGTAATAGAGTGGACAGTGAGTGGACACGGTGTTTAAAAACTCCAGCAGCGCTGCTGTGTCTGATCCACTCATACCAGCACAACACACACTAACACACCACCACCATGTCAGTGTCACTGCAGTGCTGAGAATGATTCACCACCCAAATAATACCTGCTCTGTGGGGGTCCTGGCCATTGAAGAACAGGGTGAAAACAGGCTAAAAAAGTATGTAGAGAAACAGATGGACTACAATCAGTAATTGTAGAACCTCAAAGTGCTTCTATATGGTAAGTGGAGCTGATAAAATGGACAGTGAGTGTAGTAACAAGGAGGTGGTTTTAATGTTATGGTTGATCAGTGTATATATGTATAATTAAGTGACTACAGATTACAGATTTCACCAATGTGCTTGGTCATAAATCAATCTGTTGCAGTTAATTGTGTGAAATCAAGAAATCCCAACATAAAAATACAAAATGCTAATAATAAACTTCCTTGTTTTACAAGGTTTAATTGAACAAACACATCCCCTTCTACCTTATACAAAATTAGTATCTGAGAAATCAGATATGTTAGCCATTAAAGCAGCTTTGGAAAAGTGTAGGCATTGGTTGGAGAGAAACGCCTTTATTTGTCATATATACATATTCATGCATACAATACAAGCTGGGAGCTGGGGTCGACTGAAGGGTCAGCAATTGCATGGCGCCCCTGGAGCAGAGAGGGTTAAGGGCCTTGCTCAAGGGCCCAACAGTGGCTGAATGGCAGAGCTGGGATTCAAACACTCAATCTTTCAATTGACAACCCAAAGCTCTACCTACTAGGATTTACACACTAGGCTTTTTTTTTCACAAATTTTAACTTACCTACAGAAAGGTACTACAAATGCTAAAACAGATCAAACCAGACCAGCTTGACCCATAAAAATCTTCACTGATCATTAAAATCTTATTTTTAACCATATTTTAAACACAAGTATAATGTATAAACCGTGTTAGAGACAGACAAAGAGGAAAATGTAAAACAAATCTGCCAGTTGCTTTTCAACACAGATTGCCCTCTCAAAAGCAGCAAGATCACTTTTCAAACCATGTGTACCATTATTAGCTGAACAGAGAACAGATAAATAAGGGTGAACTCCCACTGACCTCCATGTGTATCTGCCATTTTCTATAGAGCAGCCATCAAGGTGATTGACACCTCCACTAAATGGGTCGTCGGCCCCATCTTCCAGCTAAGAATCTATCCTCACTGCTACAGCGCTAGACCCCTGTTGCTAATCAATATCAGTCAAAACCATTCTACAAACACAAATGTTGTTTAAGTGTATGGGTTGCTTATGTTGTGCTTTACACATTAAGGTGTAGGTGCCTCAAACTATTAGCTAAATAGTAAAGGCAAAAAAAAAAAGCCTGACAGACCACCCGCAGTATTACTGTTTTTAATAAACGAACAGTAAGCCATCAGTTGCATCACTTCAGGGTTCAAAACTGCCTCTAAAAGCATTATCAGCTTAAAAACAGTTTCTCTTTGGGAATACAGTTGCATATAAGCCTAATGCCTGACTCTGAGCATTAACCAGAGTGGTTGGTGTAAAGCACACCGTTATGGACCATGGATAAGTAAAATCATTAAGCACTTTAAAGAAGCTGGGCAAACATGTTTACTAAATCAATTGATGAATACACAGAACAAAGTGTAAAGTGTGGTAGGGAGGAATGTGTCAGAATTTACAGCTTCTTAATAATGAATTTTAATAGAACTGTTGACACATTTGTAAGCTAAACAGCCTTCACTCTTCTAGCAATGATGTTCAGTGGGGTTAGGTCAGGGCTCTGATCAGGCCACTAAAGTTCTGTCACAACAAACTCTTTACCCTTATGGACCTTAGTTTTGTACACATGGTACAGTCATGACTTTTTGCAAACTGTTGGAACAAAGATAAAAACAAATCGCTTTGTGTAACAGATTCTATATACTGGTTAGGAAGTGGGTGGACAAGAAGGCCACGGCTCAGAACATTCATTCCAATTCCTCCCAAATGTGTTCGGTGGGGTTAAGATCAGGGTTCTGTTCAGGCCACTAAAGTTCTCTCACAACAAACTCATCAAATCATGTTTTTATGGAGCTTAGTTTTGTGCACATGGTACAGTCATGACCTTATGCAAACTGTTGGCACAAAAATAAAAACATATTTTTGTATAACAGATTTTCTATACTGGTTAGCAAATGGGTACAAACAAATCTCCTAAATGGAATAATTATGAGGCATGTCCACATGGTTTTTGATGACATAAATACAATGCATATCTGTACGGGTTTCCTCCAGATACACTTATTTCCTTCCACGTTTCCCTTGTGATAAACAATTAATGTTGATATTTCAAATTTCTTTAATACTTACAGAAGTTTGTTACTGTCCAATGCTGTTACAAAGTTTAGGTTCGTTTTACAAATGTAGGAGTAGGAAGGACAGAATTGTAAATACGTACATTTGCGTAGGGACTTGGATTGTTCCTACTTACTTCTTCTTAGCAATTGTTTATCTAAGTGCAACACAGTGTTCCACCTTTAACACACATCCACAAATCACAAACAATACAGCCAGGCTATGAGCTAAATCCAAAAATAGGAAAGCAAGCTGTATGGTGCGATTGCTTGTTGCTTGTTTTTCCTCTTTGCATATAAGCCTGTTTTAGAGCCAGGGCAAACCACAACGGCAGGCGTTTCAGCAGCTAATCTCTTGTTCTAAAAGGGCAAAGATGTCATTCATTCCTTGCTCTCCCCCCAGAAACATTTCCAAGGTTAGGGTCTTACATCAAAAATAAGATTACCTTAAATGGCAACTGTATTCAAGCATAGCAATTCTCATTTGCCTCTGACATTACCATAGAATGATCTGATATTTTATCCAGATACATGAAAAAAGCCAGGGTGAAACACCCACTACATATGTGATCCAGAGAATGTGCTGGCAGCTCCATTAAAGTCCATTATCAGACTCAAACCAATACACTTTTATCACAAGCATAGGTATGCACTTAAAGCTCAGAACAACTAAGCCTATAGCGGCATTTTATCACAAATAATTATGATTCATTTTAATCTATGGTTAGGAAAGAGAGAATGCATCTTGATTGGGGAAACCATGTGAATGCACCTCCAATTTAAAATGAATATGAACCATGATTTTAACCTTTAGTTTAACTATTGAAAAATATTGAATAAAAAAAGAAAAGTGACACGAATTGGAACAGGTACCACAATGTTTTTGCTAAATATCAAAATATCAGAAACAGTTAACTGTCTGGGATTAGTACTTGCTAGAATTTCTAGATTTTGGTTTGGTACAACAGAAATGCAAGATACAACATACAATAAATCAATGCAACAACAAGGGCTGTTCAGCCAACAGATAGTACTCACTCAGAGGACAGGAAAGGACAAAACCTTCAACAGTTGGTGAAATTAGGGGCTCAAATCTCTGTTGGGCCCTTGAGTAAGCCCAGCAAAGCTCTTAACCATTTTGTTTCCAGGGACAGCATACACTGATCAGGCATAACATTAAAACCACCTCATTGTTTCTACACTCACTGTCCATTTTATCAGCTCCATTTACCATATAGAAGCACTTTGTAGTTCTACAATTACTGACTGTAGTCCATCTATTTCTTTAGATTACTAAAGAAAGATTACTATAGACTTTTTAAACCTGCTTTCACCCTGTTTTTCACCACAACAGAGCAGGTATTATTTGGGTGGTGGATCATTCTCAGCACTGCAGTGACACTGACATGGTGGTGGTGTGTTAGTGTGTGTTGCGCTGGTATGACTGGATCAGACACAGCAGCGCTGATGGAGTTTTTAAACACCTCACTGTCACTGCTGGACTGAGAATAGTCCACCAACCAAAAATATCCAGCCAACAGTGCCTTGTAGGCAGTGTCCTGTGACCATTGATTAAGGTCTAGAAGATGACCAACTCAAACAGCATCAATAGATGAGCGAACGTCTCTGACTTTACATCTGCAAGGTGAACCAACTAGGTAGGAGTGTCTAATAGAGTGGACAGTGAGTGGACACAGTATTTAAAAAGTCCAGCAGCGCTGCTGTGTCTGATCCACTCATACCAGCACAACACACACTAACACACTACCATGTCAGTGTCGCTGCAGTGCTGAGAATGACCCACCACCCAAATAATACCTGCTCTGTGGTGGTCCTGACCATTGAAGAACAGCATGAAAGGGGGCTAACAAAGTATGCAGAGAAACAGATGGACTACAGTCAGTAATTGTAGAACTACAAAGTGCTTTGATATGGTATATGGAGCTGATAAAATGGACAGGAAGTGTAGAAACAAAGATGTGGTCATAATGTTATGGTTGATCAGTGTATAATGCTATACACAAAGAAAGATTTTCATAGGTACGGCAACAGATTACCACCTCACCAGCTAAATCCCAGCAAGAGTTGGGAAAAAGCTTCTGTATGGCCCTTAATATGCACATTTACACCTTAATCTAGTCTGTAGTATAAACCATGTCATGTCTTTTTTGTCCCAAAATTGCATGGAACCTTATTCTTTACACACTAGCTTTTTAGATTGAAGCATCATTAGGAATTTACTGTGAATTTTTAGGACGGTTACGCAAGTACTCTTGTTAAATGCTTTGTCATTGTAAAACTTTACTACCATCATCTTGCTCCTTGCTGGGCTTCCTCTGCAATTAGGCCCAAAATACAGCAGCCCATCTTCTTGTCAAATAAAGCCCTTCCAAGCTTATCTACTGCAGCATTACATTTACTGGCTTCCTGTAGCTGACCACAATTAGCATGCTGATGATTGTGTATAAAGCCAGAACCAGTTCAAGTCTGTTTGATTATGATGTTCAACGCCTGCATTGTACCTTAATTGGCCATTTAAGCCACAAGGGTCTTGCCACCACTGAAAATGAATGAAATTAATTGAAGATCTGTAATTAATGGTTTGTGATTTAGGCATTTGAATTCTCATTAAATAATCAATAATATTAATAATATCAAGTCAAGAAGATCAATAAATGAAATACAAATTCAAATTTGGAAGCATATTTTTTACTTCTATTGGCAATAAGAGTGCATAAAACACTCAAACTTCAACAATTAGCAGTAGTGTCCAAATTGTTATGATCATATAATGTATTTTTAACATGTTTTATTTCACTTAAAGACCTACAAATGCCTTTTTGTCCATAGCTCTACAAGCAGGTCGTTTGAAAAACCAGACTCCAGTAAAGTTCAGAGAAAGTTCAGAGAAATTTCACAAAGGCAGAACTGTCCTTGAGCAGAGGAGTCTATATCCATAAGACCCCCTCTATAGCATACATTTTAAACAAGTGTTTAAATATTCATCATCACTCTCGTATTCATTCACTGATTTACCACTGACTCTCTTTGGCTGCTTGGATGATTGGCACACCATTAAATTAATAACAAGTGCTTAATGCCAAATTACACAATAAGACATTGACTATATATGCTTAAGAGCTAAGTCCTTTAAATATTGCTTATTAAATGTAAAGTGTAAGAATTAATGCATTATAAAGATAAATAAATACTTACAAATGCTAATAGTAAAGTGTTTATATACTATTAAACACCCACTAATTACTACATTTGTGTATTTCAATTTCACTGTTACTGAAAGGTGTAAAATTATATAAAATCTGTGGCAACAGTTCAAAAAAAGCCCTTCTTTTTTTCTTAGCAAAACTGTGTCACTTAGCAAAAAAAAAAAATCAAGATCCAATAGACAGAAGACAGCACAGAGCCCTTGAGAGCCAGGCCTTCTTGTAAAACATCATTGCCCAACTTTACAAAGGCTCTCTTTGTTAGATAAGCACACATTTTAAGCCTTCTGATTAGGGGGTTGGTGAACCCTTTAACATCCATGGCTTATGAATGGGATGTTCATTAAGCTTATGATCAGGTTTTAGTAACGTTTTTAGTGAGGAGTTTACATCCACTTGTAAGAGAGCTGTTTCTGCAACTGCTCTTGTTTGCAACTACATGATTGAAACACAAGTTAAAAAATTTTCACTTTTCTTTTAAAACGAGCGAGCATCTTGTCTGTGAAGTTATTAAAAATGCATAACTGTGGACAGTGTCCCACATGTTTTAGCAGCTTCTCATTCAAAGCAGACCTATTTTAATGCTTCTTGGATTACATTAGACTATAAAGATGAGACTTGATGAGACTGTACCATGTACTTTTAAAAATGAAGTAAAACTAGCCCTTCTTATATGAGTATAAAAATTAATCGGCTGTACTTCATCACTATGATGATCATTATGATGAGAGTTAGGATGTGAACACTATCCTAATTATTAAGTATAGGTGTTTTGCCACACCTATTGCAATAAAATTATATGCCTATATAAATGAATACAGGTATAATTAGGCATAACTAATATAAATTATATGCCTATAATTATTTGGCAACAGACCTTTTTCAGTCCCAGCATGACTGTGCTCATGTGCACAAAGCAGGGTTCATAAAGATATGGTTTGATTTGAGTTGTGTCAGTAGCTCTGACAACAAGGATATTAAACAGCAATCTGGCCAGAACAGGACGAGGGATTCCTGTATCATAGTGGTTGATGTGCCCAGTAGACAAACAGTCAGTGTTCACAAGGGACTGCACATAAATAGTTTTTATGTTAATGAAAGTTTTATTTTCTGGAATCTCAGTGACATGACAAAGAATGATATCTTGGCAAATTAAAATATTTATTTAAAGTATTTACACACTTTGGTGTTTTAGCCAAACCCTTTGCCTACAAGCATATGACACTTTTAGATTTTTTCCAGCATGACTGTGTCCCTGTGCACAAAGTGAGATTTGGTATGAAGAAGCAACCTTATTAAACACTTTCGTAATGAATTGGAATCCCAGATGTGACCCAGGCCTTGTCCAACATCAATACCTGACCCCCAAATGCTTTTTTGGCTGAATGGCTTTAAATTTACACAGAATAGCAGCTTAAGGCACCAACCCATCAACAGGCCAGGCTCCCAAACAGACTTAATTGGCTGTGTCTGAGGGAGGTTATGGTCCAAGTGATTTGTCATTGCTACTGCAATAATGCTTTTTGTAAGACCAAAAAAACAGTCATGGCTGCACACATGTCAGAGGGGGTGAGTGATAGTCCGTGGCTCTCCTTGGTCAGAGTGGGGGTCTGTACTGGCTGAGGAAGTTACAGTTGAGAAGGAAAAAGAAAAAGATGCAAAAATAGAAGAAAAAATAACACATTGTTTTGATTTTGTACTCATTAATAAATGATAAAAACAAATTCACTTACTCGGGGACAGTCAGTCTGGTCTGGAAAATAAATGGTACATAGCAACTGTTTGTCTGCTAGGTAGTGTTAAACTGGTCTTTTAGTAAACCATTGACCAAAAGTACTATGCTGGGGTGGTTGGTAGAGTCTTTATTCTTACCCCACTGAACATCTTTATAAACTGTGTGAACTACAAATCCTTTGTATCTGACTCGCTTGTTAATTTTCTCCGTTTACGTTGTTAGAAGTTATGAAGTATGAACCTTAAAGCAGTGCCGTCTGCATCCAGCGTAGTGACTTTAATCATGTACTGCATATGTCTGGGTTGACAGTGTGTGTCGAGAAGTGTTGGATATTACTATTGCACAGTGCATACTGTGAGTAATCAGCAGACAGTGCAAGCTCTCGCCCACAGCCAGCATCCTCAAAACACAGCACGCCTCAAAAGCCCAGACATAAATCTAGCATGACACTTCAATAGCAAGGTTGCCGAAAGAAAGCGAGAGAAAAAAATATCACCTAGAAATACCGTCTACAGCTTATGTGCTACTTTCTCATTCCTAAAGTTTTTTTTTTTGGTAGTCAGGGCCAAAAACAGAGATTCAAGTAAGGAACCTAGACCTGCAGGTAAAATATCAATACAAAAATCTCTAGATCATCAAAACAACATCATCCAAAACAACAGGACCAGGAATAAAAACAGGTATTTTTATTTATGGACTTACACTCCTCGACTATGTGACAGAAAGTCATGTGTTTAAATTCTAAGAGATGTACTGTATAAGGTGGAAATCACTGTAAAACACAGTGATGTTAGCATCATGCCATAAGAATGCATTTGAGCATTTGAAAAACTGATCAGTACCAAAGGCAAAAAAAAAAAAAAAAAAAAAAAAATTAAACTAAAGATTAATTAAAATAGTCTGTTCTCCAGCTCAGCATTCTAGGGATCCATGTTCAAGTCTCTGTAGTGCCACCTGTCTAGTCGGTGCTCAAAAGACTCAGTTGGCCACACCTAAAGAAGGAAAGTGCAAATGGTATAATAATACACTGAGCAACAAATAATCTCCCATATGTGTTAGGAAAGAAGTGTGAAGAAGTGACCTTACATGCAAGTGACAAGACGGTGCCACAGAACAGAAGCATTTGGATACACCCAAAATTAGGACACTTGAAATGAAGTGGAAAAAAAGAATTTTGTATTGACCTCTGTTGTTCTGTGTTTTTGGATAAATCATGTTGTGGAAAAATAAGGTCAGATGAACAAAGATTACAGTTTATTGGCACGATTGTGGGTTCTTACAGCAGTGTATTAGCTAAAGAAACAAAACTGTGGGCCTATACTGTTCTAGTCACAGTTTCAACACTTCCTCTAAAGTTTGGGTGTAGGACTTTGGAACCTCTATTCTGTGCTAATTGTTGTTTCTTATCTGCTTACAACATTGTACAACAGCTTAATGACAGACATGTTGCTTATCTCTGTGCTTTTCATTTCCAGCCACACCTCAAGCACCAACACGGCCAAGTCGTAGCCTAGTGGTTAAGGTACTGAACTAGTAATCAGAAGGTTGCTGGTTCAAGCCCCACCACTACCAGGTTGCTGCTGTTGGGCCCTTGAGCAAGGCCCTTAACCCTTAATTGCTCAGACTATATAATGTAACTGTAATGTAAGTCGCTTTGGATAAAGGTGTCTGCTAAATGTCGAAAATGTAAACGAACACAACTATAAGGCTTTAATGCACAAAACAGCATAATACTAATATTCAGATTATATTAAGCATAAAATCTAATCGTTTCAACAACTGAAATTAACTCTCAGACAATAAATTAAAATTTTTGATAGCTGAGTAATTTTAAAATGACTATAAATTACTACTGAAAATGACTATTTTTACATCTGCATGTACTCTCTTAGCTGCAGACCAAAATGGAAAGGTGATCTAGCAGGCTTAAACCAGCCTGAGGGAAGGAAATATGTTATTAATGGATACAGAGTATTAATTTTGGAAAGAGACTGCATCAGACAGATTCCTTTTCTCACTATCTCAGTGTCACGATGCCTTGTCAGACTGAGGTATTTTTTTCCCTGCTTCATCTTTGGCGCCAGCAAAAAAATTAATAAATAAAAATAATTGATGGAAGGTGATGAGCACAGACAGATGAAGGGAAGCAGACAACAAGCTACTAGGAACAAAATATTCTGCATGATTAGCGTTCTGCATTTGGAAAAAAAAGTGGACTGTGTATTTTAAATTACAGGGCAAGATGAGATGGAAAAACTAAAAATTGCACTAAAATTGCATTCCTGCCTAAACATTATCAGTTAAATGATGTTTAATGTATTGTCATTTGTCATACATTTAACTAATGTACAATATTAAAATACTTATATTCAAAAATATCCCAACTGGATACTTTATTTTGTTCTTTTGTCATCCAATAATGTTAACCTGACCCAGAACTGCCACATCATAATGACACCAGTTTGGCTGCCTTCCAAAAAACAAACAGCTGTAATAATAGTGTGTCAAATTAGTGTACTATGCATAATGATGTTAGTAATTGGTATAGCGCACTGATTTTATCTAAAAGTTAGCCACTACCTTGAGCGGCACGGTGGCTCGGTGGGTAACACTGTCGCCTCACAGCAAGAGGGTCCTGGGTTCGATCCCCAGGTGGAGCAGTCCGGGTCCTTTCTGTGTGGAGTTTGCATGTTCTCCCTATGTCTGTGTGGGTTTCCTCCGGGAGCTCCGGTTTTCTTCCCACAGTCCAAAGACATGCAAGTGAGGTGAATTGGAGATACTGAACTGATGAATCTTGTGTAATGAGTAACTACCGTTCCTGTCATGAATGTAACTAAAGTGTGTACAACATGACGTCAAAACCCTAATAAATAAATAAATAGCCACTAGCTTACTTAGCAAGATATAGTCTAGTTTTAATGCATTTAACATTTTCACATTTTTGAAGTCTTATTCTTATTTTCTGAGTTTAATTCTTATAAACTAATTTAATAGTAGCTAAACTATTATAACAGCAATATTATAATTGATTATAACTAGTAACTTCTTTCTACTTGTATAAAGAGGCCTAGTTACAGTGCACACATTAGAATTTAATATAAAAGTGGTCTCTTGTCAAGACTGAAAATCCCCAAAACTGTTACCTTATGTAGTTAAAACCACTGGTGTATTATTATTATTATTATTTCATTTTACCACCGCTTTATCCTAGTCACTATGTTGGTGGGTTAGGCTTTCTTTGGAATCATTGGCCAATTGCAGTAACACATCCTGGGCAAGATGCCAATCCATTACAGGGCATTATTATTGATATTATTATTGCAATTATTATTATTACTATAATAATAATAATAATTATTATTATTATTATTACAATTATTATTAGTATTATTATTAGTATTATCATTATTATTACAATTATTATTAGTATAATAATAATATATAATATAATATATAATTATTATTATTATTATTACATATATAATATATAATTATTATTATTATTATTACAATTATTATTAGTATTATTATTAGTATTATCATTATTATTACAATTATTATTAGTATAATAATAATAATTATTATTATTATTACAATTATTATTATTGTTATTATTATTATTATCATTATTATTATTATTACAATTATTATTATTGTTATTATTATTATTATCACTATTATTATTATTACAATTATTATTAGTATTATTACTATTATTACAATTATTATTATTATTATTATTATTATTATAATCATTGTCATTATTACAATTATTATTATTACTATCATTATTATGTTATTATTATTGTACATGCTGATAATAACTGTACATGCTGATAATAATATTGATCCAACACGAATGAAAATAAACCTTTAACATAATCAAACATCCTACAAGTGTGAATGTAGAACTGCTGAAAAAGAGAAATATCACCAGTTTACACGGATGATTTATTTAAACCTACATTAAGCTACATTAAGCACAACCATTTCAGGTCTGCTTAGGTAGCCCTATTTTTCCTCTGTTTATGTTGTATCCTACACTCTGTACCCTGTCCCTGTAAGGTTTATTTCTCAGCTTCTAAAAACAGAAAGAAGAATGTACTCACTGGAAATTAACCAAATAAGATCAGTTTTATAATCCCCTGCTAGCAGAGTATTTCAGAAGGACTTTTGAGTCTGTGTATCATTCAATATGACCCTTGTACAATCTTACTGTATGTTCCCTCTTGTGTGATATATTTACAGCAAAACAATATTTTGAAAAAAAGGCATTACATTTGAAAGACGCGTCATTGACACACAGTCAGCACATTTGTACATGGAGGAGTAATAGCCAATCACTGCATGTGATTAAGACTGAGCCCAGAAGATCTCATTATAACCAATATCCCATGTCAGTGTGACCTCTAAAAAGCCATAAACGCAGCACACACCATTACAATAGCAGCTTCAGCTCTCATCAGAAATTAGCTAATTATATTCACAGCTGATTCTGAACATTTTATAATGAAGAGCTTCTGTAAATGCTTGTCTGTATTTCCAAAGCAATCCAAAATAAAAAAGAAAACTGATACTGATAGTGAATCAATCAGGATTTAAGCTGGAGCCTATCCCAGCTTTTCAATGGGTGCAAGGCACACAGTAACACCCTGGATGGGGCACCAGTCCATCGCAGGGCAGACACACATACACACACATTCACCTATAGGGCAATTGAGTGTCTCCAATTAACCTGACTGCATGTTTTTGGACAGTGGAAGGAAACCGGAGCTCCCAGAGGAAACCCACACAGACACAGGGAGAACATGCAAACTCCGCACAGAAAGGACCCGGACCGCCCTGCCTGGGAGTCGAACCCAGTACCTTCTTGCTGTGAGTCGACAGTGCTACCCACCGAGCCGAGATAAGAAAGAAACCCACTGACATGCCAAAGAACCCAGTTTTAGAAAAAGAGCTGTTGTAGATATTATCTAAATCCTAGGATAATATATTTAATTATACAGCACACTATAACCATTTTTGCCACTACTACTCACTATTAAAAGCACAGTACACAATCCTACAGAGAGCCCCACATTTACAGATGTATAATTTCTCCACATTTTCATGCTGGCACCAGGACCAGACAGTAAACATTGCTGTTCCAGTGGCAAGTAGGAGACCTTCTCTTACTAAGACATAACCAACTGTGTCTGTAGAGTGACCAACCTGGCTTTGGATTACTATGTTACCTTAATGCTTTTTCTCAATAAAAAAATGGACATATATGATGAGCTTAAATTGTTGAGTTGTTGGAGCAATGTGATTATAAACTGACTGCCTAACATCCATTCACCAGTCAAAAATTTAGAGCAGTCTTTATTACCAAGCTTAAGAATGTTTATGGTTGAGAGTTAATATAATGTATTATATTATTTAATTACTTTAATTAATTTATATTATTTATTTCATTAATTATTTTGAATTGTTACTAATATTAACAAAATGTTACCATATTCACTTTAAAAGTAAATGAAAAAAAAGAGTAATAAATAAATCATGAATTTAATACTAATTGTGTACTACTCCAAATTATTTAATTATTGGCGCCCAGGTGGCACAGCGCACCAGCGCAGAGATTCTGAACTCCTCAGTTCGAAACTTGGCATTGCCACCGGTCGGCAGGGTGCCATCTAGCGGGCATAATTGGCTGTGCCTGCAGCAGACACGTCTCTGCTAGGGCGGGATGCCCGGACTATGCGGGTGGGGTCGTCAAACGCTGTAAGGACCCTGATTGGCAGATAGAGAGGCGCCTGTGCGGAGTGCATAGGTGAAAAAGGGTTCCGCTAAGGGCTGCACGTGGGTCGGAGGAAGCGTGAGCAGCAATATACCCACCTCGACTGCAATCAGGGATCCCCCAGCAGCGGAAGACAAATTGACTATGCTAAATTAGGGAGAAAATGGGAGAAAATGCATAAATAAAATAGAAAAAAAATATTTAATTAATAATATTGAATTTACAAAAAACAATAAATTGTGAATTCAATTATTTGTCCACCTATTTTTTTATTTGTATCAAACACCAAAGAAAAATAAACATAATAAATTACATTTCCAGTCACCTGAAAAATTTAGAACTGTTTTAGTATGCTCTGATAAAACTAGTAGTCTTCATTCACTCATTGTCTGATTTACCACCACTTTATCCTGTTCAGGGTCACGGCAGGAAACACCCCGGAGAGGTCTCCAGTCCATCACAGGGCAAACACACTCCCCTAGAGCTCTACTTAGCCTGACTGCATTCCTTTGGACTGTGTTAGGAAACGTATGCAGACACATGAAGAACATGCAAACTCTACATTGAAGGACCTGGATCACTCCACCTGGGACCCATAGTGTACATGTCCTCTGTGCTGTGAAGTGTATGGAATCCTTTAACCTCAACTGTATATGTCGATGTTTTACCATAGTTATTAGAAGTCCACATAACATCAAGCTGACATAAAGCTATTATATTGAGGTTGGCAAGTCATTTAGAAAACCGACCACAAAACCCCCATTCATGTTGAATAATTTTACACAGACAACACAAATTGAAGCTTAATACACAGACCGATCAGCTCATCTAGGTCCTCAATACTCAGAACATGGAATTATTTAAAGTGCATGGATCTGTAAATACTAAAGTTTATAGAAAATGCTAATTAGTCTAAAAATGCAAATTTAGTCATGAGACACTCATTTAAAAGCTATGCAGCTCTGTCTCTAAAAACAGAGCAGCCACATGATTTTTGGGCGGGGGAATAAAGCTCATACCAAGGTAGAAGAAGGTAAGAACCTTGCCAAGTGCTTAATATATCCCTTTAGCATGTCTAACTTGATCACCAATATATTCCCTATGCTAGAAGACGTGGGATCTAGTTTGGAGTCCTCTAAGGCTTTTATTGCTTATTAAACATGAAATTAGTCTTCATTCAGCTTTATTCAGCTTTTAAAAAAAAGTCCTGGCTCATTTTCCTCACAGCATGCTAAGAACGAATGAATAAGGCACAAAATGAATGCTGGATTTTTACAAAATGGAAAACATGAACAAAGCCTGCGCTGATGATCAAGGTTTAGACTCGCAGTGTGGAGCTGATGGCGGCGAGGGAACGGTATTTGGAGAGAAGGGCTGTCTCTCTGCTCACAGACACAACGCAGAAATCGATGAGTTCTCTCTCTTGGGAGGGCGAGAAAGCGAGCGAGGAGCCGAGGCTTCACTCAGCATGCCCTTTCGCAGATTGCGAACCTGAACTCCCAACTAAAACAGAATGCTTAATATGCTGCAAGAAGCACCGATACTGCTGGAGACGCAAAGTGGAAAGTGTCGGAACATCAAAAGGCTAAAGACGTGCCTAACCTTCTGTCTCTAATGAAGGTGGAGGAAAAGAAGCCATGCTAGAGCTTCTGATGAGCTCAGATATCGACAGACTGCCTTCAACATCATGTTAACTACAGCCAGAGCTGGTGCTTTGGTCTACAGGGTGTCTCAAACACAGTTCTTTTCTTCTTCTTTCACTTTCTTGTTTGAACAGACATACTAAGAATACTAAGACCCCCGAAAAGTGTGCATGGCATTGTCTGTTTCATAACAATTGGGCATGTCAGTCAGGGATATAGTAAATACTGGACTGGTGGTAGCTTATAGTGATTCATGTGTTGAATACAGCAGACATAGGCAGCCAGAAAGACCTGATAACATTTGATGGGAGCCAATTGTGGTTTTGAATCCAGGCTCTGGGTGTCGAACAATGGCTGACCCTGCTGGGATATGCAAACAAAAAGCATTTTATTGTACTTTACACATGTATATCTATATATGACAAATAAAGGCATTCTATTATATAATGGTCAGATGACTGGGTTCAAATATCCTCAAAATGGCAAGTCATGGTAAGCACTTACTGATAACAGTCCAAGAAACAAGCCTCAAACCGTCAACAGGTTGCTGACTGGTCAAGACTCATTAATGCCAGAATACATCAAGGTTATGGAGCTTAGTACAAACCAACAGACGGGCTACTGTAGTTTTAGTTGCTGATTATTTCAATACTGAAGATCAGATGAATAGGTTACAACACAGTGCATAGTAGTAGGTCAGTCGATATGGCCATGCTAACTCATGTCCACCATCGAAAGCACCTACACTGGTTCCACAGATACCACTGGACAGCGTCAGATGTGTTTTTAAGTCAATGTTTTGGAAGATCAGCTGTTTTGACAGCTTACCAGTTAAGGCTGACAGAAAATAGCCATTCTGTAAGGGTCAAAAAGCCTAATTAAACCATAAAAAATTATAAATGAATGAGTAAATGAATAGAGGAATGAATAAATGAATAAAAAAGTAAGAAGCATAATGCATCAAAAGTTCTTACAAAACAAGAGTAGGAGAGTGTCAAAACACAGGTCACTCTTGCCAACTTGAACCATTATTTAGGTCTTACAACTCATCTACCATCAAACAAGACCAGTCCTACCAGCAAGAACCACTATGAAACTGCCAAGACCCCTTTAAACCCACCAGACCACTATAACCGCTACGTAAGTGTTAAAATCCCTCTAATACAGTCAAACTAGACCAGCTTGGCCAGCTAGAACCAGTATGAAAGTCCCAAGACCTCTTTAAACCCATCCAGAACCACCATATTAATGTTAAAACCATCATACCAGACCAGTATAAAAGTGCTATAACTCTTGGAAATTTATCAAACCAGACCAGCCCCACTAGCAGGAATCAGTATGAAAGTACCAAGACCCCCCTTAAGCCCATCATATTTGAAGTCTGTTGATCTAGAACCCCTATGTTAATGTTTACACTATCAAACCAGACCAGCTTGACCAGTTACAACCAGTATAAAAACGGTATAACCGCTTCAAATCCATCAAACCAGACCAGTACCATAAGCAGAAACCAGTACAAAAGTGTCAGGACCCCCTTAAACCCATCAGATTGGATCTGTCTGTTCATCTAGAACCACCATGTCAATGTTAAAACCATCAAACCAGACCAGCGTGGCCAGCTTGAATCAGTACGAAAATGTTATAACCCCTTCAAATCCATCAAACCAGACCAGTCCCACCAGGAGGAACCAGTACAAAAGTGTCAAGACCCCCTTGAACCCATCAGATTGGATCTGTCTGTCCATCTAGAACCACCATGTCAATGTTAAAACCATCAAAGCAAATCAGCTTGACCAGCTGGAACCAGTGTGAACGTGTTAAAACCCTTACAAATCCATCAAACCAGTTAAGGGCAGATCAGTCTGACCCGCTAGCACCAGTAAGTGTTAAAACCTATCTAAGACCATTAAACCAGACCAGCCTATGTAGCTAGAATCAGTTTGGAAATGTCAGAACCCTTTCAAATCTACCAGACCGGATCAGTCTGGCAAGCTAGAACTGCCAAAAACAAAATCCCTACTTAATCCACCAAATAAGACCAAAAACAACAACAAATAGCTCCACCTAAATCAAAAAAATCCTTTCCACAAAATAGCTCAGACTAGTAGTCCTTGGTGGTGACCAGTATTTGTGTTTTGAACATGTTTATGCTGCTTTTTGCTGGTCACCAACCTGCAATGACCAGTCTACACAATATTGCCAAAAGTATGTGGACACCTGACCATAAGCTTGTTGGACATTTATTACATGGCTATAACACGCCCCACTTTTTGGAATGTACTGGATTCTAAAAGTAAAAGCTTCTACTAAAAATCGTATTGAGGGTACGTCACCACACCAGGATGATAAATATTCACTTTTATACACCCTATTGGATTTGCCAGTTCCTTTCATTACACCCACCCACCCATTTTCACCTGATCTATAGCATCAGTATAAACAAACGCTATATACAAGATACATGTTGGTCGACTGTTATACATTCTCTATGACAAAAGGGGGCAGTCGATCAGAAAAAATGCTGACCCAACCGCAGGACGGCTCTCACTTTATCATGTTACCGCTACAGCGGGGTTATGAGGGTGCCGTCGTTGAACTCAAGGTCACTTTGTAATGTCGTGCCCACAGTCAGGCCGTTTTGAATGATGGTGTGTAAGTGCATATACGAGGTCAGGGCTGAACTGTACGAATCAAGGCCAGATCCTCACGACGTCTCATATTTTACCACATTTTAGCGACAAGAGGGACAAAAAAGAGGCCAGAAGAGGGCGGATTAAAAAGAGATGAATGTGCATTTTGGTACAGAAACGGTGATAAATTGAGCTGTGGGTAGCTGGCACATACAGCGTCTGGCTCTTCTATTATGACAGACTGGCAGAGGAAGAGGATATGTGTTTCTTTAGAGCCATCAAAATGCAACAGTGCTCATTAAATCTGCCTGAACGTCGGTATAAACTGCTTACCGTCTGCAAGTAGCTGTCAAAGTCCAATCAAAAGCGGAAAGCTCTCAAACCAATTATTTCGAGTGAGCGTCACACACTCTGGTCTCAGCGTGAACCAGCCGCTGACCCTTATGGCAATTATGTACATGAACTAATTACTTTCCTGGTGTGAGTGCAGTGGGAGGTTTAATGAGAGATGGCTATAGAGTGGAGACTGGAGGAGAGTGAAAGGTTATAGAGTGCATCTTATGTAACATAGGAAAAGCTATTTGTCCATTACCTCTATTATAGTCACTTCCTTTCTGATGGATTTTCTGTCTAGGATTTTACTGTTGGAATGAAACTTTTTAAGCACTTCACGGACCTGGTGTGTAACTCAAAATTTCAAACATAGCAGCAAGTTTCTTGAAACGGCTTGGAAATCATGTCTTATATTAGTGCCTATGTTTTTATTTTTATATAGATTTGTTTTGAACAGAATTCATAATTGGTTAATTAAATGACCTTCTTGGCAAAAAATAAATAAATAAATATAACAAAATATCAAAATAAAAAACAATGAACTAATTAAATAAATAAGTAAATAAATAACAATAATAAAAATAATTTTAAATAATAAAAAAAAACTAAAGGATTGTCTTTTTTGTGTTTTAAGAAACTGAACCTTTTAAACTTTTTTTCACTACTAAAAATATAAACAACACATAACTAATAACTAATAATTACTAATTACTAATATTATTATTATTACTTTTCTTCAGCCTGCCTGTGCCCTTCGATGGACTGGCAACCTTTCCGGGGTGTTTTTCCCCCAATGAATCAGACCCACCACGACCCTGACCAGGATTAAACAGTTGTAAAACTGACAATAAATTAATAAATGGCAAGGTCAATTTACTACTGTCTTCAAAAGATGGTGAGTTTACAATCTGAAACTATCCATGCGGCCTGTACTAAGTTATAATAAGATAACGCAACCATCAGATTAATCTGTGTTGCAAAAATGATAGTTTGGCAAGACTATTGCAGTGTTGCCAATTTACAGATGGAAGTAAACAAGCTGAGCCTTAGAGGTGAATGTGTCAAAAATAGACTCATGCAAATAGTAAAAAGATTTATAAAAAAAAAAAAAAAAGATATTGCCACAGGTTGGAAGGGTTTTCACACACTGAGTAGCTAAAAGGGTTGAACTAAAGGAGCTTTCTAAAGTTCTCAGAGACACAGTTATTATTTAACATTTTAATGGAGAAAGGTATCGAGCCATTGCAAACACCTTTAGCATTCCTGTTGATATGACTGGTGCAAGTAGACAGGGGCACCTTACAACATGCTTTAAGATTAATGATAGAAAGAAAGCATAAAGAGAAGCCAACAGTCACTTGAAATGGTTTGCACAATGACCTAAAACAATAAGCAAACAACCGTTTCACATGGAACATGGAATAAACTGCACGGTGGCTTGGTGGGTAGCACTGTCGCCTCACAGCAATCCGCAGGTGGAGTGGCCCAGGTCCTTTCTGTGTGGAGTTTGCATGTTCTCCCCGTGTCTGTGTGGGGTTTCCTCCGGGAGCTCCGTTTTCCTCACACAGTCCAAAGACGTGCAAGTGAGGTGAGTTGGAGATACTAAATTGTCCATGACTGTGTTTGACATTAAACTTGTGAACTGATGAACTTTGTGTAATGAGTAACTACCGTTTCTGTCATGAATGTAACCAAAGTGTAAAACATGACGTTAAAATCCTAATAAATAAATAAATAAATAAGCACCAAACACAAAACGCCTTTATCAAAAAACACTTGTTCATTAAAAGAATGTACTTTGATTATGTTTAAAGAAAGAAAGCATTGTACAAATGACCCCAAAATACACAACTGGCATAACATTATGACCACCTTCCTAATATTGTGTTGGTTCCCCTTTTGCTGCCAAAACAGCCCTGACCCGTCGAGGCATGGGCTCCACTAGACCCTTGAAGGTGTCCTGTGGTATCTGGTATCTGGCATCAGATGTTAGCAGCAGATCCTTTAACTCCTGTAAGTTGCGAGGTGGGGCCTCCATGGATCACACTTGTTTGTCCAGCACATCCTACAGATGCCCAGATTGAGATCTGGGGATTTTGGAGGCCAACTCAACACCTCAAACTCGTTGCTGTGCCCTCAAACCATTCCTGATCCATTTTTGCTTTGTGGCAGGGTGCATTATCCTGCTGAAAGAGGCCACAGCCATCAGGGAATACCGTTTCCATGAAAGGGTGAACATGGTCTGCAACAATGCTCAGGTAGGTGGTACGTGTCAAAGTAACATCCACATGGATGGCAGGACCCCCAGGTTTCCCGGCAGAACATTGCCCAAAGCATCACACTGTCTCCGCTGGCTTGCCTTCTTCCCATAGTGCATCCTGGTGCACCCGACCATCCACGTGATGGAAAAGAAAACGTGATTCATCACACCAGGCCACTTTCTTCCATTGCTCCGTGGTCCAGTTCAGATGAAGAGATAATCAGTGTTATTCACTTCCTCTGTCAGTGGTCATAATGTTATGCCTAGTCTGTGTATATTGTTTTTTGTGATCCTTGGACCAAAAAGAGCACGTGATCAAACTGGCCAAAAAAAGAAAAGAAAAAAAGATCGAAACTTCAACTAGACAACAAGTCTAGACATTAAGCCAAAAAATTTTTACACAGGTTTGCAAAACAGAAAGTAAAGAGCCCAAACTCTCTACATCTCCTGCCTTTAATTCAACTGAAAATTAAATTCAATTGTAAGTCCATCAAAGGGACTCTTGTTCTCTTGGGGAATTGAAAGTGGTTGGCCAGGAGTAATGGGCCGAAATTGAATCTCAATGCTGCAAAGCTAATTATTTCCTACTTTATCTGACTCGAACCTGTAACTGCCAACAAGGGCTTGCTACAAAGTAATGTTGATAATATGTGGTGTCTGAAACCTTCCTCCCACACTGTTTTGTTTTTTAACCATACTTCATTTTTATATGAGCTAAGTGAAGACATTGTGTGAAATATATGCACTGAAAGTTTTTCACTAAAATAATTTTTACTATTGAGAATCTATTGCAAGAAGAAACGCTAACTTTACTTCTGAGAGTAAAAAGTCCTTTATAAAATGCAAGCAGATGATCCACATGACCTCTCAGTTTGTTTTAACAAGCTTTTTCTACTGTTTTTGGGTGGTGCAATAAAAAGGCAACAGATGAAGAGGCTGAAATACTCAACAAGAAGTTTCATCATCCAGTCTAATCTCAACCCCTGGAGGTGGTGAAGTAAATGTTGATGTGTCTAGTTTAATGACCATCATAGTAAAGCTCTCACAGCCCCTCTGTGGCACAGTTGTCAATATGAGCTGTGTCATCAGTAGAAGGCTGATCCAAACAGTGTAGTAAAGGGCACTATGGGATACCAGAGTATACTACAGTATAGCCAAAACATTACAAAGCAAATATAATAAATACAAAAAAACACATACTGTCAGAATAGAAAGAGAACAAGAACAGTAGAATTCCCGAGACTGTTCTTACAAGGTACACTTTATGGCCCAGTGTACAGTATGTAAACATCCACAAAACCACAAGTGTTATTATGGAGAATTTGTGGAGTCTCCCACTCTCTGCAACCACAACAGCCTCCTTTCTTCTGGGAAGGCTTTCTAGAGATTTTGGAGCATCCTAAAACTTAGTTTTTACTTATTTAAGGATTTTTATGTTCCCAAACCACAAGCTTTATTATGAAGAATATGTGGAGTCTCCCAGTGTTCCCAGAACACTGTGTTTCAAAACCACAAGTCTTACTATTAAGAATATGGGCAGTCCACTTCCACTCTTTGCAACCACAACAGCCTCCATTCTTCTTTGAAGGCTTTCTAGAGATTTTGAAGATTGTGAAGTATCCTGAAATATTGTAATAACTTATTTAAGGATTTTTTTTATGTTTAGGCACTGCTGTTGGATGGAAAGGTCTGGCTTGCCATTAAACTTTTCGACTTATCCAGAACATTATGGTGAACACATGTCATTAGGTACCTTGAATTGTGCACAAGGAACTGTTGCTACAAAGTTTAAAGCTTATCATTAATTTGATTTGATACTTAACAACTATGGGTGCACATAGTACACCTAAACTTTTACATCCTTCTTTGCCACATGGTGTATGTATACTTTTGACCTAAACTGTAACCAATTTTCTGCCTTGCATTTACTCTACAAATATAATTCTACAAGTACACCGATCAGCCATAACATTAAAACCACCTCCTTGTTTCTACACTCACTGTCCATTTTATCAGCTCCACTTACCATATAGAAGCACTTTTTGGTCTACAATTACTGACTGTAGTCCATCTGTTTCTCTGCATGCTTTGTTAGCTCCCGTTCATGCTGTTCAGGACCACTACAGAGCAGGTATTATTTGGGTGGTGGATCATTCTCAGCACTGCAGTGACACTGACATGGAGGTGGTGTGTTAGTGTGTGTTTTGCTGGTATGAGTGGATCAGACACAGCAGCGCTGCTGGAGTTTTTAAACACCTCACTGTCACTGCTGGACTGAGAATAATCCACCAACCAAAAAAATATCCAGCCAACAGCACCCTGTGGGCAGCGTCCTGTGACTGCTGATGAAGGTCTAGAAGATGACCAACTCAAACAGCATCAATAGATGAGCGATCGTCTCTGACTTTACATCTACAAGGTGGACCAACTAGGTAGGAGTGCCTAATAGAATGGACAGTGAGTGGACACAGTATTTAAAAACTCCAGCAGCGCTGCTGTGTCTGATCCACTCATACCAGCACAACACACACTAACACACCACCACCAAGTCAGTGTCACTGCAGTGCTGAGAATGATCCACCACCTAAATAATACCTGCTCTGTGGTGGACTTGTGTGGGTCCTGACCATTGAAGAACAGAGTGAAAGCAGGCTAAAAAGGTATGTAAAGAAACAGATGGACTACAGTCTGTAATTGTAGAACTACAAAGTGCTTCTATATGGTAAGTGGAGCTGATAAAATGGACAGTGAGTGTAGAAACAAGGAGGTGATTTTAATATTATGACTGATCAGTATAATTAGCTCTGTTGTTTTACTCTGACAGATTTCTTTCTCATATTAATATTCCGTGTATATTCCGTGCTATAACTGTAGCAATGACATTTACACCTACTCCACTAAAAGCTGAACAGCTGTATCTGCCACTTCTATAAAATTAGCAACATATTATTTAAAACAGCACAGACAGGTTGATTTGCTGCAATAAAATATAGCTAATAATGTGCAGGTTTCAAATACAAGTCAGTGACTTTTATCTAACACATTCTAGGAATTTTTAAGATATAACCAAGGCCGCCTTTCTTATTTCAAGCTCCATAATTTTGCTGCTAAAATAGTACAGATGTCCAGATGTCAGAAAAGAAACCTTCCCTGGTTAAGAACGCTTCAATTTTCGACCTAATCAATTCCACTTAAAGTCATGTTATGCTAATAGATGATAAAGTTTCTTTGTGTGTGTGCGTGTGTGTGTGTGTGTGTGTGTGTAGCGTGTGTAATCTGTTCATTGTTGATGGTTTTATGGAGCATGACCACATCCTGTCATGGTACGGCGCATCTGCTACACAATTCTTCCACTTAATTCTTTATTTAAACACTCTCCGCATGACAGACTTACACTTAATGATTGTCTACAAGATAATTAATAGATAATGGAAACCATACAGTGACGTCCGAGTAGAGACAAGCCACAAACAGCTGTTGGGTTGTTGGGTAGCCAAAACTGATGCCAAAGGATATGAAGTCTAAGACGTCTGATATGAAACAACAGAAGATTAAGACAGCATATAAAGCATCAAACCTCCATGTGTATAGGTCTGCATAGTCACAGGCCATTCAGAGTGTCCGTGCTAGCTCCTGTCCAGCATTTAAAGCACCTAAAATGGACAGGCCAATAGAAATAGACATCTAAGCAACAGAAGAAGGTTGACTAGTCAGATGAATACTGAATGATCCAAGATCATGTATCAATCACAGAAGAGATGGATGCTCCCCAACATAAGACGGTCCAGCACGGAACGAACTTTAAGGACCTGCTGAAAGGTGTTGGTACCAGATATCACAGGGCTCATATGCATGTCATGTGGAGTCCATGTCTTGATGGGTAAAATCTGTTTTGACAGCATATTTAACTGATGGTCCTAATATTTGGCTCATATGCATATTTCTCAGCTATTAATACTACTTTTTTCCTTTATTTTACTTAATTTTTTCTTATTTTCCTCTTTTTTTTTTTTGCTTATTCTTTCTTAATTTCTCTCTCTTTTTGTATTTTTTTTTAAATATTTTTTTCTTGTTTATTGTTGATCTCAGTTATTATTTATTTTAAATTAAATTATTTTAACCTTTCTAATTATCTTATTTCTTCTTTTCCCTGACGTTTTTTGCTTATTCTTTCATAATTTCCTTATATATATAAATATTTTGCTCTTTTTGTATTTTTTATATTATTGTCTTGTTTATTGTTGACCTAAGTTAGTATTTATTAAAATGTAATTTTATTTTTTTCTCCTTTGTTCCGTCTTTCTTTTTTTCTTCTTCAATTTATTTCTTTTTTCCCTCTCTTCTTTTTTCCTGACTGCTTATTTTATTATTATTTTATTTTTGCTATATTATATGTCCTTATATGTATATGTTGCTCTTTTTGTGATTTTTTTCTTGTTTATTGTTTATCTTAGCTATTATTTATTATTTTTTTATTTTACTTTATTTTTTTTCTTCCTTTTTTCTTTTTCCTGACTTTTTTCTTATTTTTTTTTCTTATTTTTCTTATTTATATTTAGCTCTTTTTGTCTTTTTTTCATTTTTTTCTTGTTTTTCACTTGTCACTTTCCCTTATTTCTCCTCCTTTCTTTACCTCCAACATTTTTGTTCATATTTTCTTTCTACTTTTGTCAGTTAAATAAAGATTCAAGAGAATTTTAAAAATCACAGAAATAAAATGTGGTTGCTGAAGCCATTTTGTTGGTAATTAGTAGGGAAACTTGACAATGACAATTATTAGGTATCGTAAAAATGTCTTCCAAGTACGCTGATTTATTTTGACCATATAAGTCAGCCTTAATTGGTAATTAAAGCCAGTAGTGTCAGCTCACATAATACAAATGAGACTATGTTAAAGACACCCTGGCTTTGATTTGCTGGTAACTTTGTTCTAATGTGGTTTAAAATATATTCTTATTAGAGTTTTTATTACGTCTCATGTTAGTCTGGTGTAGAATTGATGTACACTAGCGGCCTTTCTCCTCATAAAATGAAGGTTAACTATGAGCGCAACAGGACAGCAGTTAGTATTACTGAAACAGCCGGGCTATTAAAATGTAGCCTGTATTTTTTTTCCTTTCAATAAAACCTCTCTACAGGCTGTAACTAAAGGTCACTACCTGATGATAGAAAAGTGATAGAAAGTGAAGGCAGAAAAACATATAAATTCATTCACAGTGACAGTTAGAAATTCAGAGTGTGTCCCAGTGTCAAATGTTTCATTTTGGAAAATTCCCTTTGCAGCACTTTTCACACCCGGGGCTCAGAGTGTCAGAATCTTGTATGTAGTGGAGGCATCAAGCCACCTGCCATGGAATTCGCAACTGTTTACGCCATATGTCGAAGGATCCTGCCAAACTCCCCCTCTCTCCTCCATCCTGTTCATGAACGTACTGCAGTGCTCATTAAGATCATCATGGTAGGTATCAGCACTCACACATGTCCGTGTGCACAGTCCTAGGGGGCGGCCTAGGGCCTTGTTTGTCCCTCAAATAAGATACACAGCAATTTGGGTCAGTAACTGAGACTTTAACAGACTAACTTTGAGTACTTTTACAGTGATGTTTAGCTGTGATGGCTCTTTTACCTTTTTTTATTATTATTTTGTTTATGCATTTTCTCCCCTTTTTTCTCCCTTTTAGTGCGTCCAATTGCTCAATTGCATCATGCTTCCTCTCCACCAATGCCAATCCCCACTCTGATTGAGGAGAACGAAGCTAACCCATGCCCCTTCCGACACGTGGGCAGCATGCCGTATGCATCTTATTACCTACACTTTGACGAGTGCAATGCGGATTAGCACTGTGTACGGAGAGACACACCCTGACAGCACTTTTCCCATCTCTGTGCAGGTGCCATAAATCAGCCAGCAGAGGTCGTAATTGCATTAGTTATGACAGAGACCCTATCCAGCTTTTTTCACCCCTAGCTGAGCAACCGGCCATGGTTGTGCATGGTTGTTTGACTAGTGTCCAAAGGAAGGGAGATGGCCAAAACAGTGTAGCAATTTAGAGGTGCACTTTAATTTAATTTAATTTAATTTAATTTAATTTAATTTAATTTAGGTGTGTCTTTAATGTTGGTCTCAAGTCCAGATACAAATAGGATGGTTGAATCAGGATGAGCAACCAGTGTAAAAACTGTGACAAAGTCTGACATGAGCAGATCCACTGTGGTGACCCCTAAATTTATACATGAAAAAAAATAAATACACTGAACACTGAGAAGGCCAGAATATTCCAAAAGTGATCCCACTGGTTAACTTGGAAATGTGTTTAAGATTACTGTAGTGCTGAAAAGTCCTAATTATCACCAAGATTCTAAATCTTTTTATACCCATTGCACTTTTGATGCAATTAAATGATTTCTTTTCTCAGCTTTCATGACAGTTCCTTATTTTTCACCATGGTTGCAACACACCTTGAACACTTGAGTCTCCTTGTGTTGTTTTCTATGTTTTCCCTTTATTACTCACTTTTTTCCTTGCCTTTTCAATTCCATCTATATCTCCCTGTTTTGTTTACATAGCTTCCAAACAGTTACAATATCAGAGCTGCTTTTTAATATAACCTCTGATTTTACTTTCATTATTTTTTGTTAATGTACTCTTTTAATGTACTTTGGTTTTTTAAACATAGACTATTTTTATACTATTTTATATTCTCTATTATATTACTTTATTTCTTATTTTATTTTATCTTCTTTTTGCCCTTTTTAGTTTTATCTTGCCTAAACCTGCATCTTAAAAAGAAATATAAATAATCATATACTAAACAATGCCATAATTGCTCTTACAGGTTGCACTACATCTAATGACTTATTAATACCTGTATTAATATGGTTAGTTTAGACAAGTAGACAAGTAAGAACTGCTGGAGAGGAAAGAAGGGGGACCAGTAGTGGAATACTGTAGAGTAAAAAAGAGTAGCAGAAGTGGAATTCTGGATAGAAAGTGGAATGAAAATTTGAACAGATGCAAAAAGTGAAGCATTAGATGGTTAGTCCAGAGGTACTACTCTGGACTAAGGTACTAGTCCAGTGGTTAAGGTGCTGGACAAGTAATCAGAATGTGCCTGGTATAGATGTCACCACTACCAGGTTGCCACTGTTGAGCCCTTGAGCAAGTCCCTTAAACCTCAAGTGCTTGAACTGTATACGGTAACAACTGTAAGTCGTTTTGACCAAAGCATCTGTTGCATGCTGTAAATGTAAGTGCAGACTGTTCAACCGGAAAAGGGATGACCAGAGGGAGCAGGGTGTGCAGCAGAAGTGTAAGAAGGGTATGAAGCAGGAGAATTAGTGGAGAGTGGGAAATGGTAATAGGGTGTAAGGTGTTCGTCAAGAAGGGGGAAGGGGGAGAATTGGCAGTTAGGTTGTTGGACAAAAAAAAAAGAAGGAGCAGCAGCTACATCTTGAAGGATATTCATAGTGGAGGATGCACAATAGTAAAAAGTAAATGAAAGAAAAGGTGTGGTAGTGAAGTGTTGAAGGGTTAGATGGAAAATTGCTGGACAGGAAGGACATGGGAGCTATGATATATTGGAAGGGAAGGAATGAGGAACAGTAGCTAAATCCTTGACTGGAATGAAGAAACGGAAAGTTGAATGGTGGAGACATAGGACGAGCAGGGGGTGGAGAAGCTAAAACACAGAAGCACTGTAGGCTGGCAGGAGCCTGGAGCTTCCCAGCACGATGGTCAATACTCCTGTACCGGCATGTCGTCTCTGCTCGGAGATCTGACGATCATCTTGCACTATGACTCACTCTCGTGTCTTTCAGTATCAGCGAGCGTCTCACATCTAGACTTTCACCGGCTTTCGGTTTCTCTCCACCCCTGCTGTCTCGTCTCTGTGCCAAGCCGGCCTGCTCCCATCACTTCAAAGTGCCATTATGGATTTTCTCAGCCGTGTCTAACTCTATTGCCCATCATCGAATGACTTTGAGCTTCAGAATGTGTGACAGTCTGTTTAAGGGCACACTGTTTTCACATGCCAGACAATTTCTATGCCTTTGTGAATCCAAAATCATGCAAGCTTTGTCGCTTTGGTCAGTGCTGGAATTTATTGTGGCACCAAAAGTGGCATGTCTGTCACATAGTGGAAAACTGTGTGTGATGTGAATTTGATTCTGTTTTTGCACATGAATAGAGGTAATTTAGAAGCTTATATTTCAGCAGGAAATTAAAGAGTATATTTAGACACCCTTAAAGAAGCAGTGACAAGCTTTTTCTTTAAACCCATCTAACATCCATCCTCTTTTTCTTGCACATCTTTGATTCGCTGTTGGTTTTCTCCTCTAATACTGACCATTTGCTTTGCTCTCAACTGACTTTCAACACCAATAAATTTAAGTTAATATGTATACTTAGGGCCCTACTAAATTTAAGGGAAGATCTGCTTAATTTCAGTGCAACATTTCATGACAGTCATTAAATTACACTCATAAATTGAATGATAGAATAAATGGAAGCTACAATACACAGCACAGCCTACGTTAATGGTTGAATGTAAACCTAGAACATTCAGCATTCAGAACATTCATGTTGCAAGGCTCTGTCTCAAATACGAAAATTCTCATCTGTGTTTTGACACACACCCCACTATGTTCACATAATTGGTTGGGAGTTTTACAAACACTTCGACATCTTGAACATTTTGAAGAACTGATTGCAAACTGAATTGCCGTAGGATTGCTAGGACGAACTCGTAGTGCAAAGTAACCAGTAAACATGAGGCACTTGAACACTGCATGAGTGAAAAATGTTAAATAGCTAATTTCACAGCAAATTGCATATTACATAAGAAAAGACGGCTGGTAATTTTCACGGCTGGGAGTTAGCTAGGGCCTTAGTTATTATTCATAGTTTTGTCTATATGGCTAAAAGTATAGGTCTGTGTATGGGAATTTGTGCCTGTTTGGTCAAAATATGCCAGCATTAGTATGGCTAGCGATCAAGAAACTCTGGGTTGATGTTCCAGTTCAGTCCAGAGCTGTTGAGTGGGGCTGAGGTCAGGGCTCTGTGCAGGACACTAGAGTTTCTTTGTTTTTAAACCGAGTCTTTATAAAGCCCACTCATGCTGGAACAGGAAAGGCCCTTCCTTAAACTGTAGATGCTTGAAGAAGTTTGAAGAATGTCATTTTCTTTATTTTGTTGATTTATTACACCTGTTAGCAACTGTAATTGGAATTTAGCAGCAACTTTAGCCTACTGAACGTTGCAGGTTGAAGCCTTATTGCCAGCAAGTTGCCACTGTCGGACCCCTGAGCAAGGCCCTTAGCCCTCAATAGCCCAAATTGTATTCAGTCAAGATTGTAAGTCGCTTAGGATACAAGCGTCCACTAATTGTTGCAAATGTAAATTTAAATGTCTTTGGTGTTTACCTGCCTCAAACCCAGCGCTTCCAGGTGTTGCCAGACCCATCGTGATCCAGACCAGATTAAATCATGTGGGGAAAATTAAATAATAGAAAAAAAAATTATATTGCGATAACTACGTAGATTAAGGTCTGCAATGAGCTTTTTACATGATGGGTGAAATGATTCAACTTCAGACTAGCACCTGCTCTCCTGGCCTCTCTTTTTACAAACTTAAACTTGGACAAAAAAGTATACGATCCAGTTTGGGCCTGGTAGTGATGTGGTACATTCCATCTAAATGTAGAAAAAAACCCTAGCAACATTGCTACACTATCTCAACAAACTAATGAAAGTTTAAAGCCCTCTAAATGTCATATGCTACTTGGGAACAAAATCTATTTACCATGTTAGAAAAGGTCTGAATACCATCAGAAATCCAAGAAAAACATTACGTTCTTATATAGTAAGAAAGGAAGGAGGAGGAACAGGCTGCAGTAAGTCAACAACAAACTCAACACCATGGAATAGAAATGAACGTTTTTGCTGTGTCCCTTGCTTGATTCAGGGTGAAAGTGGGTAAAATTCACTGGATGAAATTAAGGAAACATCCTGGACAGGTCGACAGTCCATCAGGCAAACAAACTCATACACACATTACACACACACACATACCTTGGGTACAATTTAGTATCTGCACTTAATCTGACTGCATGTCTTAGGACTGTGAGAGAAAACGAGAGCGCCTAAAGGAAACCCACATGGACACGGGGAGGACATGCAAACTCTACACAGAAATGACCTGGATCACTTCACCTGGGGCTTAAACCCAAAACCTTCTTGCTGTGAGGCAACAGTGCTACACACCGAGCCACCGTGCCACCCAAGTTTTTGACATATACATTTGCATTTTCGGCATTTACTCACTTTCTTAACCGCTTATCCAATTAGGGTCGCGAGGGGGTGCTGGAGCCTATCCAAGTTTCTCAATGGGCACAAGGCACACAGTAACACCCCGGACGGGGCGCCAGTCCATCGCAGGGTAGACACACACATAGACACACCCATTCACCTATAGGGCAATTCAGTGTCTCCAATTAACTTGAGTGCATGTTTTTGGACTGTGGGAGGAAACCGGCGCTCCTGGAGGAAACCCACGCAGACACGGGGAGACCCGGACCACCCTGCATGGGGATTGCCTGCCACGCCTGGGGATCAAACCCAGGACCTTCTTGTTATGAGGTGACAGTGCTACCCACCGAGCCACCGTGCCGCCCTATTTTCAGCATCTAGCAGACGCTTTTATCCAAAGCAACTTACAGTTGTGACAGTACACAATCTAAGCAATTTACCCTAACCACTTGCTCAAGGGCCCAACAGTGGCAACCTGGCAGTGGTGGAGCTTAAACCGGCAACCTTCTGATTACTAGTCCAGTATCTTACCTGCTAGGCTACAACTGCCCTAACAGTTGTTTTTGAAAGGTCTCGAAAATAATAGCAGACACCGACTTTTTAAATACTGCAGATCTCAATAATCGGGGCACTTGGCTCAAAAAACAGCCCTGAGGTTAAATATTTTTTAAGTGATGATGATTAAATGATTAAACAAAGTATTTAATAACAGCATGAAAAGTCTAGTATGAAGCTCAGACTATCCACAAGTATACTGCTGACATCTACAGCTAGATTCTAAAAAAAAAATATATACAGTGTATCACAAAAGTAAGTACACCCCTCACATTTCTGCAGATATTTAAGTATATCTTTTCATGGGACAACACTGACAAAATGACACTTTGACACAATGAAAAGTAGTCTGTGTGCAGCTTATATAACAGTGTAAATTTATTATTCCCTCAAAATAACTCAATATACAGCCATTAATGTCTAAACCACTGGCAACAAAAGTGAGTACACCCCTAAGAGACTACACCCCTAAATGTCCAAATTGAGCACTGCTTGTCATTTTCCCTCCAAAATGTCATGTGATTTGTTAGTGTTACTAGGTCTCAGGTGTGCATAGGGAGCAGGTGTGTTCAATTTAGTAGTACAGCTCTCACACTCTCTCATACTGGTCACTGAAAGTTCCAACATGGCACCTCATGGCAAAGAACTCTCTGAGGATCTTAAAAGATGAATTGTTGCGCTACATGAAGATGGCCAAGGCTACAAGAAGATTGCCAACACCCTGAAACTGAGCTGCAGCACAGTGGCCAAGATCATCCAGCGTTTTAAAAGAGCAGGGTCCACTCAGAACAGACCTCGCGTTGGTCGTCCAAAGAAGCTGAGTGCACGTGCTCAGCGTCACATCCAACTGCTGTCTTTGAAAGATAGGCGCAGGAGTGCTGTCAGCATTGCTGCAGAGATTGAAAAGGTGGGGGGTCAGCCTGTCAGTGCTCAGACCATACGCCGCACACTACATAAAATTGGTCTGCATGGCTGTCACCCCAGAAGGAAGCCTCTTCTGAAGTCTCTACACAAGAAAGCCCGCAAACAGTTTTCTGAAGACATGTCAACAAAGGACATGGATTACTGGAACCATGTCCTATGGTCTGATGAGACCAAGATTAATTTGTTTGGTTCAGATGGTCTCAAGCATGTGTGGCGGCAATCAGGTGAGGAGTACAAAGATAAGTGTGTCATGCCTACAGTCAAGCATGGTGGTGGGAATGCCATGGTCTGGGGCTGCATGGGTGCAGCAAGTGTTGGGGAGTTACATTTCATTGAGGGACACATGAACTCCAATATGTACTGTGAAATACTGATGCAGAGCATGATCCCCTTCCTCCGGATACTGGGTCGCAGGGCAGTGTTCCAGCATGATAATGACCCCAAACACACCTCTAAGACGACCACTGCTTTATTGAAGAGGCTGAGGGTAAAGGTGATGGACTGGCCAAGCATGTCTCCAGACCTAAACCCAATAGAACATCTTTGGGGCATCCTCAAGCGGAAGGTGGAGGAGCGCAAAGTCTCGAATATCCGCCAGCTCCGTGATGTCGTCATGGAGGAGTGGAAAAGCATTCCAGTGGCAACCTGTGAAGCTCTGGTAAACTCCATGCCAAGGAGAGTTAAGGCAGTTCTGGGAAATAATGGTGGCCACACAAAATATTGACACTTCAGGAACTTTCACTAAGGGGTGTACTCACTTTTGTTGCCGGTGGTTTAGACATTAATGGCTGTATATTGAGTTATTTTGAGGGAAGAATAAATTTACACTGTTATATAAGCTGCACACAGACTACTTTTCATTGTGTCAAAGTGTCATTTTGTCAGTGTTGTCCCATGAAAAGATATACTTAAATATCTGCAGAAATGTGAGGGGTGTACTCACTTTTGTGATACACTGTACATATACAAAAAAAAATTGCACATGCACTCCAGCCACTTCTACAAATATTCTTTCATCTTCAGTCGCACGGCTGCTTTGCCATTTTTCCAACATCCTGAGGGCAAGTAGAAAAGCTCTCATTTTCGCAGGTGCTAAAGAGCACAGAATAATTCTATTCACTGCAGATAATTGAGTCAGACAGCTGCAAATATTGGTGTATTCTTAATGGGAAAAGTCATTACGGCTGAGCTGCACCTTAGGCAACTTTTCATAGCAGCCGAGTGACAGGCGGAGGCAGGGGGGACGGGGTGAAAATGGCAGTAAAGAACGGCGGAGGCACACAGCAGTCCTGCCAGCTGACATCCACCGGGAGCCAAAGGCAATGAAAAGAAAAAAAACGAGAGAAGAAATAAGTAGTAATCATGGTGGCAGGATGGCATGGGGCAGAATGATTAGGTCATATGGGTCCTAATCTGAAGGCTACACAGCAGGGGAATAAATGCACAGAAGAAACTGATTAAGCCCCATAACTTCAGGTCATCGTTTAAGAACTGTGATTACAAAGAAATAGCATCACTGAGACACTGCTACAATGTGGAATCAATCAGGTTATCGGATCTCCTCCTTCTAAACAGCCTTATTCACCCATTCATTCATTTTCAGTAACCATTTTATCTTAGTCAAGGAGCTAGTAGATCTATAGCTTGTATCCTGAGGACATTGGAGCTGCATAACACATTGCGCAATGCACCAGTACACTGCAAGGCATAACAAACTCATTTACTCACACTTACTCCCAACCTAGGAACAATTAGGACTAGCCACCCAGTCTACCCTGACATGAAAAAAACATCAAACTTTAAGCAGACGAAATACAAAACCCAGGATCAAATCCAAGAACTGTACAGAATGTTCTTACTTTACCACCCTGCTGCCGACTAGCTGGACTTGCTATACTTTATATACTTTATTTCACTGGCCAGTTTACACGCTGCACCTACCTTGTACATACCATAAAGATGCATTTTTATAGACTACAGTTAATAACAGTTACTAACTCTAGTCCATCTGTTGCAATGCAAAACCACTCACCCTGTCCAACAGTGAAAAAAGACCACCACCGAACCATCTATATGGGTGCCAGATGGTAATTTGGGGCAACTAAGAGCAATTAGAATTAGCCACTCAGCCTACTGGCATTTTTTTTAAAGAAAGTACCCAAAGAAAAACCCACACTGACATGGGGAAATTATCAAACCTTACACAGACGAAACACAGAACTCGGGATCAAACCCAGGAACGTAGAGCTGTAAGGAATATTTTTACTTTACCAACTAGCCAGACTTGCTATACTTCGTTTCACAGTCAAATGATACGCATTCCAAACATTCCCATGAAACTGGACAGTTTAGACGCTGCACCTACTTTGTACCTAACATAAAGATGCATTATTATATATAGACTATAAGTCCAGTGGTGGTGTGCTTTACACCAGCCAATGTTTAACAAGTACACATACTTGCTGACTCGGAAACCCAATCCACAAACTTCCTTTTAAACAGTTCCGGTGCTTACATTGCTTCCAAAGACAGTTTAAAACTAAGTTGTGAGTGTTGCAAGGTTGGTTACAGTGGTAGCCTAGTGGGTTGAGCTTTGGGCTATCGATCGAAAGGCTTAGAGTTTGAATCCCAGCTCTGCCATGCTGCCACTTTTGGGCCCTTGAGCAATGCCCTTAACCCCTGTTGTGGGAATTCAAAATAACCCTTAAAGATTGACACAGACAACCGGAGTAACAGTAAAAGCAAATAATCAATTTATTACTGAGCTGAGGACCCATCTCATTATGCAAACACACACAGGCCTTTACAGGAGAGAAGGATGGATACTATCTGCCCTATCGCATTATGTATAACCCCCTTTTACTGCACCCCCCCCCCCCCCAGGCTAACTCAGCCAGCGAATGAACCCAGCTTAAGGCCGACTTTCCACACCAAACTTGTTTATCGTTCTATAAGAATAGTTAGCTTGTTAAGAACACGGTGTACTTTCATAAAAATGTGTGTGCAATCAAAACTGTGTGTGCGGGGGTGCCCATGCGAAGGTGAGCATATCTCTGGATTTCTGAAACCTTTCAAAAGTCACTTCTACCTCTGCTACTTGTTCTAAGAAATCAGAAACTTATGAGTTATGTAAAGAAATATTAAACTATAAAAATTTTCAGTCACACCCCTTTCCCGTACAACGCCTGACCCTGATGTACACCTGTATATGTATATATGACAAATAAAAACATTCAATTCCATTCTATTAGTTCTATGGTATGTCCACCATCAGTGAACAGAAAGATGATGGATAAACAACAAAGCAACAGTTGGGTTACATTTATTAACTGTATCCCTGAGAAGTGCACCTATATAATAAATACACCTAATAAAATGACCAATGAATAAATAAATTCTATACTACACTCTCTATTGTTTTACCCCGAGAGCATTCTGATGGAAACCTGTTTACCCGCCGAGGATTGAAGTCGAGACTGCAGTGCCAACGATGCTGCTCCTGCCAGATGTGATGGGACTGGAGTAATTGCACCAAGAATGACAAGAACTCACTACAGACTTTATTGAAGACTAGACCGAATAACAACTCTATTATTATTATTTATTTATTGCCAGTTATAACTTTTAGTTCATTTAATTCTGTGTTTGTATGATTTGTGTAAATCCTATTTATTTAAAGTGTCCTCCAGACCACCCAAGAAGGATGGGCCCTGCTGAGTCTGGTTCCTCTCAAGGTTTCTTCCTGAGTTTTTCCTTGCCACAGTCGCCCTCGGCTTGCTCAACAGGGGTTTTTGTATCTGTTGGTCCTGGATTTTGTAAAGTTGCTTTGAGACAATGTCTACTGTAAAAAGCTCTATATAAATAAAGTTGACTTGACTTGACTTGACTATATGGCTATAATGACCATGAGCTCACTGGACATCCCATTCCAACACTATTCACCATTATATATGGAGTTGTGTTTTTTCGTAAGGCCAAGAACAAACGCTGGGCAAGGATTGGCTTGCCATTATTTTTATAATTCATCCCAAACATGTTCACTGGGCTTATGGTCAGGGATCTTTGCATCATCATTTAATGCTGGAACAGGAAAGCACCAGGTCTTTTACCTCAAAATTACAACACATAGAATTGATTTTATATCATGAATGTATTGAACTGTTACTGCAGAACTGTACAGCAATTGTGAGGCTAAAACACTTGAATTTGACAGTTTGTATTAATGCTCAATCGTGTTGAAGTTTGTAGAGATAGTTTGATTGTATTTCACGCTCTAAAATATGGACTTTTCAGAGACAGGAAGCTGGCAATGAGACAAGCATGGCTAACACACAATGGCACTTAACTCATTCCTGACAGGCAGCGACATCACACATATTCATCCTGCTAGAAAAAATAGCCTCCAGCCATACTCTAGGTCTGGCATCATGAAGTGAACCTTGTCTAAATGCCTGAACTCACCCAGTTAACCCTGGTTAACATTTTCAGTTCCAGCCCTACCAGCCATTAGCAGGTCAGCCCACATGTGGCTTTGTGCAGTATCTGAAAGGGGAGAAGCGGGAACAGCCCTAATTGAGATTTTTTTTCCTAGAGACCTAGTTTGTACAGTAGTGTTTCAGACATTAAGTGAAGATATATGACTAGTGTCTTTAACCCAATTGACCTGCTCTCTCTGGCGTGTGGGAGTAGAGGGCATTATTTAATTATGCATATTTCATGCAGATTTGCACAGACTGGCTGATCTTCAGAATGCTGTGTGACTCTTAATCACCGGAAAATTGTTGCAAAATTGTTTCAAATGGTAAATTATTGGTATTTGTCATGTCTAATAATTAATAATACACTATTTAAAGCAAAAGTATAAATTATTTACATGTAAAATGCCCTAAAATTCACCAGTTATTTAATATATATTTTTCCACATCAATGATTCACACAATGAATTTGACTAAAAACGTAATGTTTGTATTTAATGTTAAAGTACACATTTGTAAAAATCACAACAGACAATAAAGAAAATCTAATAGGACAGGGGCGGCTCGTTCCTTAGGGCGATCGGGCAACGCACCACCAAAGGGCGAAAGGGAAGAAATTTTTCTATTACAGCTGTGACTGTTCTGGACAGTCTGTCTTGCCTCTGAATATCGTAGTCCAATCAGCGTTGAGTTGTGTTCTGTACAGTACCGCCCCTTTTGGGCAATTTCAGTCTGATTGAAAACCGCCCGGATTGCTCTCATAGACTCATGTTAAGGCTCTTTTTTTCGAACTGCAGGCGCTGCAATACATTCTGAATGGGTTCCGGGAGGGCTTGCGATCTCGTCACCATGACTACCATTACCTCAGTTCGGAGCAACTCCATCGTGTTATTGAGGAAAATGTCATTCAGTCATTGTAGTAATCAGGATAAATTAGCAACTTAAGAATTAGGGCCACCCAGACCAAATTTAAACATCAAGTATCTACAAAGGGGGGAAAATCATATAAGTTACAAGTAAATTACAAGTAAGTAATATAATTTTTAAACTGTGAATTGTGATTGCACTTATTGTATCTCCCCAATTGTTTAATTGTACTTCTTTATTCATTGCACATCAGCCCCGATGCCTCTTTATTCTGGATCTGCTGCACCTAAAACAAAATGCTATCTGATGAAGACTGAATTAAATTGTTAGTGTGAAGGCTTTACTTCATTTTATGATTAATGGTAAAGCTGGTCTCTCTCCATGTTCAAAGTTATTTGTGAGGGCAAACTGACAGACGACTTAAGATGTTAATTATTTAAGCTTTAATTTACCCATTGAACGGGTCACCTTGGCCATCATCGCAACAATTGCCCCCCCTGAGAGATTTGGCAGGAGCCGCCACTGTAATAGGATAGTTTTGTAGCTCTCTCATATGTTTCTCTCATAAGTGTCACTCAACGTTATTACATTACTAAACTACTACATTTCCAGTTTAAGCTTTCTGACTAAAAAGAGCAGGTTTTTGTCCATGATCTGTCCAAGTATCATTCATGTTTTCATCAATCCTGACCAGAATGCTAGTCCCTGGTGCTAAAGCGATCCCCAATAACATATTGCTACCATCACCATTCACCATATTTTACATTAGAGATGGTGACACTTGTGTGCCTGTGTGCTTTGTTAGACCTTCAACTCAAATATAACTAAAATGCAAGCCTCAGTGTTTAGTCTTATCACATTACAAGATTTTGACACTTGACCTGCTGAGACATGTACAAAATATCTAGTGTCCTGAGGTATCTGGTACAAGGACATTACCAGCAGGCTCTTTAACTTTTGTACGATGCAAGCTGGCTTTTCCAACAGTGCATCCGGGTGCCACATCTCATGGGTAAACCCGGCCATTGTGATCTTGGAGAAAACCCAACCCAGACCATCCCATCTTCTTCCATTGCTCTAATGTCTACTTCCAATGCCCGTGCGCTCAATCGAAGGTGCTATTGACAGTGTACAGGAGGCAACATGAACACTTTGACTTGTCTGCAAATATGCAGCCACATACACAGAAGAGTTTGATGCATTATTTGAGTAACAGCAGCCCTTCTATTGGTTTGTACCAGAAACCACAGCTTTCACGTGCTCTTGGCCACCCAACAGCCTGTCGGTGGTTTGTTGCTTGTGTTTTAAGGACAGAGGTACGCACCCCTGTTTCAGAGATACTTCAAACCAATCATCTGGCCATATTGATTTTACCCGTTACAGTCCCCCAAGTCTTTAAGTCTGATTATATTTGCTTTATTCAACAAGTGTTCTGGAAATAACTGCTATGTGCCCAATATTTAATACATTCCTGATTGTGACATGCACAATTGGTAAGAAACTGACAATAGGAGGGGTCAAAATGCTGTGAATTATCAGTGTATGTACTTCTAAACTGAAAATATCTGATCTTTATTTCTGATCTGCATAAGATTAAAGCCCGTCTGACAATGACAAGGGTTTCAAATACTTCTTAAATCTTTCTTTAATTAAAAAAAACCCCTTAAAACCCTTTAAATTTTAAATATGTGTGTTAATAATATATAAATACTTTTACTTAGAGTTAAATACATATTCAGGGCACTGTAGGTCATACATTCCACATACAATCCCAGATTTTATCCCAGCTCCATAACTCTGTAGGTATTTAACATTGTCCTCCCATAATGCAACTGGGTTTACATTTCCACTTGATAAATGGGTGGCAGCAATCTCAATGGGGCATAAACTCAACTGCTGAAAATACAATATTATAAAATACATTTTGTGTGATGGAGGAGGCTGGTTAAAGTCCAACTCAGCAGCAATAACATGAAATATTTTATGCATTGCCCTGTGCCACTGTGAATGAGCTGGTGGAACGACAAGGTCTTTAAAATTGTTCACGCCACAATCAATTTTATACAGTGCAGTGACAGCTCAGTGGTTAAGGTACTAGACTACTGATGGGAAAGTTGCAGGTTCAAGACCCTTCATTTTCAATTGTTTGCACTGTAACGTTGTGAGTCATTTTGGATGTATTGACAATATTTAGACATCATTATTTTAAAAAAATGTAAGGAACCAGCGTGCAAGAAATGAGTCACTGTTTTAAAATCAGACACCATAGAGCTCAAGTTATGTTTCTTACCAATCGCATAGATAAACAAAATCTTCTCTACAGCATAGCAGACTCTAAGCCAAGGTGAAGGAAGTCTGACTATTGACAGTGTTACCTGTTTTCCAAACCTTTCAGGATAAAAAGCTCTCAACAACAGCAAATACAGCATTTCATAGCAAGAATAAACAGTCATACTGATTGCAATACATTGCAAGCCAGGCCTTTATATTTGGTGATTGACCTCACAATCAATAATCCAATTGGTCAGAGGTCAGGACTCTGTGGAGGCCACTCAAGTAATTTCACACCAAACTCGTCAAACCATGTCATTATGGAACTTTGTGAATCAGGAAACAGGAAAGAGCCAAACTGCTACCACAAAGATAAAACACTTCTATAGTGTCAGACTTAATCATATACAGAACCTTGAAGAGTGATTTAGCATACTGTGTTACGCAACGAAACAGTTCTACCTTTCATCCTGTGGGCTTTATTATGGAAAAATATGTTGGTAAAATATGTTCCGAAACTCAGCTCTGCCATCAGGCTACATGAACAATGATTGGCTGTTGTTCACACAGGGTTGGAAAGCCGGACCAGGCCTCCTCGTAACTGATGCAGCTATGACCTCTGCTGGCTGATTGTTGGCGCCTGCGCAGAGTCGAGGAATAATGTGGAGCACAGTGTGACTGTCTGTACACAAAGCTGATCCGCATATGAACTCGCCTCGTGCAGGTGAAAAGATGCAGTCGGTACATGTGTCTGAGGGGACGTGTGTCAGTTGCGGTGCTCCTCAGTCAGCACTGGAGGGTAGTATTGGTACAGAGGAAGCGTAATGCAATCAGGGTAATTGGATACAACTAGATTAGGGATTGCAAAGAAAAAAAAAGCCTTAAAGAGTTTGGAAAGGTTTTTTAGAAAATTTTAGAACATGACAGTAAAAAATATCCTTGCATTCAGCCACAACACTTAAATTTATGGCAGGACAATTGTAACCAATTCAATGCAAGTAAGTCTTTATAGACCTTGCCATGCTGGATCAGGAAAAGGCCTTCCTTGAAATGCTGTCAAAAATGTTAAAAGCATATACTTAATATATATATATATATATATATATATATATATATAAATATATATAATGATGCATATATATTAAAATGAAAGTGGTAGCCTAGTTGGTGGATCTTTGGGCTATCAACAAAAAGACTGACAGTTCAAATTCATGCTCTGCTATGGAGCACTGTTGGGCCCTTGAGCAAGGCCCTCAACCCTGTCTGCTCCAGGGACACCGTACAATGTCTGACCCTGCGTTCCAAACAAGCTGGGATATGCAAAAAAAGAATTTAATTGTACCGTACAATGTATATTGTATATTGTAAATTGTATATATGACATTTTATAGATCACAGGTACAGTTAAAACACTTTAAACTATGCTGGGTGTGCACATACTTTAGGCCATTAAGCTTAGCTAAACACAATGGTTCGTAGTGCATTTTCTCTCCCCTCAGCTGAAAATCACACTTTGTAAGCTGTGCACACACATATAAGGTTATCTTTAGCTATGGCTACCATACCCTGTGGCGACAGTGTGAATCCCCGCAGCCATGTGTCAATTTAAGATGAGCTGCATACTGACCCTCAGCGTGACAAACTCCTCTATCTTCCCATACAGCTCAAGAGTCAAGGCCAGCCCCTTCCACCTAATTTAATAACCTTGCTTTTTTATAATAATGTACTGTGGAGACCAGAAAAGCAAAGCCTATAGCATCGTGCTGTGAGGAGAGAGCATAATGCCTGTGTGATAGCCAGGGCAATTAAAGATAATTAAAAAGACATCCCGCCAACAGTCCCTAATCAGAGGTATAACAGGAGGACCGTGGCCATGCTGGCTCTCTGGAGACTAGCAACATGGCCAAATTGCTCACGCATCATGTACCTGGAGGATCAAGAAGTGAACTTCTGTGTTATTGGAAGCGATTTTGGAAAGCACATCAGGCGTTTTGCCTGTAAGATGTTTGATCAGAGCTTAATTTGAGGGCAGGATGGCATGTATCCATCTATGTGGTTTAAAAAATGTAATCTTTTCTCCAAACTAGAGTTTGACAAGCACGGCAGACCAAACCTGCTACCATCCTGCCAAAGCAGATGTTTTTTCTTTAATTATTTGAGCTATTTAACCCCACCCAAAATACAGGAAACTGTTTTTTTTATATTTAAAGCATATTCAAACTACACTTCATGATGATTTTACAGGAATAGATGATTTATAAAACCATTAACTCATAATAGTTTGTCTTCTGCTGGGGAAACCTAAATGCATTTGAGGAGGGTATACTGTTGCTCACGCCTCCTCCAACACGTGCGCAGTCCAAGCAGAACCCTTCTTTTCGCCCATGCATTCTGCACAGGCGCCTGCTACACAGCATTTGAAAACCCTACCCACATAGTCCAGTCATCCCGCCCTAGCAGACACAGTGGCCAATTAATGTCTGCTGTAGGCACTGCCAATTATGCCCGCTAGATGCCACCCACACGGCCAGTGGCAACCTTGAGTTTCGAACAAAGGATCCTGCTGCACCACCTGGGCTAACTTTTTAATACCATCAGCAAAAAATGTTTTTGGTTGAGCGTGTAGCCACTGATGCACCGTTGCTTTCACATCATCAGGATCACATGAAAATCTTCTTCCCCTTAAAGCTTCTTTGAGTTTCCAAAAAGCTGGAAATCGAATGGTGTTAAATCCGGATTATAAGTGTCTCTCAGACATGTCCAATTACTACTCCTCCCACCCGCCCTCACCACATCTACAGTAATGCTTGGCTTGACTTTTGAGAAGGCTGTGCTTTATAAATAAGTGCATAAAATGTGCACAACAATTGACGCCATACTAAATTGCATCATACATTTTTAGTCTATTTTTATCTGTTTTTATTTTCTCTCTTACTCTGTATTTTTATTTGGTTCTTACTTTTTTAACATAATGTTGTGTTATGTATGCTTGTTCGATGTACAGCACTTTGGTCAACGTAAGTTGTTTGAAGAGTGCTTTATAAATCAAATGTACTTACTTACTATAAATGCAGTGTAGCTACAATGTTCTATTTCAGGTAAAATGTAAGTTATTATGACAGGAACCTTCAAATGATGTGCCTACTAAGGAATGCAGCTTTTATTTAGCATTGGCATGCAGCTATGTGGATTTTTGTGCCATCTACTCTGAATTAGGCCACGCTTAAATAGACACAGTGTCTGTTTGGCCATGCATGTGTGACAGGGATGGGACAGCGCAAGAAACATAAAAGATTTTTAGTCTGGAAATGTGATGCTAGACGCTTGATTGCGCTCACTTCTTGGGTGACTGGTACTTGGGTGACAGTCCTGTTTATACCAACCCCCCCCCAACCAATCCCATACCAATTCCTTCCAGCTCATTATGCCAAAAGAAAAGGGCCAATAAACATCCAGTGACAAGGTACAACTAGCAGAGAAGAAATACGCTGAGGAAAGAAAAAGAAACAGGAGCTTTAAGCCAGCAGAAACGAAATAAACCGAGCCACTCAAAGGACGTTTTCCAAGCAGGTGGTAGTTAGAGGGAGACATTAATTCTGTGAGAGCCTCTGTTCATGTGATTCTGTTGGCAGCCGGCTAGATATAACAAGGTCAGCTCTTCCCCTTTGCCCTGCCGAGCTTTTCACAGGATCTGCACAGCAACTAGCTAAAGAGGTGCCAGGCCAGGGATGGCATGCCTGATTAGCTTTGTGTAAACAGAAAAACACACCCAAACATTGTGCTTTTATCGGCCAACTGTCGCTTCCATACTGATCCACTTTGAGAAACTATCAAGGAAGATACGGCATAACAAACTTTTGAAGCACCATTTAATTGAAGGTCTTGTTTAAAATCTTTTAATCACATGCTATAATAAAAATGATCTGCAATTGCCATAAAGTGGAAGCTGCTGGAAAATAAGTTATACTGTCTACAGAGAACATTGCTGTTGAGTTAGAGGCCTAAAACTGAAGAAGCAGATTAGCATCAAATGGTATCAGACTGTTTGTTGATCTCATACATGTGGATTTTAGTGTATTTTATAGGCTAATATTAATTATACTGTCTATACACCGATCAGCCATAACATTAAAACCACCTCCTTGTTTCTACACTCACTGTCCATTTTATCAGCTCCACTTACCATATAGAAGCACTTTGTAGTTCTACAATTACTGACTGTAGTCCATCTGTTTCTCTGCATGCTTTGTTAGCCCCCTTTCATGCTGCTCTTCAATGGTCAGGACCCCCACATGACCACCACAGAGTAGGTATTATTTAGGTGGTGGGTCCTTCTCAGCACTGCAGTGACACTGACATGGTGGTGGTGTGTTAGTGTGTGTTGTGCTGGTATGAGTGGATCAGACACAGCAGCACTGATGGAGTTTTTAAACACCTCACTGTCACTGCTGGACTAAGAATAGTCCACCAACCTAAAATATCCGGCCAACAGTGCCCCATAGGCAGCGTCCTGTGACCACTGATCAAACAGCAGCAATAGATGAGCGACCGTCTCTGACTTTACATCTACAAGGTGGACCAACTAGGTAGGAGTGTCTAATAGTGAGTGGACATGGTATTTAAAAACTCCAGCAGCGCTGCTGTGTCTGATCCACTCATACCAGCACAACACACACTAACACACCACCACCATGTCAGTGTCACTGCAGTGTGATCCACCAACTAAATAATACCTGCTCTGTGGTGATCTTGTGGGGGTCCAGGAACTTTTTTTTTCTTGCATGGCTACGGCAATGTAAAGCTTTTATTGTTGTGGTTCTCAGGCTACATTTGACCATCTAGACAAATTTCCTTTTAGCCTAAGATGACGGGGTTTGCCTCCTAGCCTTGATGAGACATCTGTTTCATTTTACTGGCAGCAGCCACACTAGCCCTATTTTTATGGTCAAATGATTGTCTTTAGCTGTTAAAAACTGTACTTACTAGCAACAAGGTCATGCAAAGGTAAGATATTATTACTTCCTTCAAACATAAATGAAGGCAGCTCAGTTGGCGCAACGGTAAAACACGCTAGCACACCAAAGCTGGGATTTCGAATACATCCTATCCAATCTCAGCTCTGCCATCCGTGCATGAACAACGATTGGATGTTGTTCATAGGGTAGGATAAAGCCGGATAGGGATTCCTCATAACTGAGCAAATTACGACCTCTGCTGGCTGGTTGATGGCATCTGCATCTTATTGGGGAATAATGCTGATCAGGGTGTGGCTCTCTGTGCACAAAGCTGATCGGCATATGAAGTCTCGGCATATGAAGTATGATGTCTCGCTCTCTTCAATCGGGGCGGGGGTCAGCTCCAGTAGCGAGGACGATGTTTGATTTGAACCGAAAAGTGAAGCTACAGAGCTCCACATGAGAGTTGCTGCTGATTTTAGACTTACCCTCACACACTATGCACTAGCTGAATGTTTACTTAGAGCGAGGTGCGTTACAGTTTTAATAAGAACAGTAAAACTTTTTTAATGCATTAATATTCATGAATAATAAACTATCATGCAATAAGATCGTAAATGGAAGCTGATTAGCGTCAGAATGGAGTCAGACTGCGTGTTGTTCACTGTGCATGTGGATTTTAGTGACTTTTTATAGTTTAATATCGACTATACTCATTTAAAAAAGCTTTAATATACCTTTAATATAATCTGCACTGTAACTTATTCTAGAGCTCAAGCTTTCAGGCCTATACTGTTCTCTTGATGCGTGCCACACATGCACTTTCTTGCTTGTCTAGAATATAGCAATGCAACGCGCAAATACCCATGTGACATTTTTCAATATTTCTCACATGAACGTCTCACTCCACCAAGTACCATACAACATATTAGATCACAAGACTTGAAACCCTCTTATCACTATATATTTTAAATGCATCCCATCTTGGAAAGATGCAGACAGAGCAGAATTCTAAATACTAAATAATAAATAAAGCCTGTCTCTGCCTACCGAAGCTCCTCTGGCTCGAACAGGCATCTTGCACCTTTATGGTCTTGTTCACAGACAGACGCCTCTGAGCCTAGACCCAGTGGACTCCATCATGGCATCTCAAAGAAAATTACAATAACATTTTCATTGTCTTCTTTCATGGACCCTATGCTGCTTCTTTACAAATGAGATCCTGCGAGAGCCACCTAACAGTCGTTTCTTATACCCAGTGTAACCGCTCACAAGAGAGGCTGATGTAACTTCAGAGTTGGCTCACTATATTCACGAAGCAGACAAGATTTCTTTTAAAGTTAAAAAAAAATCTGAGTGTATTTAAAAGCCAAGCAAACCAAAAGATTTGAGTACACCAAAAATGGTGAGTTTCCGATTCCAGTTGTATGTAATACATGTATCCAAATACGTGTAAACTAAAGTGTGCCATAAATTTTTATTTGCTGAAATGTAAGCAACACTAACCACAGTCAGCTTAACATTTATAATTGCCTCTGCTCTCAGACTGAAAAAATCCAACCTTTCATTGAAATAGATTTATTCAAGAAATACTTATTTTTTAACAAAATCATGCACCAAACCACCTGTTCTTTTCTGAAAAACCCTCCAAATAGTCTTTTGGCACAGACATGGCGTACAATGCTAGTTGTGGAGACTCGGTGACCCTAAAATGAATATTTTTCTGCAACATTCCTACGGAATTCAGTGGATCTGTACTGTAGCTCGTCTGTTGGCTCGAACCACACGGGCCAGCCTTCGCTCCCCACGTGCATCAATGACCCTGTCATCTTTTTACCACTGTTCCTTCCTTGCACCACTTTTGATAGATACTGACCACTGCAGACTGGGAACACCCCACAAGAGCTGCAGTTTTGGAGATGCTCCGACCCAGTCGTCTAGCCATCACAATTTGGCCCTTGTCAAACTTGCTCAAATCCTTACTCTTGTCCATTTGTCCTGCTTCTAACATCAACTTTGAGGATAAAATGTTCACTTGCTGCCTAATATAGCCCACCCACTAACAGGTGTGGTGATGAAGAGATAATCAGTGTTATTCACTTCACCTGTCAGTGGTCATAATGTTATGCCTAGTCGGTGTATATATATTCTTATTCTTATAATCATTTTAACTAATCTTTTAGTACTTATTTATGCAAATAGGTGTGACTAACATTAAGCAAAATACTAACCCAAAGTGAAACAACTGAAGGTTTAGAACCTTGCTCAAGATCCCAACAGTAGAAACCTGGCAGTGGTGGGGCTAGAACCAGTGACATTTCATATTCTGCTTTTGAACAACGTCCTGCTAGAAGTTTTTTGTCAGAAGAATAAAGATTTTGATTGGAGGTATCTTGGTATTTCATTAAGGCAATTAAGCCATGTAATCTCTAAAATATTACCAGGGCCTTTGGAGGAAAAATAGCATCATTACATCATCTTCTTCACAATACTTAACTTGGCATCATACGTTTTTGAAATTTAGAGTTCCCAGTCCTCCTATCAGCATGTATTTGAATACATGTAATCCAAGATCCATAAAAAACAGGTTTGCTATGAGTGAGAAGCTGCTGGAACATAGGTGACACAGGCCACAGTCAGACAAGCTTTATATCATCTTAGCCCCTGCATCAAAGCTTATCTTTAACCGTTAACCCGGCAGTGGTGGGACTAGAACCAGTGAACTTCTGATTACTAATCCAGTACCATACCTACCAATCTTCCACTATACACTATTTACTATACACATTTTTACTTCAACGTTGATCATGTGATTTTCCCATGACAGTTGGATATTATGCCTAATAGAGGCTTGATTTGTGAGGTAAACAATCCTAAAGCTGTATTTTTTTAGAACTCATGGACTCTGTTGAAAAGCTGTCAGTAGAAAGTAAATGCCAGGCTGCACTATAATTGTTACTTTAAGATTGGAAACAAAGAAATGGTAAAAATAGGATGCGTTGAGGCATTTTAAGCTTGAGAGTGCTAATTGGTATGCGCTGACAAGTTGTCATTTAAGCTCTATAGACAGTGATAAAGCCATGGGCTTTTGCATTACTACTATCCAAAGGAGGGGGGGGGGGGCAGTAAGAAGAAAAAAAGAAAGAAATAAAAACATCTACCAAGAGAATCTACCAAGCTGCTCTGGCTAATCCATGCACATTTGTGGCATTGAGCAGAAGTTCAAGTATTAATCTTTCAAATATGACTAGAATACAATTGAGCAACTGAGGGTTAAGGGCCTTGCTCAGGGAGCCAACAGTGGCAACTTGGCAATGGTGGGGCTTGAACTGACAGCCTCCTGCCTACTAGTCCAGTAGCTTAACTGCTGAGATACCACTACCCTAACAAATAGCAAATAAACTCTTAAAGTTCAATTATTTTAACTAAGGGAGGGAACAAAGCTGCAAATATTACTGTTCTAAATTGTACACTGTCTCTGGGTAAAGATTCCAGCAACTTAAATTACCACCCCCAACCTCAGACGTTCTAAAAACGCCATGCGTGAAAAACAAGTTAACTCGCCTCATTACACCCGTGATGCTTATTTCCACTGCATCAAAAGGTAAGTGCTCATAAGTAGTGATCGATAGCCTCATTGTTACTTTAATCGCCTGTAAATTGCTGCAGTATTTTTTCAACCTCTTCCAGAGGTCGTAAGTCATTTACTGTGTGTTACATCGAGTGCTCAGACACAGTGATCCAGAACATTCCAATGGGGCACAAACCCTTCTGTGCTTTGCATTCGGGGATATTAGTGTTCCCCGGAGCTATTATTAATAAGCCGCTTCATTAGTGACCCAATTCCCCACCTTGATGTCTTTTAGGACCTTCGAGTTGCTCAGTTCTAGTCTTGGCTCCACACGTTCCTCAGCAAACACATACAAACACTAATAGAGTCGAATCGGAAATGTTAACACACACACACGAAAGTAGCCGCAATCAAACTGATTTACTTCTGAAACTGTAAGGAATCCAAGCCCTTGAAAGTGAAACGATGCATGGAAACTATATATCACTCTATCTATACCCACTTTTGAAAATAGTTTAGACATTCTACATTTTCTATTAAGCATATGGGTTTGTTGGACATTCTATTCTATGGAGTGGATCCCCTTGGATATAAATGCATCCACACCTCTAAGAATGATTTTCACAGTATTTTAAAGTATAGAATTAGTGTTTTCATTTATCCCAAAGGAATTTAATAGGGTCAGGGTACAGGTCGCTGGAGTTTCTTCACATCAAACTTGTTAAACCATGTGTTCATGGACCTTGCTTTGTGCACACGGACACACTCATGCTGGAACTAGAAGGGGCCTTACCTAAATTGTTACCACAAAGTTAAAATCATATAATTTATGTAATATAATTTACTGTTAAAAAATGTCAATAAGTATAAAACTATATTAATGAAAAAGACAATAGACATGGGAGTGAAAACTGTTTTAAAGGAGTTCAGTTACCAGTGTTTTGTTGTTATTGTTCAGTTCACTTGTGCAGTGTTCTATAAGAGTCACTTGTCAGTGTGTGGTTTGGAAGTGTTCAGTTCCTGTGTGGCCCTGGGGTAAAAACTGTTTTTAGTCTGTTTGTCTGGGATGTGCTGGACCTAAGGCATTTTCCAGAGGGGCAGCATGTTGAACAGATGATGTCCAGGTCCAAGTTTTGTATGTATTTGGAGTTCTTTAGTATAGTTTGTTAGTATAATAGATAGTAAAAGGGCACATTTAACACTAATTAGGGATTAATTCACAGAGAAGCACAAATCTAGAGAACAATTTAATTTAGTATCAATTGAGTGAATCGGAAACTACAGTACAGAACTACAAAGTGCTTCTATACGGTAAGTGTAGCTGATAAAATGGACAGTAAGTGTAGAAACAAGGAGGTGGTTTTAATGTTATGGCTGATCATATATAAACATACTGTAAAACTCTACTGTACCATTCAAAATTGAATGACACTAACAGCTGTAAACATCTGTTAAACTATATAGAAAGAAATGTCCAGCCAAATGCAAAAAAGAATATTTCATTCTAATTGCTTCTTTCCTCCAAACCATTTTTGCACCGCATACAAATTTTCTGACAGGTTGTTGATCATTTGCAAGGTCATTGATGAAATTACCCACAACAAATTGTTCATGTGAATATTTTTATAGTAAAGCATTTCCCCAAACTTTTTAAAGCAGTTTAATTTAGTTGCAATTTACAAGAGCTTTTAATCTGCCGTTTTGTAATAGTCAAATGTATGTTTTATATAAATTTACTATTTAGACAAATTCAGAGTACACACATTTGAAAGAATCAGAAAAAGACACACCCAAAATTTAGTGAAAAGCTTTCCTAGAAAAGTGAAAGCTATTACATACAATCTCTGTAACTGTACTGGAAGATGAGAATATATTTTCTTCTTTCCATTCATATCCAACACTAAAATGAACAGGAAAGGTTTAGAGGTAATTCAGTTATTTGTTATACATTAAATATATTTAACTCATATTACTGTTTATTGGTAGTTTGGCAGCAGAGCCTCTCTGGACACAGGCATTCATTCGCATTCTACAAAATCTAAATAATAATAATAACAATAGTAATACAATTATTACAGGGCGGAGTGTGTACAGTGTTTTGAGTCAGCCAAGAGAACTGTAAACAAATTCAATATGGCTTTAAAAGCATATTGAGAACCCTCTCAATACCATCAAATTAGCAGTACACTGAAACAAAAAATCAATTGAATGTTTTTTTTTTCCTTATCGACCATGCATGGTATCAAAAAACAGGACAATTAAGCTCCTTATTAGTCTCAGACCAGTGAGCTTGGATTCATTAAATGTGACAAAATTTGCTGGAACACTTGGCACTACTAATCAGACTAAAACGTTCTCTAATGTCCCCTGTGCTAAAAGACCTTGTCAACCTCACAGATAAGATGCCTGAGGCCTGCCAGTCAAAAGCATTGATTCAATCACCCACCTACATGATGTAGAGGTCAACCAGGGTGGTTACATTTCCTAAGGTGAAAAGAATACCCATCTAAAGCTTGTTCCTGTCAGCTAGAATAGCAATTAGCAAACCCTGAATCAAGACGAACAGCAACCCTAAAATGTCTAGCAGGACCCAAAATTAGGTCTGGTATAAACCAACACTATTAGAATAAATACCATCAGGAACTCTGAATAAGGATTAGAAATCTTGAAAATGTAGAATTAAGACTAGAAAGAAACGTTTGAATCTAGACTAGCACAAACATTGAACCAGCTATTGCAGAAACATTAAATAAAGATTTTGTTAACTCTTAATCTGGGCTACAAGCAATACCAAGTCAAGACAGATAGAAACTCTTAAGATTAGCAAGAAACCCTGTATCCAAACAAGCATGGCAGAATACATTTAAGCTAGCAGGAAACCTTTAATTTACACTCGCAGGAGGAGTAAACCTAAATTAAGACTAGAATAACAGTGAGCTATTACTACTCAGTACAAACACAAATCCTTGCCTCAAGACATTAAACTGAAAGGGGCTCTGAATTAGGACCAACAGAAACCTCAAATAAAGAGTCCCTAAGTCCCCAAAAACAGAAAGCTTAAATTAAAACCTGCAGGATAATCTAATTAAGTATAACAGGAATCCTGAATAAAGACACAAGAAGGAGTTGACACAAAAACTTACAGAAAGCTCGTCATGACTTGCATAAACCGTTAAAGGAACTAACAGGAACCCTGAATTAATACCAACAGGAACATTAAATAAAGTCAAAAAGTAATCCAACATAAAACTAGTCAAATGTATTAATTAGGAAAAGCTTAAAAGCTTTTTTAAGCTTAGTTAAGAAACTAGAAAAACTTTTATTTTAAAACCATCAAAGAATGTGAATCATGTGCAGGAATTTATAATCACAAAATCAAACTAGCAGGAATCCTAAATTAATTTCAGGATAAATTAAAACTACTGTAATCTAACAAAAACTAACAGGTTAACAGGATGCCTACACTGATCAGCCATAACATTAAAATCACCTTCTTGTTTCTACACTCACTGTTCATTTTATCAGCTCCACTTACTATATAGAAGCATTTTGTAGTTCTACAATTACTGACTGTAGTCCATCTGTTTCTCTGCATACCTTTTTAGCCTGCTTTCACCCTGTTCTTCAATGATCAGGACCCCCACAGGACCCACACAGAGAGCAGGTATTATTTAGGTGGTGGATCATTTTCAGCACTGCAGTGACACTGACATGGTCGTGGTGTGTTAGTGTGTGTTGTGCTGGTATGAGTGGATCAGACACAGCAGTGCTGCTGGAGTTTTTAAATACAGTGTCCCCTCACTGTCCACTTGATTAGACACTCCTACCTGGTTGGTCCACCTTGTGGATGTAAAGTCAGATATGATCGTTCATCTATTGCTGCTGTTTGAGTTGGTCATCTTCTAGACCTTCATCAGTGGTCACAGGATGCTGCCCACAGGGCGCTGTTGGCTGGATATTTTTGGTTGGTGGACTATTCTTAGTCTAGCAGTGACAGTGGGGTGTTTAAAAAATCCATCAGCGCTGCTGTGTCTGATCCACTCATACCAGCACAACACACACTAACACACCACCACCATGTCAGTGTCACTGCAGTGCTGAGAATGATCCACCACCTAAATAATACCTGCTCTGTGGTGGTCATGTGGGGGTCCTGACCATTAAAGAACAGCATGAAAGGGGGCTAACAAAGCATGCAGAGAAACAGATGGACTACAGTCAGTAATTGTAGAACCACAAAGTGCTTCTATATGGTAAGTTGAGCTGATAAAATGGACAGTGAGTGTAGAAACAGGGAGGTGGTTTTGATGTTATGGCTGATCGGTGTGAATCAAGACCAGAATGATCCCTATGTCAAGATTAGCAATGATTCGAAATAAATATCAACAAGAATATCAAAAAGTCTTAAAAGGTATAACAAAAATCAAGGTAAGTCAGATAAAGCCTAAATTAAGAAAAGAGAAAACCACAGGAAATAAAAGTACAGAATCAAGATTAAGCCTAAACAAAAACAAGAAGGATTCCTAAATTATACCAGCAGGCGCTCAATCAATTCCAAAAGAAACTAAATTAAGACAAACACAGACTTTGAATTAGGGCTATAAGGAATCCTAACAAAAGTCATTGGAACTTCCAACTGAGAACAATCTTATAAATCAATACTTGAATCAGGTAATGGAATCAATACTAAAAGGAAGTCTAAATCAGGGCTATAGGGACGCCGAAACAGACCAGCCAGAACTCTGACTTAACTAGTACATGTTGTGCTTTATTTTTCCAACTTCTACACATAAATAATGACCATCAGTGTCCTCGAGCCAAAAAAAAAAAAATATATAAAAAGCAGACGTCAGATACTTTTGTTCTGTACTCTATAATTAGTAGCTCCCAACTTCAACTATATCTCTAATGTGTGAATACAGAAGTGAAAATGGTGAAGAAAAAAGATGAGATATTTAGGGCTGTTCCGTGTAAATTATGCAGCAGCCTCATAGCTCACAGGACTGTCCAACTTCAACCCAGCATTCATACTTCCTAATCAGAGATATATTATTGCACCCCAGTGCCAATTAAAGGGCATTGGCCTCTGCATAATTATCATAATTAATAAGCACATTATGAAGTCATTGTTGAAATATGCATGACCAGCAGATGGAACTGAATAAGTTTTTCTCGAATCTTCCTCTGTTCTTACCCTCTCTTCTTTTTGTTTTTCTCTCTGGAGAACGCAACCCTTCAAAGGAGGACCCCATCTGCAGGGCCGCTCCAAACAGAAGTAGACAAACCCCTTAAAACACTTCTTATAGTGATGGGTTGAAAGTAATGCACACTTGAGAAGCAATTTAGGCAATGGAAATGACACTATGCTGAACGACAAGAGAGTTGTGATTTTGTTCTAAGAGAACAGGAATAGCACTTTAAGATTTTAACCTTGCAAAAATTAAACTGTCATCGAACCAACATCTTAGACTTGCAAATTTGTAAAAATTTGCACAATTTTCCTTTTGCTTCTCATATGCCATTTATCCCCAGATACTAATGTAAGTCTGATTAGAATTAGGCATATAGTGATTCAATTCTGAGGGGTTGCTTATATCCCATATATTCACATAACCTAAATCAAGGCTAGAATAATAATAAACGAATACTACTCAGTACTAACACAAATCATCGCCTCAGGACATTAAACTGGGAGAACCCTTAATTAGGATCAACAGAAACCTTAAATAAAGAGTCCATGGGTCCCCTATCAGAAACCTTTAATGAAGACTTGCAGAATAATCTAATTAGGTATAACATGAATCCTGAATTAAGACTAAAACCTAAAAACACAAGAAGTAGTTGAAACTAAAAAAACGTTCATAAAGCCTAGGTCATGACTTGCATCAACTCTTAATTAGAACTAACAGAAAGCCTTAATTAATACTGTACTAACAGGAACATTAAATAAAGTCTGAAAGTAATCCAACATAAAAACTGGTCAGATCCATTAATAAGGAAAAGCTTAATTCAAAACTATCAAACAATGTGAATTGTGCAGGACTTTATAATCACAAAATCAAACTAGCAGTAATCCTGAATTAATATCATAATGAATTAAAACCACTAGAATCTAACAAATCTAAAGAAATAGGGGATTAAATGTTGTACCTATTAAATTACAACACACCATGTAAAGCGCAGTGGCAATTCCTCTAAGACTGCAAGGGAAGCTCAGCTTCCCCTAAAATGTCAAAAATTAAATGGTCAAATATGTACAGTTGTGTTAACATTTCATTGACTACAAATGCGTTAGAACACGTTCATCTCGAAGACGAGTTCGTTCAGAATCAGCTACTTATCACAAATCGACTCGATTTTGTTAACTTCTCATACATTCCCGTAGCTCAATGCATTTGCCCGTAGAAGCTGAGCGTCTCTTCACTTCAATGGGGCTGCATGGCAAAGTTTTTTTCATTGCTTCGAAACTCGCCGGTCATTGGATAAATGCCACGATTTTGTCCCGCCCCCGGACGCTGAGCGTCTCTGGGGGTGAATGGAGCTGTGGGCGGGTCTGGACGCGGAGCTTCTGCAAGATGATTGGAGGATCAGTCGAAAGGCTGAATCCCGTTTTGATTGACAGCTATTTTGAGATCTACACGTCACACATCACTAGGAGCTTCAGTCCCATCGCGGATTTTGCGAGTGAAGTCGAAAGACAAACTGCAACCCATTTCTTGGTATTTGCTTGGTGAAATTACTTGACCATTTCCATTGTTCATTGTGTAAATAAAACACATGCATAGTATTTGTTTCAGAACACTGGTCAAGTCCCTGGAAAAGACGCCTACTTGGTACGATAGGATCACAGGCCATTTTCTTGAAAAGGAACGGAGGGCAGAATGTACGTATAAATAAATTGACAAATTTTATGATGTAAGCCGACAATGAGCCTCCCCTCTTTGAAAGACCAGCAGCCGCCACTGGTAAGGCGGCACAGTGGCACAGCAGTTACAGTTACCAAAAAAAAAAACAGCTTTATATACATTTCTGGCCAAAATTGCTGGTTGAGGATTGTAGTACAAATGTCCAGTGCAGCAGATATGGGCAGGCGTAAAGATCTAACTGACTTCAATAAGTGGCATTCTCTCGAACAGCAAGAGGTGCTCACAGGCAGACATGGTAAGTATCAACAGTGGTCAGACAAGGATTAACCACAAACCACTAAAAGGGTACTGGGTGGCAAAGACTCACTGACACCAGGGAACAATGAAGGCTATCCATCTAATGCGATCCAACATAAGTGCTATTGTGGTTGAAAGTATATGGAGTTGCCTAATTGCAGGCTTAAGTGTCCATGATAACTGCTGTCCACCATCAAAAGTGGCTACAATAGTAGTAATACACAGGCAGTGGTAGTTTAGTAGTTAGGGTAGTGGACTAGCAATCAGAAGGTCACTGGTTCAAGCCTCACCACAGCCAAGTTGCCACTGTTGAGCTCCTGATAATTGTCCTTAATCTGCAACTGTATTCAGTCACTACTGTAAGTCTGCTAAACGCAGATAATGTATAAGGGTTCTTCAGAAAGTTTCCACACTTTTTAAAATCTATTCATTAAAAATTTCAAAATCAAATGACATCACTTTTCTACATAGTCACTTTCCCATGCATTTTCCCCAGCGTCGTACCAACTTTTTAATGCCATCAGCAAAAAATGTTTTTGAATGAGCGAGTAACCACTCTAAGTAAGCTCTCTCAGTGTCTCAGACACGACCAATTACTACTCCTCCCGCCCTCAGCGTTTCCAACCAAAATATAAAAGTCCGAAAACTTCCTGAAGATCCCTCGTATGTGCGTATATGCAATGGACTTTGAACTGGACTACAACAGTGGATAAAGTTTGGCGGGTCCATTGTACCGTTTGTCCAAAATCACATAGAAGGCCAGGCGCATACATGTGCATTGTTTACTCAGGCGAGAGAGAATATAAGGAGTTGAAGAGTTGCTGGTAGCATTTTGATACCAGATGTACAGCGCATATACCAAATTGTCTCACTGACCACTTTATTAGATAAAAACACCCTTTTCATTTCAATTGGGACTGAACCACACTTCATGCTAGATGTATATTGCAATCGGAGGATAGTGCCTAGAGTAAGCAAGGCAATGAAAAATCACCTCCACTTAAACTTTAATCTAGTTTAAACCCACGCTCATTAAAATGTTTCCAATGGTTTCCTAGAGTGTGATGCTGATAATTCACGTCTTCATACTGTCTATCCTATATGCATATAAATGCATACAGTAAACATAGTAAAAACTCTTCTACCTGCTGAAATGTATTTAGCTTTTGTATTATTCATGATCAGATTATTAGATTCTGGCTTCTGTTCTCATAATTGTGCTGACTTCTCTTTCTGTAATCCATATACGCTGGGAATGAAAGAGAAAAGCCTCATAAATTATACACAGTATATCCTTCTAACACAAACAAGATAGATAATAGCTGGTCAATCCTTCTCCCTGAAATGTATCCCATAAACACTGTGGCTATGATTTACCAAGGACTTGCATGTGTAAATACAACCAAAAATGTGCAACCTGATTCATTAATGGATTTGTTGGATTGTATCTTTGTGTTGTTGTCTGGAGATAAAGTCATATAAGAGAAGTGTGTGCGTTATTCTGATGCACAGTTTGCACAACTGCTGTATGTCAAGAACGAGACTGAAAAAAGACAATACTTAATGGGTCTGTCTGAAAAGCTAGTGAGTTCTCTATATAGACGCATTTACATCATCCTACACGCTCCCGAGAAGAAGGCATGTCAATTCTTATATACCTTAAAATCCTGCCTACTAAGATGCCTTGTTTTAAAGCGATAATCTGACTGAATACCGGGGGAGCATCCGATGCTTCCTTAGCGGTGAAGACAATCCCAGCATTCACAGCAGCACAACTTTCCTTAAAAAAAATTTTGAATATGGCGAACAAATGCGGAGCAACAAACTGAGTTCTTTTTAAATGTAAATAAATTGTAATTGATTGTAATTTGTATAAAGGTGTAGAAGTGTGATTTACACAGAGGGTTGTGCCACCTCAGCCTATTGGTTTGAATGGTCTGAGACTAACTGTGTTAGCTTAGTAAGCGCTGTGGTGATGTAATCGCCGTAATTGCTGTGCGTCTACATAATCTGCCTTATAAGTTTAATGTCTTATTAGAATCCTCTCTATTTAGGCAGCTGCCTAGGTAGGCGGTAGGCATCAAGGCAGCTCACTAGGTTTTCGGACAGACCCTATAAGTTCATAAGTTCAGGACGAGTCCTAAAGTACCTTTATCCTACCATCTAAAACTCTTCTTGAACAGATGTTGGCTTGTTCTGTATTTGCTAGTAAGTGATTTCCACAGATGTGGATTTCTGATCAATTAGCAACTGCAGTAATCCTGTAATGCCACTACAGTATTAGCAGTACAGAGGCTGTGATAGTTGAGTCGTGAAGGTACTGGGCTAGCAATTAAAAGGCCAGATGTTGGCTTGTTCTGTATTTGCTTTAATTTAAGTAATTTCCACAGATGTGGATGTCCTGCTGACCAGTTAGCAACTGCACTAATCCACACTATAACACTAATACAATAGTAGTGGCACACAGTTGGTGGTAGTCCACACTATAATGTTACTTCAAATGCATACAAATTTTATTTGAATATAATTATTAGTAGTCTGAGAGCAAGAAACAAGTCTGTCATATATAGATCAAGTAATCACACAAAATCAATGGGCTAATTAGGCTTAACAAATTACTACAATTAGTTTCACCCAATTAACGTATTAACAATGAGGTACCTAGTTATTCTGTAATAAGTGTTTGGATTGGAGAAATGCTGCGATGGATTGGCGCCTGGCTTGCACCCAATGTTTTCCGGTAGAGCCAGACCCAACACGACCCTGACTAGGATAAAGCAGTTGATTAAAATGAAATAAATATGTTTTGTTTGTAGACATATGAGCAATTATTTCTCAATATATCTTTGCCAACACACCCACACAAAAAATATTTCATTGCATACACTAATTAGTACTGTATTTGGTATTTTAACTACAGCCCAAAGTTTCTATAAGTGTACAGCCAAAGAGTAATATACACATTTGTCCGTACAATACCCTATTGTACCCTCCAAAGTGTAAACTCTCTGGCTGATTCTGCATTATCCCTCAGCAACAGCCCTGTGGTTTTTAACAATATCTATTCCTGTTGGGTCAGCAGGGATTTTCTTAGCAGTACCTATTTTTGGACTCCCTTGAATACACACATTAAAAGCATGTGAAGGACCTTGGTCATCAGAGTTTGTTAGCTGAACTGGTAGATAGCACTCTGTGCAAAGGTCTTTATCTGCAGAGCAGCAGTCGAGGGGATATAGTGCTCTGTCTTAGCCCAGGAGAGGAGCTCTGGTCTAGATAAACACTCCAAAGTACAACAAGGACTCCCAGTCCAAACAAAACTCACTGCCTAAACAGGGGAGTGAGAGGTCAAATAGAGCCACATACTGTCAGTATAGATGTTATAGGTATTCTGGCAGTGAATATAGTCCCCTTATAAAAGTACCCAAGATTCACCATTGTTGTAACCATTTATCTGTTGTTATTGATGTTTGATTGATGTTTGAGAGATGTTTCACTCTTTTACAATTATTGAGTCACAATTGACAGTTTGTATGCTCATTTTCACCATGTAAAATATTTACAGTCATTTTAATGCTTTGTAGCTCATAAATTAACAGTGAGATTTAATATTTATACATTTGTTGTCTGTTTCACTGGCAAAAGGCAGGAAACACCCTAGACAGGTTGCCAGTCCATTACAGGGCAAACACACACACACACACACACACACATATATTCACACAATCATACCAGTGAGAATTTAGTATCTCCAGTTAACCTGACGGCATATATTTGGACTGTGGGAGGAAACCGGAGCTCCCAGAGCTCCCAGAGGGAGGAAACCATAGACACACATAGACAGGGAAGACATGCAAACTCCCAGGGAGAAATGACTCCCAGGGGTGCTGCCCAGATTTGTATTTGAGTTACTTCTTTATTGCAAAAACCTATGCAAAGATATAGACAGCCAGGCAACACATTTTTATATCAGCCAGGCAAATACACATCTGACCAGTTGTCTAAAGATCAAACCAATTAAAAAAGTAGAGCTATGTGTAGCTCCTGTTTAATAGGAATAGTGTTGCTAGGCAACATGAGGGCGAACATAACATTACCTTTTTCTTTTCAGTGGCGTATTAATATGGAATGATGTGAGGTGGTCATAGGTGTGCGTTTATCGGGGATTTTACAACAGCTTCGAATGCGGCTCAGCCAATCAGATCTTCTCAGAGTCTTATCAGAGTCTTCTCATCTAATGTAAGTGCCTGACCAATTGCTCTTTTGAATAAATGGGCACACTTTCTTGCCGGCACACTGCAAAGCTGTATAAAAAGCCTGTCCAGAGGAGTGGGTGCTGTTCTTGCTTTGAAGGGGATTGAGCAACTTCATGTCCACATTTAATGTACAGTAGATTTGGACAGCACGGTGGATCGGTGTCGCTAGAAGGTCTGATCCCCAGGTGGAGCAGTCCGGGTCCTTTCTGTGTGGAGTTTGCATGTTCTCCCTGTGTCTGCGTGGGGTTTTCCTCCCACAGTCCAAAAACATGCAAGTGAGGTGAATTGGAGATACAGAATCGTCCATGACTGTGTTTGATATTAAAGACTTGAACTGATGAATTTTGTGTAACCAGTTTTGCAGTGTACCATGAATGTCAGGAATGTAATCAAAGTGTGTAAAACATGACGTTAAAATCCTAATAAATAAATAAATAGTATAGATTTAAACAGAAGTACATTGTCTAATACAAAATATATAACATTTAAACTTGACTATTATTCTTCCAGAATTTTTTTTACTATCTGAAACTAATCTACTTTCGTGACGTTCATCTTCTGCACAAAAAGCTTCCATGTATTAATCATACACTAAATATTTAATGTGTGAAACATTCAGTTCATGCGTGTGAACCTCAGCATGTACACGACTCCAATTTTAAACAGCCATCACACATTTATGAATCTGAACACACTGCTCTGCTCTCACATGCAAGTTTAATGTTAAATGCCTTCTTAATTTATTGAGAGAGCAACCTTAACAAATGTGACCTTAAAATAACCATGTTTCTGTAACGGTTGAGAAAACTCTAAACCAACTCATAACTAACTTTAAAAACTCAACATGTATATAGAAATGTGTTGGGAATTATGTAAAAAAAAAGCATGTAGTTGACATGAGAATCTGGGCGTTTAGTGGAAACCTTTGCAGCGCCTCCTCGGGGGAGACAGAAAGGGATATAGATGTGCTGAGGCGTATTTTGACAGAGCATGTATTGAGTCTATTTTTGGTAATATATGCTGCTTTTTCTGCAGTAAGCAACTCGGACTGCTTCCAATATCTCAGCCCTGGGAGGGCTAGAACAGCACTTTCACAGCATATCTGATAGGATGCAAGAAAAATGAATAGACCTGAGCTCACATGCAATCCACCACAGAGTTGCAGGAAAAACAAGTGCACTCCTGAATGACTTGCATCTGTGAATTAATTCCATTTTTTGTTGTGCTGTTCAATATTAAACAGTTTCTGCTGTTACGAATGAGGTGCAAATATTGAAAAAAACATGAAGAAGCAATCATATGAAAAGATTAGAAACAAACCCTCTTTACAGCACCTTTATTTTTACTATTTACTGCTCACAAACGACAATATGACAGACTACCTTGCTAAATAACTTGAATTTTATGATACTATGGGGGCCAAGGGGAAAATAAATCCGCTGCACTTGCATCCAATAGAGCAAAAATTCTACTGTATGCCCTTTTTTTTTGCAATCTAGTCGTATCCAATTACCCGATTGCATTACGCTTCCTCTCTACTGATGCTGACCTCCACTCCTGATTGAGTAGAGTGAGACTGACACGCCCCCTCCGACATGTGTGCAGTGCACGTCTGCATCTTTTCACCTGCACAAGGCGAGTTAATATGCGAATCAGCTTTGTGTACGGAGAGTCACACTCTAATTAACTCACAGCAGAGGTCGCAATTGCATCAGTTATGAGGAATCCCTATCCGTCCCCCACCCTGTATGAACAACAGCCAATCGTATGAACAACAGCCAAACTCAGATGGCAGAGCTGAGTTTCGAATGGACGAGTTCAAAATGTCAGTTCTGGTGTGCTAGTGTGTTTTACCGCTGCGCCACCTGAGCAGCTATGCCCTTTCAAATGTAATCCATCCAAATTTAATTCAAAAATATGCTCAGACTCAGACTCAGACTCTGCTTTATTGTCATTCAACGACGTACATAATAGAACGAAATACAGTTTCCCAGGTCTGTAATTTTTTAAAGGGGCAAATACTTTTTTACATGCCTGTAGTATAGTTTTATTTATTTCTTTATCTTTATAATGACCCAAATGAAGATCATCTCTTTTCACATATTTCCAAAGAATTCACAAACTGTTTTGTCTAACTGTACCTTTAACCAAGACTTCTAACTTTAGCATCACACAGACTCAGAACCCTGCTGCTGCAAATATTTCTGCTAGCACACATTAGCATGATTATAATTAGCCATCAAGGCTATTGTGGTACATTAAAGCAAGTGGGCAGAGGGAACTTGGCGGTTAAGATACTCGACTAGTAATCAAAAGGTCGCTGGTTCAAACCCCACTACTACCAGGTTGCCACTGTTGGGCCCTTAAGCCAGGTCCTTAACCCTTAATTGCTTAGACTGTATACTGTCACAGTACTGTAAGTCACTTTGGATAAAAGCATCTGCTTAATGATGAAAATGTAAATGAATATCACTAAACAGTGATACTGTAACGACTTTCCAGTGATCCAGTGGTAACAGACCCTGAAAGTAGGAATGTATACGGACGTGTCATGTGTTGTGTTATTAAACTATACATAAATACTTGCTACGAGTCGTCCTTTACCGAAAATGCAGCTAAATATGAGGGAAGCAGATTAACGTAATATTTATTCATTTATTAAACAAGCTAAATTTAATTACATAGTAAAGAAACATTATATGGTAAGTCTTTAAAGCCACATGTCACTTAAAGTCACATGTCTGCTAGTGTCCAATGATAACATGGATTTATTGCTTGAAGAAACTGAACCAATTGACACAGTGGGCAGCATGTCTGCGTGGGTTTCCTCTTGGAGCTCCGGTTTCCTCCCACAGTCCAAAGAAATGCAGTCAGGTTAATTAGACATATAGAAGTCCCCCTAGGTATGATTGTGTGTGTGTGTTAATGTGTATATATGTGTGTGTGTTTGCCCTGTTGGGCCTTTTGCCCAGGGAATCAGACCCACCGTGACCATGTATAGGATAAAGTGGTGGTAAAACAGACAGTAAATGAATGAATAACACTGAACCCTTTGTGCACAAACAGATAAACATACAGAATACAGAATTCATTGCAGTTGGAATGAGTGTGTTAGTGCTGTTTACTGAAGCGGGTCGGAAATGATTTACTGCTGGATTGTTCATTCTTATTTATGGTGGCTTTGTACTCAGTCTTCTGTGGTACTTGATTAAATGTAACTGAAATTGGTCCAGTCATTATTCACCTCTAGTTAATCACTATATCTACAGGTCTCTAATTCAAATGTGAGCACTTTGTCTTTTTGTGTCTATAGTTGTGAATAGAAGAGTTTAAATACATCTCGCTCCCTGTTGGGTTTCCACAACTCAGTGGTCCGGATGATGGTGGGTCTGATGCAACGTGGAAACGCTGGGCAGCAGGCAGAAACACACCCTGCACAGGGTGCAAAGCTCATCACACATGTCCTTACTTTCACAGACATCCCAAGTTGCAAAAACTCATTTCAGGGAGGTACCCCGGACCCGGACCTCGACCCCAACCCCCCAAGCCCAAAAAAAAAAAAAAAAAAAAAAAAAAAAAAAGCTAAAAAAACTCTAGCACACACCAAAGGATATGGGTGATAACAGAACTTTTAGGAGCTGCTAACTGCTAACTGTTCGCATCACAAAACACATTAATGTGTACTACATAGTGCACTAGATAGTGTGAAAGATAATAGATTTATGTTCCCTACATAGTGCACTAGATTGTATATTAGAAAAGAATTTATGTTCCTTACTTAGTGCACTAGATAGTGTACAAGATAATAGACTTATGTTTCTTACATAATGCTTTAGGTAGCGTATTAGTTAATGGATTTAAGTTCCCTACATTGTGCACTAAATTGTATATCAGATAACGGATTTATGTTCCCTACATAGTGCACTAGATAGTACTTTAGATATGAATTTATGTTTTCTACGTAGTGCACTAGATAGTGAATTAGACAATTGGTTTATGTTTCCTACATAGTGCACTACATTGTATATCAGATCACGGATTTATGTTCCCTACATAGTGCACTAGATAGTGTATTAGATAACGCATTCATGTTCACTACATAGTGCACTAGAAAGTATAACTAGATGATGATTTGTGTTCCTTACATAGTGCACTAGACAGTATATTAGACAATTGATTTATGTTCCCTACACAGTGCGCTAGATTGTATATCAGATAACGGATTTAATACGCGATCCGGAAGTTCCGGGAGACTTGGGATGTCTGCTTTCACCTAGGGGTATTTTAGTGCAGCCAATGCTGCTAGATTTGCATGCTGACAAATCTGCATGGTGCTGCACATCAACACAACTGCTCACATGTAGGCAAGAATAGAACCCAGTTTTGCAGGACCCATGTTGCTCTGCAAGACCTAGCAGATATGTCAGTATGTTATTTATTAATTTATTGCCATTTTATTTGTGCATTTCCCCTTTTCTCCCAATTTAGCATAGCCAATTTGTCTTTCACTGCTGGAGACCCTGATCTCGTCCAATAAGGACATATTTGCCTGACACACGCTCCCTCTGACCCTTTCTTATTCACCCATACTTCAGTTGATTCATGAGTGAGGTCAGTTTTGCACATGGAGAGTCACACACTGACCTCCGCATATTTTTAACTTATATACAGGCACCTCGGGATACTAATCAGGGTCCTTACCCCAACCCCCAAGACCCCAACCCCCTTCCAGTCTGGTCTTTTCCCACCCACCCGCTGGTGTGTTAGTGAAATATCCTGCTGTGCCACCGGGGCGTACTGGTCATTTATTCATTCATTTCTACTAACTGCTTTATCCTGGTCAGAGTTGCTGTTGCAGTGGGTCCAGAACCACCTAGAAACACTATAAATACCCCTAAGGGGCCATTTCAGGCTGCTGCATGTATTAAATATGCTAAGGACCAGCTTTAAATAAAACATTGTCCTTTGTAAACCTTTATTATACAGCTTATATACTTTACATGCTGTTAACAATGATTTCCTGACTTCACAATTTGCATTGTCTAATAGAGGCATGAAGACTCTTCAGTTAGTATCATATACTATTCATGATATAAAAATAGGACAAACTGCTTTTGTAGGAATTTGTGTCAATTCAGTTAAAAGAGCATTTGTAAGATCAGGCACTGGATCTTCTCAGCTGAGTTGGGGTCAAGGCTTTACGCCGTTGCTACACAATTGACATTTAACATCTGTTACTATGAATTCATACACCTGTTAGTAATAGATGTGGCTGAATCACACAGAATCGATAATTAATAGGGGTGTCTGGTTATTGCACGTAAGTTCGCCGTATCGTTTTACAGTAAATTGGGTATATGTCACGGCTAACAAAATAAATAAATAAAATGGATACTGCATTGGATCTTTGTGGAGCGTCAGGGGATTTGTATTCTTAATCTCCTTAGTACAAACAGTGGGGTCACAAACAGTGTGGTTTTATTGGCTTCTGCACTGAGGTGGACAGCTTGAATTATTGCTCCACACCTGATACTGTCTGAGAGTTTTATTGACCCGTTGCAATATTTACACACAGTGAAGGTGTGCGCAAGGGTGTACGAAAACACGCCGCCGCCTCGGAAAACCACTTTCTCACATTGCAGAGGAATGTATACTGTTGGGTGAGATAGAATGAACCGGGATGCTGCAGTTATTACAGTTTATTTGCACTAAGTGCTGATGTGTCAGATGCTACGTACGCTAAGTCCGCCCACAATTGTTCAGACTATCAGAAAGTTGTAGGTGGACAAATTAAGAATTTGATGCCTGGAACCCACACAAAAAAATTGACACAATGGCAAGTTGTGACGGTGTTAACACCGATCAGCCGTAACATTAAAACCCTCTTTGTTTCTACATTTACTGTCCATTTTATCAGCTCCACTTACCATATAGAAGAACTTTGTAGTTCTACAATTACTGACTGTAGTCCATCTATTTCTCTGCATGCTTTGTTAGCCCCCTTTCATGCTGTTCTTCAGTGGTCAGGACTCTTCCAGGACCACTACAGAGCAGGTATAATTTAGGTGGTGGATCATTCTCAGCACTGCAGTGACACTGACATGGTGGTGGTGTGTTGGTGTGTGTTGTGCTGGTATGAGTGGATAAGACACAGCAGCACTGCTGGAGTTTTTAAACACCTCACTGTCACTGCTGGACTGAGAATAGTCCACCAACCAAAAATATATCCAGCCAACAGCGCCCCGTGGGCAGCATCCTGTGACCACTGATGAAGGTCTGGAAGATGACCAACTCAAACAGCATCAATAGATGAGCGATCGTCTCTGACTTTACATCTACAAGGTGGACCAACTAGGTAGGAGTGTCTAATAGAGTGGACAGTGAGTGGACACGGTATTTAAAAACTCCAGCAGCACTGCTGTGTCTGATCCACTCATACCAGCACAACACACACTAACACACCACCACCATGTCAGTGTCACTGCAGTGCTGAGAATGATCCACCATCTAAATAATACCTGCTCTGTGGTGATCCTGTGGGTCCTGTCCATTAAAGAACATGGTGAAATCAGGCTAAAAAGTATGTACAGAAACAGATTAATTAGTAATTGTAGAACTACAAAGTGCTTCTATATGGTAAGTGGAGCTGATAAAATGGACAGTGAGTGTAGAAACAAAGAGAAGGTTTTAATGTTATGACTGATCAGTGTAGATCACCTTTCGTAATTATTATTATTATTATTATTATTTGTTATTTGGGAACTAAGGATGCTAATTGCTGCAGTTTTGTTAGTGCCATTTTTGCACATTCATGTTGACATTTAAATTTGTGACATTTAGCAGACGCTTTTATCCAAAGCGACTTACAATTATGACTGAATACAATTTAAGCAATTGAGGGTTAAGGGCCTTGCTCCGGGTCCCACAGTGGCAACTTGTTAATGGTGGGGCTTGAACCGGCAACCTTTTGATTACTAGTCCAATACCTTAACCACTGAGCCACTACTGCCAGTGGGCACAACAGTGCACACTATCTAATTTAGGCCAGTCAAGCACAAGCACTCTGTGGCTATAAAGCCACACTGTTATAGTGCACACAGGGTGAGGCCTGGCATCGTCCTGCAAAAATAACCCTAAAATATGTCACCCTGATGGTAACATACAGTATGTCTCTCTAAAATACAGTATATGCCTTAGTGTCTTTGAAACATTTACATCTAGGCAAGTCTTACATGCAGAGGGAACTGATGCCCGCTTATACCACGCCAGATGTTGGCTTTTGCACCTATTACTGATAATAGTCTGAATGGTCCTTTTTGTTTTGGCATGGAGAACTAATTTACACTTTACATTTCATCTTTGGCATTTAGCAGACGCCTTTACCCAAAGCATCTTGCCCAACAGCACATCCTGGCAGTGGTGGAGCTTGAACCAGCGACCTTCTGATTACTAGTTCAGCACCTTAACCACTAGGCTACAGCTGCCTCCATTTTTCCTCTAAAGACGCTGAAATTCACATGACCATGGCATACATGTCCACTGTTTTTTGGTCATTTGTAGGATGTGCATGGGAAGAGTTTATATAGCGATTGTGTACCTGAGAATGTAAGCCTGTGTCTAAGCTTAATGGTTAGGGGTGTTGGGGTTGTGGAGGGCCAACAACACCTGTTGAAACAGGTGCTGTGGTTAACTATTACTGAAATGAGCACCTCTGTTGTAACACAGTGGTCAGAGAAGAAGGAGGAGAAGTTACCAAAAGTTTATGGACACCTTGATATTTTACCTAACAAACAGTTTATTATGCAGTGTTGGCTTAGGGCTCAAAGGTCTTTCATATTCAACAGTGGTTTGCAGCTGTACTATATATGGACTGAGATTTTTCTAGATATCCTGTATTATCAAGAATATGTTGTTTGATAGAAGGTGAAATACCTATAGTGTTTGCAATCTTGAGTTGGGATTTTTTTTAATCAACTAAACTGCAAAGTTTGGGACAAAGCGGTGAGCCTTTGTTGGAGCCTTATTTAATACACAATCATAATATCCTGACCTGTGAAGTGGTAGTACATTTATGCATTTGGCAACTTCTAAGTGAAACTGGATACAATCCAATAAACTAAGGGTTATAACTACATATGTTGACTCTATCTGTAGAAATAGAAATTAAATCAACTGCACCAATAAGACAGAGCCACAATATTTACAACATAAAGGTTAACTAAGCTCTAAATGGATCCTCGAAAGCAGATCAAATATTTTCACAATCCAGGAATGAAGCCATTTCTAAGCAGCTTTAGATCCAGAACCATCTGAATCTATTAATTCTAACCATGATTTCTGTAAAGGATGTCCAACAAACTCATGGTCTGGTGTTATTGTAAACATGAGAGCATTAGCATCTATCGATCAACATCCAGCTAATAAACTTAACACGGCTGTGCTAAAGGCGCAGACGCCAAGACAGACCTTGTGGAAGCAGATTTGCTGAGTCTAATGCTTGATTCGTCTAAATTGAATCTGCTCCTGAGCTGATAAATTAGGACTGGAGTTGTGCCTGATCCTGTCAGTCCTGTTCTTGTCTGGTCACGCCATGTTGATGGTCACCGCCTGCTTGCTGCCATGTGAGCTGTCATAATTTTAGGTTGTTCTTTGCAACACTGAGCTTGTTTGTACAAGCTTCACAAGAACTAAGTCACTTTTTAATGCAGTTGACAAAAACCTGACCAAATTAGTGTGTGTTTTTGCATGGTTGAACAATGAATGAAAGCCTGCACTGTTTAGTTTCACTTGTCATGACATGGTACCATCGATGTGGATAGTGTCCAGATACATTTACATTTTCAGCATTTAACAGACGCTTTTATCCAAAGTGACTTACAGTACTGTGACAGTATACAGTATAAGCAATTGAGGGTTAAGGGCCTTCCTTAAGGGTCCAACAGTGGCAACCTGGCAGTAGTGGGGCTTGAACCAGCATCCTTTGGATTACTAGTCCAGTACATTAACCACTAGGCCACAACTGTCCCACAGACACAGTGTCCCTGGTTTAGTACGACCTTTGCCAGCTATAACAATGAATATTCTTTGGTAGAGGGTTAGAGTAAACCCTAAAAATGTTAACAATAAAATATTCCTACCGGGTTAAATGGAAGCCAGTAGTGTACAGAGGTTTTAAAGTCCTAATACAGATGTCTAATTAGGGCTTAATCTTGGTAATTCTAGGACATCGACAAGCTATATGTTAAATTTCATCATTGCTTTGCGACATTGTCTTGCTGAAAGTTTAAAGCTTTCATCCAAGATCTCTTTGCATTGTGCACTATTAAGCCCCCATAACATAAAACTACCAACACATTTTATGTAACAGGTCGATTCAACTTCCTCTCAGTGCAGGATGCAAAGATCGACCCGCTGTAGTCCCAAAAGGACTACAAACCCCAGTAGTTGTAGTGCTCATTAATGTGCTGCACCTGATTCCAGAGCTATTTAAAGAAAGGCTGGAGATCAGTGAGGTGCTGCGTCTGCTAAGAGCGTCTGACAAATGCCGAAAATGTAAACATCATTAGACAAAGCTCAGTCGGTAGGTTAGTCAGCTGGTGTTGAGAGCTTACTCATTCATTGAGAGTGCATTTTATTATGCAGTCCTTGGTATTCATGGCTAATGCTGAAAACATTGATCCCACATTTCCTGGAAGCTATTTTGCAGTGATTAGATACTTTCCAAGTAACAAAGTCTGGTTGTCCACCAAGGATCTCCTCCTTGCCCTGGTACCCAGATACATGGAACCAATAAAGATCATTATATGGGTTAATCCAGTAGTTTGTTGCCGGTGCCCTGGCATACACCGCTAAGCAACTAAATACTTCTTGTTTAAAACCTTGCTCTGGAAGGAGTAAGCCTACAACACCTTGTGGCACTCATCTGTTCTCTTGAGTGGCATTTAGGCTACCCACCTTTCATGTTTGCAAAGCAGGAGGCATGAGAGAATGGTGGAAGGCCTGTAACATCCTCCGAGCCACCACTGCCTCCATGTTGGCAGTTGCCAACCAAAGCAATGCTTGGTTCCCTCTCTTTGCCCTGAGTAACAAATTCTGGTTGTCCACCAAGGATCTTCCCCTTGACCTGGGACCTAGATACATGGAACCAATAAAAATCATTACATGGGTTAATTCAGTAGTTGGTTGTTAAGCAACTCCTCGTTATTTAGTGGGAATGCTATTCACTGATGTGCTTTGCTACATTTTATGCCACACTATATGGCTAAAAGTATGTGGATACCTGTTACAATTGTTTATTTTTTTTAAAGTTATACTCATTGCTAACAGCTCACCTAAGCTATACAAATTTTCCAATCGATTTGCTTTAACCCAACATTGCAGCTATTCTCCTAAGCCCGGCTCCTACGCCTGATTTTCCCTCATCTTCTCTGCTCATTCCATCTAACTTAATCGCTCTAGTCATCTTTCCCTCCGTCACTCCTTGCTTGCAGCCAGCTCTGTCACTCTCAAGAGCAACCTGGTGAGATTTATTTATATGGCACTGATGCTCCCCCGAGTAAGCTGTTTTTCGCTTCCCCCGTCAGTAAATGCAATCTCAGTGCCGACTAGCTGCAGCTATTTGTCATTATTTAAGCCCACATTTGCCTCCCGAGCGGCTGGTACGGGGGTCATTCTCCCAATCCCCGGAGAAAAGTGGCCTTTGGGTGCCTCCCGAGTTCATTAGTCATGTTTCACTCATGAATTGTGTAAACCTCAAGGAAAAAAGGAAAATTGCTTTAAATGAAACATGCTGTGGCTCTGATACTGACCCCAACAGTCAGCTAGATTTGGTTAAAAGGGATTAATGTTTCTTTGTTCATTCCTTCGTTCGTTCCTTCGTTTGTCGTTTATTTTTTCATTCGTTTATTAATCTATCTTCAATAACTACGTTGTCCTGGCCTGGTCAGGGCCACATTATGATGCAGCTTACATTTTCAATAGGAGACGGAAGTACACAAACTGGGTGGCCTTGCTATATTTTTTTCTTTGTTTATTATGTCTAATGTTAAATGCAAAATTATAAACAGCCAGCACCTCAGTTTCACTAAACGCAAAGAAGTGCCATGATTCATGTGTAAACTATAACTGAACCAATAGCATGTGTGTGCAAAGCTGGACTTTTTTCCTACAGATAAATAGCAACACTTTCGCAATGGGGTTGAAAGCCTGGTGAAACATAAAACCTATTGCAAGTCCCACAGCGGCACACAAACCTATTCACACACTCTTAAGTCTTTCACAGCTCCAGCTGCAATAGGCACCTTTCAACCATGGCCCTTAACCTGGTCACAACAGTACAGCATAACGGCCTGAAGCCAAACCTCCACTGCAATTCATAGTGTGGACTATAGTTGCTTAGCAACAATCATTTCTCAAAGGCAATAAAGCTACTACTAATGGATGGCACAGTTGCGATTGGCAAGCAACTGGTAAACTACATGGCCAAAAGCATTTGGACACCACTCCTAATTAGCAAGTTAAGTCACACTAACTGCTAACAGGTGAGTAAAATCAATTATGTAAAACAAATTATGTGCTTTTAACTTTGTAGCAAGCGTTGGGCAAGGACCTATTAATGTTCCAGTATGACAGTGCTGCTGTGATGATCTCTAGTTTGGTGCTGAGCTACAGCAGTAATCTGCATAGAGTCCAGACCTCAGCCCCATTAAAAATGTTCATTCATTTATTGTCTGCTTTACCACCACTTTATCCTATTCAGGATACTGGACGACAGTGAAACACACTGGACAGGTCGCCAGTCCATCACAGGGTAAACACACATACACTCAAACCTAGGGGGACTGTTAGTATCTCCAGTTAACCTGACTGTGTGTCTTTAGACTGTGGGAGGAAACTGGGAATCAAACTCAAGACCTTCTTGCTGTAAAGAAGCCGAGCCACAGTGCCGTCACTGAATCCATCTATCTATTTATCTATCTCTCTGTCTTTCTATACATAGGTATGAGGGTTCCTCATAACTGGTGCAATTACGACCTCTGCTGGCTGATTGATGGCGCCTGCGCAGAGTTGGGGAATAATCCTGATCAGGGTGTGGCTCTCTGTGCACAAGGCTGATCCGCATATGAACTCACCTCGTGCAGGTGAAAAGAGGCAGTCGGTACTGCACACGTGTCGGAGGGGGCGTGTGTCAGTTGCGAAGCTCCTCAGTCAGTGTGAAGCGTAATGCAATCAGGATAATTGGATACGACTAGATTAGGGGAGAAAATTGGGGGGGGGGATAATGAAAATATTTATTTTTTATCAAGCCATATTTTGGTCAGTGTAAACATACAGGAACTTGAATGTTACCATTTTAATTATTATGTTATTATAATTTGAAATCACTGAACAATAAATCAATGAATAAATACTATTTACCATCAGTTTTGCTTAAAGATTTATGGTCACCTGAAGGCCGTTTGCACACAACAAAGAAAAATAATTATAATTATTTATTATTATATTATTATTATATAAATAATTAATTATATAATTATAATTAGTTTCACTTACTTTTTTAATGAACAAAGCAGGCATAAGTTTTTTTTTTTCAGCCTCAATAAAGAGCCTTAATTGTAACTGGAAACAGGCCAAAGCGCCTTCGCACAAAAGAATGTGAGAGCGTGCTTCCCACACACCTGAAAGGAAGCAATTGAACTCATGATGCAGAATCCCAAGTCGAAATAGAATAATACTGTAGCTAATTAACCACAAACTAAATAGAGGAATAATTTTGAATATAAAATGGGCAATTAATAAAGACAAAGTAACAAAGAAAATAGCAATACAAAATATAAAGGAGCCAGTGAAGTGATAAGAGCTGGATGCTGCGTTATGTGACAGACGTACAGGCCACTGTCGTCCAAGTGCCCAAACCAAACTCCTATAAAAGAAGGACAGGAGAACTTTCTGTGCCTCCCAGTTCTGGCCCTGATTGGGTAAGCCCCCAATCTACCACTTGCACTTCCCTCACACCTAGCCTGGAAAAGCTGGTATTAAAATGATTCATTCTTGCATTCATTGTCTATTTTACTATCGCATTATCCTAGTCCCATGTTCTCCCTGTGTCTGTGTGGGTTTTCTCCGGGAGCTCCGGTTTCCTCCCACAGACATGCAGTCAGGTTAACTGGAGATACAAAATTGTCCATGACTGTGTTCGACATTAAACTTGAACTGATGAATCTTGTGGAACGAGTAATTACCTGTTCTGTCATGAATGTAACCAAAGTGTGTAAAACTTGATGTTAAAATCCTAATAAATAAACAAATAAATAAAATGTATCCTATACGGGGTCACAGTGGGTCCGATTCACTAGGTGAAAAGCAGGAAACACCCTGGACAGGTCGCCAGTCCATCACAGGGCAGTGTTGAGATGATCTGTTTGGTTAATTTGATTGGTCAACCTGATCAGCTTAAGAACCCATCTAAAACCATTACCAGACCTGTTGGATCAACTAAAACTTGCCTAACCGGCTAAGTACATCAGCTTAATAGTACAATGAGGAATGGTTTTAATACGAATACGAATCTTGGTGCAAACTACTTTACAATCATTGTCTAAAATCAGTTAAATAATATTAAAACGCAATAAATAAACAAGTGTCTTATGAGTTATTAAAGTTTGGGATACTTCATGTCAAATCATGTAGAACTGTTGTTCCTACAATAAATATATATAAACAACAACAACAATAAAAAGCAACACCCAAGCTTAAACCTAATTACAAGTCATGCAGGCGTATTTCTCTGCTTCTGCCAGTCAGAATAAACGCTGAGCTGCTCTGTGCTGCACGCCGCTTGTCATTCCCCTGGTAATTATGATCCCATTGTTCTTCTGTATGACAGTAAAGTCCCACCCATCCCATTTTCTCCATCTCCACCACCTCCTCCTATTCTTTTATTACTTCTCCCTGTCCTGATGATGTGGGTGTGTCTACGTACTCCAAGGGTGATGTCTTTGCTTTTCCCAGACTATCCGTGATAATTACCACCACGTGTTAGGATCGCCTGAGACACGGCGTGGCTAATTACGCTGAAATAATCACTTGTTTGTCAGGACCTCTGTAATCTGCTGCATTAAACTGGAAGGGTTCGGTTGTTTTGCTGTCATCTGGAAGAAAAGGTGTTCGTGGAGTTATGAGGAAGGTTATAAGTATGAATAATGTGCTAATAGGTGAGTCATGTGAAGGTCAGCCATTAATAATGAACACAATGTTGCACAATTTTGTTTGTTTTGTTTGTATTGCCTTATTTTTTGCCACCCATAAAGCTGGGACTCATTAGTATAGAATAAGAACGCTGGTCCTAATTGATAAATCACTACTTAATAAATCAGGGGTGTCCAAACAGGACCTACCTGTTTACTAACGATTACACATCCTTTTAATTTGAGTAACTAGTGATCTATCTTTGACAGTGTTGTGTAAACTAAGATTTTGCCAATTTCACTCATTATTGTACTATTTTAAATTAAACTAACACACTTCAATCTGAACTCAGTAAAAAAAATTATTTTCCCAGCATGCCTGAAATCTTCTGCATTCGCTGTCTAGTATTTGTTTATTTAGAGCTGCAATGTTCATTAAAAAACTTGGGAACGTTAATGTAGGTGTAACGTTATTGTTTTTTTGCATTTTTTCATTTTCCACCCAATTTTCCTACCAATTCAGTCGTATCCAATTACCCAATTGCATTAGGCTTTCTCTCTACTGATGTTGACCTCCACTCTGACTGAGGAGAGCTGTGACTAACATACGCCCCCTCCGACACGTGTGCAGTAGCCGACTGCATCTTTTCACCTGCACAAGGTGAATCAGCTTTGTGTATGGAGAGACACACCCTGATCCACATTACCAATCAGCCAGCAGAGGTCGTAATTGCATCAGTCATGAGGAATCTCATCCAACACCCTCTCTTTGAACAAGTCAATTGTTGTTCGTGTAGGTACCCAGCCTGCCGACAGCAGAGCTGAAATTCGAATCGTCGAGTTCAAGATGTCAGCTCTGGTGTGCTGCGTGTTTTATTGCTGCGCCACCTGAGCACCTTATATTGATGGTCTAAAGAAGATGGGGAGCATTTTAGATAGTGAGCATTTATGCGATAGGGAAACCAAGAGTTTAAACAGTTAAAGCAGTTTTTTTTTAAAACCTGCTTAATTGCGGGCTGACTTTAATGTTATTTCTAAAACACCTCGCAAGTCGTTTCAAAAATAGTAACAGACCGCAAATGGACACAAGCCATAGTTCGGACAACACTGTAAAAATGAACAGTATTAATAAATATTTCCTGGACACCTTCTCACTGTTCTGCACCTTCTAAATTAAAGCAATACTCTGACTTGGGGCATTGAGATACACTGAATTTTGACCCTACTGGTAAACCAAACCATGTGTACCAAAGCTACAAACATTCCAGAACCAAACAGTCATCTGTGTATTGTTGTGCAGTTAATTCTTTCATTTCTGTCAAAATTCTTCACATACAATTATGCTAAAATCAAGTCTGACATGCATCACCGCTTTTAGAAATCATTCCTTTTGTTCTTGTGTGCCTTCACTAACAGCATTTCATTTCAGTTTCTTATAGTAAACAAGAGATTTAACAATCTTTACAATTTCACCAAGTCCTTTGCTTTGGTTCTTTTTAATAATCTGTGGCATTAACATGTGACATTGTGCTTTTTAGTGACCTTAGCAAGATGTCATTATTGTGAATCAATAGACATTCCGATTCTTAAAAGGTCTCTATAGCCTTTTTAGCCCTCTCATCATACCACTAAGCTTCTCTGAAATGACTTTTGATCAGACGTGGTTCATAAGAAAAGACGACTCAGATTTTTTGTGATGTTGTTTTGACTGTAGGGCAGGGCAACTCTAAAACTTACATCACTAGTTCCACTAGTCCCATCACAACAAAAGAAACATGACCACTGGTCAAGTTCACCAGTTTAGAAACATACCAGAATAATATAAAAAAATAGTGTTGTATTACATGACATCAGAATTCAGGTACAAAACTATTTTACAATTTTGCAGCATGTCAATTCCAAAGACTAGAGTTATGTTGAACTATAATATTTTAGAATTATTGTGATTTGTTGGGCTTCTGTTTTAAATTATATATTTATCTTGAACTGTGTCAGTCGCACCATCTGACAGTTTTGTATTTTGTATTTATATTATTTATTATTTGGATATACAGTACATTGAATGTGTGTACGTAAGTGACATATTTTAGAATTATATTCTGTTATATATATTACACAACCCCAAAACAGAAAAAAGTTGGGACAGTATGGAAAATGCAAATAAAATAAAAATGCAGTGTTCCTTAAATTTACTTTGACCTTTGTTTGATTGCAGACAGTTTGAACCTGAGATATTTCATGTTTTATCTGCTGAACTTCATTTCATTTATTAATAAACATCCATTCCTGCATTTCAAGCCTGCAACACATTCCAAAAAAAGTTGGGACGGGGGCAATTTAGGGCTAATATAGAGGTGAAAAAACTAAATAATGATGTGATTCAAAACAGGTGATGTTAACAGGTGATTGTAATCATGGTTTGGTACAAGAGCAGCATCAAGGAAAGGCCGAGTCTTTGATGAGCAAAGATGATCAGAGGATCTCCAGTTTATCCACAAATGTGTAAGAAAATTATTGAAATGTTTAAAAACAATGAATCTCAAAGAAAGATTGGAAGGGATTTGCATATTTCTCCCTCTACAGTGCATAATATCATTAAACCATTCAAGGAATCAGGAGGAATTTCAGTGCGCAAGCCAAGAGGCCAAGAGCGCAAGCTTAAGCTGAACACACGTGATCTTCGATCCCTCAGACGGCACTGCATCAAGAACCAGCCCTCAACAATAGCTGATATAACCACATGGGTGAGGGATTACTCTGGCAAACCTTTGTCAAGCTCTACAATACAGAGTTACATGCACAAATACCACTTAAAACTTTACTGTGCAAAAAAGAAGCCTTATGTTAACCATGTCCAGAAGCAGCGTCGACTTCTCTGGACTTGGAGGCATCTAGGATGGACCATCACACAGTAAAAACAGCATTCCAGGTCTTTTTTTTTTAGAAAAAATGGACATTGTGTGCTCCAGAACAAGAACGAAAAGGACCACCCAGACTGTTATCAGCAACAAGATTTTTTTATTTTTCTATTTTCATTTTTATTATTTTAATTGTTTTTATCAATTTTATTTTCTTATTATTTATTTCTTTGTTTGTTTATTTTGTAATAATTAATTATTTTTCTATTTTTGTCTTTTAAGCTTATCTTTTAAAGAAGCTCCGTAGTTCTAATTTCTGCATCTGAGCACCACTGATATACACCTAACTGACAATGCATAATTCACTAATCATTCAAGAGCGAGGTTCTATAATCGTCAAATCATTTAATGACTACAGTGAAGTCAGGCTGATAACACATTACACTACAATTTATTATCATTTCATTTGTAAATTCCATCTTGTTTGACCAGATTTCTTAACAGCTGATCATTTGATATCCAATTGTTCTGTAGATGTAAACACACATTTTTATACCTTTTTAGAGCCAATGTAGTTTAATATTGTGGTGCTGGCGCAGTAGGAATCATTTTTGCTCTTTTTATTAAAAAAAAACAAAAACGATTCGCTTGCTGATATGAATTAGTGGTCAGGAGAACAGGCATACACTACTTCTTCTCAAGGCTACCTAAACAACTAAAAATGGGGTCAGGTCCCCAACTATGTACAACTTCACATAAATGGTAGTTACACAAAATCACACAAACCAGCATGTAATGGACATTAATCGACTTTTCTCCTTTTACACATTACCTTAGCCCAGCATCCATTACAAACGTATAATCTTACACAGACCTATTTATGTTTCTGTCCACTTGTTTTAGCTGGCATGCACTGTCCTATGGGAAGCCATGCCAACTGGCCACCCTCGATCAGATAAAATGCATCCTGGGAACTAACATGGCGCTTTGTTTACATCTGTACAGCACATTCCAGTTGGCCAGCTCACCACAATATCTAAAACAGATTGAACTCTTAGCAACATATAACCATGATGAGAATCTGCTCTGTTACTAAGAAAAGTGTTGCTGTCATCATTATAGGTTTATTTTTAAAAGCAAAACCCGTGATCTAGTTTTACAGTGACATTCACTCTGTTTCCTGCTTAGTAAAGTAGGCCAACAGGCCTGTGTGTCAGGATTAATATATCTTCATAAGCTTTTATGAACTGGGTGTTTCATTATAGTATAAAGCTTATTTTTATTGCACACTTGTGTCCTTGTTATTATTTTTCTTAAATATCACTGTTGATGTGTCATTTCATTAAGAAAACAATCCAAGTGATTTAAAATGAGTGCATTTCACCAAACAGCAATGCACCTGGCTTATACACAAACATGTTAAAAGAAACATCACCCTAAGCAGGCTAAGTATGAAAGCTCAGTATAGTATCTGAAAAATTGTAAATTACGCATTTATACCATTTTATTTTAATGCTCTCTTGCTTTACTTATGATTTATTTATTGCCTGTCAGGAATGGTGTAAGAGTGGGTAGAGCTTTGGGCTACCAACCGGAAGATTGGTGGTTCAAATCCAGGCTCTGCTATGCAGCCACTGTTGGGTCCTTGAGCAAGACCCTTAACCCTGTCTGCTCCAGGGGCGCCGTGCGATGGCTGACCCTGCGCTCTGACCCCAGTTTCCAAACAAGCTGGGATATGTGAAGAAAGAATTTCATTGTACTGTACACCTGTATATGTGTATATGACATATAAAGTAGATCCTATCCAGATTATTTAGACGCACTACTCAGACAGTGATCACAGAGATTATGGCACTGTGATTTTTGCTTACGAAGCTAACACAGTTAGCCTCATAATTTGCAAATAAATTACACTTGTACACCTTTATAGAAATTAAAAATGAGAATTTATTTAAATTTTAAAAGAACTTCATCCATTGCTGTGCATTTGTCCGCCATATGTCATTTTTTGTGAGAAAAGTTGTGCCGCACTGAAAGCTGGGATTGCCTTCACCGCTAAGGAAGCATCTGATGCTCCCTCATTATTCAGTCAGAATAACACTCAGAATTAAGGCACCTCAGTAGGAAGCATTTTAAGGCATATACGAATTTAGAGAGGCTTCTTCTCGGGAGCGCAAATAAGATCATGTGAAATGGGTCTATGCAGAGAGCTCAGTAGGTTTTCAGACAGACCCCCTGTCAGCTGTCTGATTGACAGAACTAAGCGTTTGCTAAAATGAATTATCCGGTTAGCAAATTTAACCCTGACTGAACAAGTGAATTACAATCAGCCCATGATTTTCAATGAAAATCACAAAATTCAAAGGTGGTTATTTAGGAGCAACTGCAGAATGTGTCTAATGTGTGCCACATGCTTGTCTAGATTCCTACTGCAAATAAGAATGTCGTCAAGGTAGGCGAACACATAATGCCCTAGTGCTCCCCAGAGTACCTTGTTTATGAACTGCTGGAAGAAGACTGAGGCATTCATGAGCCCGAAGGGCATCACCCTGTATTCATGGTGGCCCAAATAATGAGGTTGTAGGCACTGCACAAGTCCAACTTTGGTTAATATGGAGACCTGCTGTGATCAGCTTTCGGCAGTCTATACAGGAGCACAGGGACCCATCTTTCTTCTTTAAAAAATCCAGCTCCGGCAGGGGATGAAAAGGGCCGGATGTAACCATATTTATCTATAGCCTTCTGCTTTGGAGTGGACAGTGAAAACAGCTTTGCAGTTTTGTGCCCGGGAGGAAGATGATGTCCTGTCAAATGGGTGGTGAGCTCAGGTTTAGCCCGCCAGGAGCGCTCTGCCCAATGACTTTCCCGTTCCCTGAGGCGGCCGTCTAAGTGGATGGTCAGTGCATACAGATGTCCAAAGAGAGGGCAGATCTCTGGTAGCTAGCTCGTACTTGAGCTGCTCTGAAAGTCTATTAGGTAAGGCGGCCATCAAATAGTGATTATAGTGCCAAGATAATAGCCCTAACACCTAATTTAAGTCCAGTGCCCTCTCGACCAATCTAGAGAGGAGTCAGTGGCTAAATCAACTCTAAGATTCACTTAGCAGATGTGGAAGTGACTCAGAGGTAGCGGATCATAGAGCTGATAAACATAAGAAGACTAAAAAGTGATAAACAAGAGAGTTATCTGAAAACCCATTGCAGTATTGCAGAACTAGCCGTCAAAACTAAAGTAGCTGATCTCCGGGCTTCATTAAATAGCCGCAGGGTCAGCTGTTCCGAATCAGAGCTGATGAGCACAGGCCCCCCTGGGTTGTATAATCCTCTTTAGTATTGCAACAGGTTGCTCTGCACTTTCTGCCGTTGTAGCAATTGGTTGTCAAAACACAAGCCATTCCAAAAAAACATACACTTCATGATTCATAGTATATTTTTAATTCGTTTGTAATTCCTTGTATTTAAATGAATGTGCTGTATCATAAAATTCTACATTTTTAATGTATTTTAAACATCATGTTGGTTCCTACAAAACAGTATTTGCACTGAAGGTTTTGCTTTTCTTTTTCTTTTAAAAGAAGGATGACTGAATGACCTGAAGATCCCACAGAGAGAAAATAAATACTTTCATCTTCCTATACAATCAACACTTTAAAAGCAAGGCTGTGAACCTCCATGTAAAAAGGAGGCTTTAATAACAGCTCACTGTGTGTAATGACTGCAATGTGATTATTGTGCACTTCACACACACTAAACTGGCCTAAATAGGAAACATGAGACTGATACACATTAGATGTACAACTGGAATAGTGGCAGTCTCACTCAAACAATCTACCATTGGTTTTAAGAATCTCCATGCACCATGAATGATGTCTGTTTTTACATTTTATGTATTTTTCCCAAATTCTCCCAATTTAGTCATATCCAGTTACTCGGTTTGTATTTTCTACTGCTGCAGACCTCCACTCCTGAACAAGGAGGGTCATAACTAATACACACCCCCACTTGTGCAGTACCTGACCGCTTCTTTTTACCTGAATGAGGTGGGATCATATAATAGAACATAGAATCTGTACCGCACACACAGTCATGCACCAATCCCCATTATCCCCTATCTCATTGTGTAGGCACCACTGATCAGCTAACAGGGACCAGTGTAACTACTATAATAGGGTGGAGCACTCCTGGCCACCAAGCTCAAAGCTCCAGCAAAAGCAGGGTCCAATCGAGACAGAAATCTGTCTCAAGAACTTCAGGGGTCTTTCTCAAGGCAACTCTCACATGCGAAGCACAACAACAAAAGACCCTATAAGCTTTTGTGGACTGTGAAAGAGAAGTTAGCTGCTCTGGCCAAGGTCCTGGGGCTGCTTATTCTGTATCTTGAGGTCCTAGCTCAGCCACTGAACTGGTTACCCAACAGACACGTCTTCTCTGCCTGCGAGAGGTAGCCATATTAAGAGGTTTTCACTGTGCTTAACACAGGCTTCTTATCTGCCCCTCATACTGGGTTTTCTATGGGTAAAGCAGCACAATCCCCATATCGACTGTAGCTCTAGCTCGATTTTCCTCTTGGATCTCTGCCCTAATGGTGGCCTAAGTGCAACAGTTCAGGCTGCTGCAATGCATGAGGCGATTAATGACATTCATCCCATTAATCCCTTGAGGCATTCCATCAATCCTTAGGGGATGCCCTTTGGGCTTATGAATGCTCCAGCCGTCTTTTAGCAGTTCATTAACAAGGTACTCCAAGGGCACTATGCATTCATCTAATTTGATAACATTGCAATCTAACTTGCAAGAGCATGTAGCACACATCAAGTACACCTCTACTAAAGCTGGAGAAATTTCAGTTTCATGTCAGCACCATACCCTTTTTACACTTTGCTAATTTCTGTTTCATAAGAAACTTTAGTACTGTAGCCACACCCCTGACCAATCTCACCAAGAAGAACTAGCTTTCAGTGGATGCCAGAAACAAGGATGCATTTTAAGTTCAGTTTAGTACAGTATAGCTCATATAAATTTGTTGATATAAGAAAAGCTGGAGCCATGAATTTATGATGTTTTTGACACATTCTGAAGTAAATTATAAGTGAAATGAATTCTGTCTACAAACATTTGTTGGAAAAAAAGCTTGTATCATGTACAACCCAAATCAAAGTTGGCACAGTAGATCAAAGCTCGCAGGTGTTTAGATTAGGTTTGCACACTTGCCCTTAACGCACAGAAATTCCTCCAGATTCCTTAAATACTTTAATTATTTTATGCTCTGTAGAGGGCAAAATCTGCAACAAATGTTATCATTTGTTGACAAACTGGAGATCATCTGCCCATCTTTGCTTCCTTTTAGCCTTTCATAGATACTGCTTTTGTTCCCAATCATAACTGTTGACATCACGTGCTTGAAATCACATCATTAAATTGTTTTTCTGCCTCAATATCGGTACAAAACTGCCCCAATTCCAAGTCTTTTTGGAATGTGTTGTAGGCCTGAAATCCAGGAATAGATGGATATTAACAAATGTAATGACGTTGAGCAGATAAAACATGAAATATCTTGGTATTTCTTTATAAAATTAAAGTCTTAGTAAATATAAAAAACAATGCTGCTGTTTGGCACTTTTCATACTGCCCCAACTTTTTCTGATTTGTAGTAGCAAATTAAATAACATAATAAGCTTGAAAATATGAGTTCAAATTCCAGATGCCATGGATGCACAGGTCCAGGATACACTCTATTCTGCTATTCGCGATTTTACTCTGAAATCATTAATGCCATATCTGCAAGCCTTTCCAAAATGTGGGCCCAGGCTAATTGGAAATGAAAACAGAAAGCCGCCATCATTCTCACTTTCAAGACATTTATATGTGAGCAGCTTGTAAGTACAGCGTATATTTAATACGATCTCACATATCAGGAGCACAGACTGTGTCCTTGCTAAGAGTTAGGCTGGTTGTAAAGAGCTGGCAGTGGCATTGATATTTCAGTGACATTTAAAATGGTCTATTTATTATCCACAGGCATCACATAAAACTAAAGACCTGAGAGAACAACCTTCCTCTTTATCTCAGGCTTCTATAAAACCAAAAGCCTGGCCAGCTTAACTTAATCCCTATTTTAGCCCTGCATAAAACCTAAAACAAATGAGGCTAACCGTATTTCTTTTAACTTCTTATTATTCCCCACTGCCCGTACAAGTGTTATGTATTATTAATTATACACACATGGGATCCAGTGTCTTAAATCCAACAGTCTTAGCATCCTAAAATATATCCCATCAACTACCGGAGTTATTTCAGCCACCTATTGGTAAAAGATGCATAATGTCCAGTATGCAATCTCCATGAACAGAGAATGATCATAGAATGGGTCATACTGCCACTGTTTCTGAGTTTCAGAAATTGTGTGCTTTTTATTTTAAGCAACAGTTTAGGAATTTATGCTAAAATCCTCTCTTGTTTTAGCATAAAATTATTCTTTTTTAATGACTGTCAATTGTGGCTGAATACAATGCCAGCATCTGGACACTCCTTGATTAATCATCATCCTCATCACCTAAACGTATACATTTGAAGAAAAAAAATATGAGTTGGGCCTTAGACAGTCCATCCAGGACCACTTGTCTCTATCATGTTAACACTCAGTCAGTCTCCATCATTACAGAATGACCAAGGAGTACTTTTAAGACTTTGGTGTGAGCTGGTATTGGACCTCTTATAAGGTCTCTTATTGATCTTATCCTGCACCATCACAAGCAAACAACATCAAGGCGAAATTTCAGTGCCAGCTCCAATAAAAAGCAGTGCACATCATGAGTTTCTAAGACTTTAGCTGAGAAACTCACAATGCAGACCTTCAAACAAGTCCAGTCGGAGTTGCAGCATGGTGATAAACACTGGTGCAATCTTTAATAGAAACTGGACACCAACGTCTCAAGACTTTAACCCTGATTACTGGACAAGAAGACTCCTCTAATGCCTAGACCACACCTGGGCATTGTAAGGCCCCTGGGCCACATCCGTTGGGTGTCTCTGACCGACTTGCATGAGGTCAGTGGTAAATAGAAATAAGACAAAAATAAGTGTACATTGTACATGCAATACAATAGCATTAATATTATTTTGAAGGGACTGTTATTTTTCCAGTTTACCTAAATCGCCGTTGTGGTACTAAGCACACAGAGAAACACAAGACCTTGTACGATGCAGAGCGCTCACATCTGAACTGCAAAAGCAACAAGTTTTTTTTTTAATAAAGTTTTACACATCCAGGACTGAAGCAGTCAAGGCCAGCTTTGTGATATCTAGAAACAATATCCAACAAGAACAATGGACTGAAAACAGCAAATGAGGTAATTAGACTGCAAAGAAAATAGCAATAACACTTTGTGTAAAGTTTAAAACCTGCACATTTAAAAAAAAAAAACAGGTTTTTACATTTAAAGCCTGCACATTTTGTTCAAAACTGTTCTCGTGAAAGTTGATTAAATAATAAAATGATGTTGATGTTTTTACTCTGCCTGCTTCTCATTTTTATTGCCTCAGTGTAACATTTATTCTTACAGTAACAGCTGATACAAAAACATACAATTTACTGCCTTTATACAGAGATAAAATTAATATTGAGCAGAATTAAGTTTAGCCTATTGGGCCGTCCCTCCACAACAGTCCCAGTTACTCATCTGGCCCCTTGCAAAATGTAATTGCCCACCCTGGCCTAGACCAATCCCAAGTGATGCAAGAGGTAAACATGCAGTGTAATCTCCAGACAAATCAAAACAAACACATGGATCGTCTTTAAACAACCCACAGAAGATTAACTAAACATAACTACTGAGACTTCTCTACCTACCTTGTGATAATGTTGGCATGGTAATTGAGTAATTATAAACCCTGCACTAGTAAAACCTTTCTGTAAGGATGCTATATTTATACTGGTACCTGAGAGAAAGATACTATGCTTGACTGTGAAGACTGTCAGATGATGTTCCAGCAGCTTGTTATTTATGACAGGTTTTGGTTTTTTTTTGGTTTGGTTTGGTGCAGGGGGTGGTTTATTCAGGAGTTTGTAAGTAAAATAGTGTAAACTACACATGATCACAGAAATTAATTGAAAATGTTGGTGTGGTATAAAAACTAGGGCAATCTCTTTTCAGCCTCCATCACTGACCACCCATTATAAATTATTAAAAATATGGAACAGCAAATATTAAAATATTCATTGTGTAGTACTAGCCATTTCCCCCTAAAGCTAATGTGGATATGGGTAGAACACGAAGGAGCTGAAACAAACAAACAAAAACAAAAAATCCAATTTGCTAAAGAAAATAGGGATGAATGTGGCTTTTTTATTCATCCAAATAGGTAAATATTGTATACTTTTAAAGCTCTCAAACTCTAAGCACTGAAGCGCCACCCACGTAACGTTTTTATTGTAAAGGTTTTCTACACTGCCAGCTGTTTACCAAATTTTATATCTGTCAGAAAATAAAACCCTGCCACTATGAGTGGAGGAATGATTATTTTGCATTCTGTTTCATTTGCGATCTACTGACCGTAAAAACGAGGCTAGAGCTAAACTTCAAGCCTTTAAAGGCGTGATGAAAAATGCCCGAGCTTCCCGCCAGCGTCTATTATAGAGCTGGAAGTGCAAATGATTCTCATCGATAGCTGCGCATTGTGCATGCAGTGATTCATGATGCACTGAACCCCAATGAAAAGTGTTATTAATTCCGCCATTGATAGCGCGACTGCTAACAGATTACCAGGCTCACGGTTAAGGAGAAAAAGCAGCCTATTTATAAGAGCATGATAGAACCTGTCAGCAAGCGCATGAAGTTAATAATTGGACAATGCTTTAGAGTGAAAGGGATAAATACATGTGATGGTGGCAGGAGTTAATTGTATACAGTCTTTTCATTGGGATTACTGGCAACACAGGGCTATATAATTTAGGAAACTGCATTATTTTAGAATAATTAGCTTAATTTGTCATTAAATGTTCTCATTTTAATTGGAATTTGTTACAAGAAAATAGCAAAAATGCTTTACAATTGACAAATTGTTAGAAACCCTGGATTTAGAGATTTTTAGACTACCCTTTGCCATCCTAACTGCACTGAGTCTTCTCGTATAATGTTTGATGAGATCACAGCAAGTAATATAATATCAAGATATGTTTTATATCCTTGGTATAAGTAGCATTATTTTCAAAAAATCTCCTGGTACTTCATTAAGTCCATGATGTGTATTCTAACAAGGTCTGCACAGAAGCTGGAGCAAAAAATATCCCCAAAATACAATGTCAGATCCTCCATTACAGTTAACAGTAAAAATAATAATGGGGTATAACCACACCCTTAGGTATTTGTTGCCAAAAAGTTCATTAAAGTGTTATTCAATTTGATCACTAAAGTGTATGGAGTTGTGCATTGCTCTACCTTTAATTGTTATCATCCAGGGTTGTTATTTCTGCATTGCCAGCAGTTTTTCTGAATGACATAGGACCCATTGTGACTCTGATCAGATTAAACCAGTTAGTAAAATAAAGAGAATAAAAAATAAATGCCTTTTTCATTGTCAATAAGTCGACCTCAATTAATGATTTAGTACACATGAATGTCAATGTGGTGCTGCTGGTAAAGCACAGCAATATAATATGGGTCTTTGTGATCTGGGTTCGAGTCTCAACTCTATCAGTTTGGTATGTTCATGTGGGTTCCCACTGGTACTTTGGTTTTCTACCACCTTACAATAATATGCAAATGATGTATTGACTGCTCTAAATCACACCTAGGTGTAAGTGGGTAAATGTGAACATGTGTTGCTTTGCAAATAATGGTCTCCCTGTCCAAGGTGTATTTCTACTTTGTGCCCAGTGTTTGTACATGGTGGCAGACCCATCACCACCAAGACCAGGATGTAATGGTTAGAAGAAATGATTTCACTAATCATAATTATATTTTAGAATAATGTTAGGCTCATGAACCCCAGATTTTCTTTTGACAGATATACCAAGTGTGCCAATAGTTCTGGTGCAAAGTCTATTTTTATGCAGCATGGTTTCTATACTTTATGCACTAACATGGATATTGCACTTGTGCACGGTACAAAATAGAACAAAGGCAACAAGGGAATAAGAGACAAGAGGGACGGATAAAAAATTTGTCCTAAAAGAATCAGGTCCTCAGTTTGACTTCAGTGTAATGAATCTTAGAGCAGCTCTGCAGTGATGAATTGTCCCTGACCTTAAAGGACATGTGAGGAATTCACATTCTCTCTCTGTGCATCTTCTATACATCTCATTTTGGTTTTTGCACTGATGGAGCTGGAATGAACTGTGTTGTCAAGTTGAATCCAAATTCTGGCAACCATACTGGATACCCCAGAATTTTACTCTGACTTCTCTCTCTCTCTCTCTATATATATATATATATATATACCGTGAGCAAACATTCGGACAGCAGACAATGTTTTTCCGGTGTTTTCTTTATATTTTGTAAAATTCAGAAGAAGGTGCAAAGAAAGTGCAGAGAAAGGGTGGTGAGAAAATGAAAAAATCTTTTAATATTTAGTGTTGTATAATTACCCCTGCCAGTAGCTGTCACTGTATATCAGACAGAGGAGACAGTGGGTGAGAGAGAAGAAGGAACTCATAAAGTATTATTTTTTTTGTGCATTACACCTACAAAATACAACACTATTGAAATAAAGAAGGAAATAATAGAGAAATATGAGAGTTATTGTTGTTTCTGGTAGATACATTTTATAAAAAAAGGAAATTTATTTTGGTGCATGGTACAGCACACGTACTGTACTGAATGTGTGTTTTTTATGTACAGTGCAGTACTACTGTGAATTGTTGTTTATTACAGGAATGTCTATTCTATAATTTAAGATTTAAGGGAAAATAGACTTGTTTTATAACAAAAACCATTTTAAGACATTAGAAAGGTTAGGTAAGGGGGTGGTTTGGGAGGTCTGGCACGGATTAATTCTATTTACATTATTTGTTATGGGAAAAATAACGAACTAACGAACATGTTGACTTAAGAACAGCCCTTTGGAACCAATTAAATTCGTAAGTCAAGGGTCTACTGTGTGTATGTATATATATATATATATATATATATATACAGTATATACACCTGCCGGTATATACGTATATACGTATATATACGTGTATATATATAGCAGGCTTCTCAGACTTTGAACTATGTATGTGGGAATTTGTGCCCATAGAGCCAAAAGAGCATTGTATGGCTGGGCACTGTTCTTCCAGTTCATTCCAAAGTTGTTCAGTGGGTCACTGGAGTTTCTTTAACTCGAGCTTTTCTTCATGTCTTTATAGACCTTGCTTTGTGCACAGGGGAACATACATCCATGCTGGGACATTAAAGGGCCGTTCATAAACTGTTGCTGCAAAGTTGGAAGCATATCATTTCTTTTATATAATTGATTTATTCCACCTGTTAGCAATTGTTGTGGGTGAAAGACATGAATCCATAAATCAGGAGGGGTGTTCCAATTCTTTTTTTCCCATACAATTTTAGAGGCCAAAAAAATTTCATCAAAACAATGCGTTGAAATACATTATGTATGTATGTATTTATGTATGTATTTAAAGGGAATATATGCAGCAGAGATCCAGTAAAAGACAAAGGTGGTTAAAACTTTTTTCTTACTTTCTTTATTGCTATTGTTCTTTTTCATTTTCAAGTTAAGAAGGAGCTAGAGGGTCAGGTCGTTGTGTAATGAATATTAATCACAGTGAGTCACACAAAATAGCAAAGAACAAACATGCCAAATCCTCTAACAGCACACACACACAAATAAAACAACTGCACTTATATGCCAGCATATTCCAATGTTAGGAAACACATCTTAATAATAAAATAGCCAGCATACTAGATATTGATCCTCTGCACTTGATATTCAAAAGTACATTTTTGTTCCTCATGTATAATTAAGTGACAATATATGAGCAGGGCAACACATAAAGGAAAAAAACTACATTTCCCAGGTGCTACCGTGTTCATTAGCAGTAATACGCCACGCCTGAGCTCAGTGTTATGAAAAGGTGTGGGTAGTCAGACTGGCGTTGGGTGTTTGCTTTGTGCATAATTTAGACAGTAAGGTAAACGGCCAGTGTTGCAGACTACTCATAAAAGAAAATTTAAGAGAGTGAGGGCTCTCTCTTCATTAAGAGCCATTTTCCCCATGTTTTACGTTAGCGCTGAAATGGTTGATTATCTGATCAATATGATTCCTCTTTTGAAAGCAAGTTACGCTAAACGACATTAACATTAAAACGCCTTTAGGAAATTATTAACAATTTAAAACAGCCATGTTTAGCTAATTAACACTCACTCTCACCTAACTATATCTGCCTACAACAATGCCAACTCACAAACACACAAAACTGTATGACTACAGTACAACTAACATTAAATAACTTTGTTAACATTAATAACAAGGCGAATTATCACTAAAATCAACCTATAGTTGTCCTCTTTTCAAAATGACACCAATCACAAACACACAAAGTCAGATAGTTTACCACTGAGCTAATGTGGATGAATTCTACTGCCCATAGATTTTTTGCAGGCAGGCCATCATGTACATGAGCATAGATGAAAGGTGCGGTCAAAAAGTAATCAAACTGCTAGAATCAAAATTCTATCCATGCATCTACTCAAAATGCTAATTCTTTAAATTCACAGTCCCAACAATTACAACTCTCGATGAAAAACAAAAGCCTGGATGATGTTCAGCAACGATGCTACAAAATCTTGGCTTTATTCCTGTCTTGGCATTCCAGCCTGAGAGAGGAATTTCATCACCGCAGTTCTTTTTCTGCATCGACCGACAGTATCAAGCCAGGCCCACTCTCTTTCCAGTTCACCCAGGGAGCCAGCAGTGCCTATTTCATATTGATCTCTCTGCTTTTTCATTCTCGACTTTACCCACCTCCCCCGTCTTTCTGTATTTGTCTCACAGGCCAGGATTTATATGCGCTGCATTCTTTCCAGTAAATACATTTTATCAGCAGCCATTAAAAGGCACTAATTCAGTGTTTTCTTGTTGCACCAGATATTTGTTTTCCCTGTAGACCAGTCAGGCTCATGTCGTCTCTGTTTTCTTCATGCCACTGATATTGGCAGCTGGAAAAATTATGCCAGGCTATGAGATATCAATAAAGAAGATCTAAGATAGTTTATTGCAGAACAGTGCAGATAGATTGATTTTATATGTTAGAGCCCTTTAAAAAACAACTATTGGATTTCAAAAAGAAACAAGCATGAATAATTATTAGTTATTATATATATATATATATATATATATATATATATATATATATATATACTGTATATATACACTATATACATTATATGATTAAATGATAACATGATCACCTGAACCAACTATTATTACTAACTATGATTTATTACTTTTATTATTAATTATTTTTTATTTGTTTATAAGTTTTACTGGCAAAGAGACACAGTTTGCGTCAGCATGTCCTTATTATTACAGATTCAACAATGGCAGTTCATAAGAAAATTCAAAATAATTCAAGGGTATCCTAGAATCGCACCATACGTTATGTTTGCTACATCTCTAAAAAGGAATATCTTCCTATAATGTTTCACTTTGGCCAGAAATAACTCATAGCTTTAGAAATGTTGAATGTTTTCCCTTATGAGAATTGGGAACATTATTCATTGGCTGCACATGCAACATATGACACTAATCCAGACACAGACAGCCCTGCTAGAGTTGGCAAGTGTTAAACAATGGCTAAAAGATTTAAGGAATTAAGACCATTATGCTAAATTGCCTCAATCCTCTTGCATTGCTAGGAAACTGCTCACTATAGGTGCTCCCATGTCCACTATTAACTCCCTGCAACTCATTCAAAATGCAGCTGCCCTGCTGGTTTTATCTAAAAAGTGCCACATCAGCCCACTGCTATGTTCTCTTCACTTGCCTCCTGTAGCTGCCCACATTCACTTTAAAACAATGATGCTCGCCTACAAAGCCAAAAATTGACCAGCTCCCAACTACATTAGAGAACTCATCACACCCTGCTCTGTACCACGCAACCTCTGAGCCACAAGTCTTGCTCACCTTGATCCTCCATCCAGAGCTTGAGGAATTCATGCATCAAGGCTCTTCTTTGTACTAGCACCCAAGTGGTGGAAGGAACTTCCCCTGTCTGTTTGTACATCTGAGTCTCTCACCATTTTTCAAAGACGATTGAAGACCCACCACTTTACTAAGCACTTAAGCTGAGAACTAACATGTACTTACTAATCTTCTATAGCATCTTGTTTATAAGAAAAAAAAACTATACCATTGTTCTAACAGGGTCTCAGCAGATTTGTATCCTTGGACTATTGTTTACTTAAACAAGAGTGGAGAAATGTTAACTGTGGCAGCTCTTCTATAAGTCGCTCTGGATAGGAGCGTCTGCTAAATGCTGAAAATGTAAATCTATACCATAATAGCTGGACAGCAGGTCGTGTGGGTGCCATATAGCTCCAGGATGCTGGGGAGCTAAGTCTGATTGTCTCGGTTTACTGTCTGTGAGTTTTCTGTGTCTATGTGGGTTTTTGCTGAGTATTCCAGTTTTCCTCCTACCTCTCAAAATATGGCTACAAGTGGATAAGCAAGTCTAAATTGCCCTTGGTGGAAGTAGGTGGAAGCTTATCCACCCATATGTTTTTACTGTAACTGGAGGGTTGTGTGGCACCTCCTCACTGGCACCCATTTTCAGACTTATTTTGCTCCAGGTGGGTTACACTTGGAATATTACTCACTATCCTTCTTCCCACTTCATTACAATGCCCATGCTTTATCCTCTACGGTTTGGCTCTGTAATCTAATTTAGAATATGACCTTCTTAAGCTGGGCTGGCACAGTAGCTCATTTGGTAATGAGCTATCACGCACAGTAACATGGGGTTTTACATCCTGTGTTAAATGTAGATTTTTTTTACCAGTATATACATAGAAATCTTTGTTTAGGTATACCAAAATTCTTCTGTCATGAAACATACCAATCAGTGCATTAATTCATTTGTATGAATTCTATTCAGGGTCACTGTGCCACCTGTAAACATAGCCTAAACACACCTCTTTTATTCTGTCATGTATTTATTTATTTAATAATCTTTAATAACCACTTTATACCAGTCAAGGTCATGGTGGTATGGAGCATACCCAAAAACAAGGAGTGCCATTTTATCATATCACCCTCACCAACTTACTTTTACAGATAAGAAGGACAAGGGAAAATCCACAGACACTAAAATTAGGGAAGATCGAACCCAGATTCCCAGGACCCTTGTGCTGTGTGAAACCAACACAACCTGCAGTGCCACCATTCTGCCCGTAACCATCTGTTGTTTCAATAAATTGAAAAATCTGAGACCCTGTAATAATGTGTGACCTTGCGAGAAGCTAATCACTATTAGCATAATGGAAAACATTAGTAGAAGGGAGCAAAACAGGGCAGAGTGATTTCTTTCAGTACAGGTTGGCAGTGGCTAAGTGAACTTCACACCAGGCACCAAGAAGTGCTGGCATGAATCCTGAGTGGGGCACTGCAGATGTGAGCAAACGAAGGTTCACATGACCCTGTCCTTTTCCATCTGACTACTGCCACTGTGCCCTTGAATAAGATTATATACACTATATGACTAAAAATATGTGGACACCTGAATGTGAGCTTGTAACATTACATTCCAAAACCAAGGCCATAAATATAAAGTTTGTGACCACAATAGATTCTTCCCTCAAGATTTTACAGTGTGTCTGTAGCAATCTGTGTCCAATTAGTCAAAAGAGCATTTGTGGGATCAGATGTTGAGAGAAAAAGTCTGATGTCCCGAATCATCCTAAATGGGTTAAATAGGGTTAATGTGGTTGGGGCTCTGTGCAGACCACTGGATTCCCTCCACACTGAACTGAACAACCAATGTCTTTAAGAAAGCCGCTTTGTGTAGTGGTGCAGTCATAATTGAACATTTGGCAGAATATAATTTATTTTATATAATTCATAAAGGCCATAACAATTAGACATGGCCCTTGATGCTTAGTAGACAGTGGCACCCTCTGATTCCCCTTCTGCTCTTCCAATTTATCAGCAGAGGGGCCAGTTGAGCTCCAGTGAAGCAGATTCTGCAGATAACACAGCCACACAATCAACTTACGCCTGTGGAGAGTTAAAAAACCCTCAAGTTCTGTTTGACCCCAGAGCCTTAGCCTTTTTCATTCAGCTTGATACTTCATGATTTCTCCTAATATAATAGAAACTGCAAATAAACAATTATTTTCATGCTGATCTTGTGTTCCAAACACCCTAATTTATGAACTACTGTTTGGGGTCTCAGTCTAGAATACATGATTAAAGGAAATATATTTTAATGTCTTTTTTCATGTTGAAGTTTCTGTCTGGTGTTAAGGGTACAGCTGACTCTAAAACAGCACAATTACTCTAAGTCGTGATAACTAACAAGAAAAATATTAGAAATGGCCCTTGACGGGAGGCAAAAAAGGGATCTTTTACAGAGCTTGTGTACTAGATGTTAATTTATGAGCTCACTCCAAAACACTCAACAGCCGGAATATATGAACGGGCATAACTGACAAGGACAAATAAAAATGAAATGTCTCCAGCAAACTAGCTTTGGAAATTATATTTGGCTCCAGACAGAAGCAAGAATATTCACTTAGCAAATCATGTCCCAAGGCTAGACTATCAGTGCAATGCACGCCATTACATTCATATTTACAAGAGCAATCCAGCACTTCTTTCAATCCAATAAAAGGAATTCACTACATTGGTTTGTATTCAACAGCCACTTCACCAACAAGCAAACTGCAGATGAATGGAAGACTCATCTTAGAAGTAGTCATTGAGAATGGAACCTACAAAACCGATATCGAAAAAGAGATAATGCTAAAAAAACAAAAAGGAGTGATTTGTAAAATGTCTCTTTTTTTGTGGTTTTGATTAAAAACTCTATTAAGCACAAAAAGATGTGTAATGTTTTGCCTTATTAACAGCTTGCTACTTAGATCAGCACATCACATTCCAAAAAACTATTGCTGATATGCTGATTGGGTATAAAAAAGCATTAACAACAAGTTCCAGTCCAAAGCTTTTCCAAATAAAACAAAAAAAGATGTCTTATTTTTGTACTGTTTTCTACTGAATATGGGTATATGTATTTGCTGTCTGTTTTTAAAACAATTTTCCAACTGTCCCTATTTTTGGACATGGTGTTGTATTAAAATATCAGGAAACTGCTGTTCTGGTTGCCCTTTTTAGATCCATGACACCCACCAAACTACACTTGCTATTAGGCTGAAAGTATGTGGAATATTTTTGACCAGTTGATTCTTGGACATTCCATTTCAAAACTAGAGAAATCAAGATGTAAAACCAATCTTCTCCTTCTGTTCTGGGAAATCTTTAAACAAGGTTTTAGAATGTGTCTGTGGGTATTTGAACCATTTTATTTGAAAGAGCATTTGTTGAAAAAGCACATGTCAGGCACTGATGTTGAATGAGAAGGCCTGTCTTAAAAAGCCATATACAAATTAATTTGAATTGACACAGAAGAGAAAAGGGCCTTTCTAAACAGAGAACACTCCGCAGAGAGTGATGTATTTTATGATTATGTTTATTACATGTTATATGTTATATAGTGCGTGCATAACTGCCTGGGGTGGCATAGTGGTGTATTACGCTAACCAACTATCTATACAGACAAAATTGGTTATATCTGATGAGGAACAGGGATGGCCGAAGCCCTGCGATGGACTGGCGCCCTGTCGAGGGAATTTCTGCCTTGTGCTCAGTGTTTCCTGGTGAAACCAGACTCACCACAACCCGGATCAGGATAAAGCAGTCTTAAACATTTACAGTGTATCACAAAAGTGAGTACACCCCTCACATTTCTGCAGATATTTAAGTATATCTTTTCATGGGACAACACTGACAAAATGACACTTTGACACAATGAAAAGTAGTCTGTGTGCAGCTTATATAACAGTGTAAATTTATTCTTCCCTCAAAATAACTCAATATACAGCCATTAATGTCTAAACCACCGGCAACAAAAGTGAGTACACCCCTTAGTGAAAGTTCCTGAAGTGTCAATATTTTGTGTGGCCACCATTATTTCCCAGAACTGCCTTAACTCTCCTGGGCATGGAGTTTACCAGAGCTTCACAGGTTGCCACTGGAATGCTTTTCCACTCCTCCATGACGACATCACGGAGCTGGCGGATATTCGAGACTTTGCGCTCCTCCACCTTCCGCTTGAGGATGCCCCAAAGATGTTCTATTGGGTTTAGGTCTGGAGACATGCTTGGCCAGTCCATCACCTTTACCCTCAGCCTCTTCAATAAAGCAGTGGTCGTCTTAGAGGTGTGTTTGGGGTCATTATCATGCTGGAACACTGCCCTGCGACCCAGTTTCCGGAGGGAGGGGATCATGCTCTGCTTCAGTATTTCACAGTACATATTGGAGTTCATGTGTCCCTCAATGAAATGTAACTCCCCAACACCTGCTGCACTCATGCAGCCCCAGACCATGGCATTCCCACCACCATGCTTGACTGTAGGCATGACACACTTATCTTTGTACTCCTCACCTGATTGCCGCCACACATGCTTGAGACCATCTGAACCAAACAAATTAATCTTGGTCTCATCAGACCATAGGACATGGTTCCAGTAATCCATGTCCTTTGTTGACATGTCTTCAGCAAACTGTTTGCGGGCTTTCTTGTGTAGAGACTTCAGAAGAGGCTTCCTTCTGGGGTGACAGCCATGCAGACCAATTTGATGTAGTGTGCGGCGTATGGTCTGAGCACTGACAGGCTGACCCCCCACCTTTTCAATCTCTGCAGCAATGCTGACAGCACTCCTGCGCCTATCTTTCAAAGACAGCAGTTGGATGTGACGCTGAGCACTTGCACTCAGCTTCTTTGGACGACCAACGCGAGGTCTGTTCTGAGTGGACCCTGCTCTTTTAAAACGCTGAATGATCTTGGCCACTGTGCTGCAGCTCAGTTTCAGGGTGTTGGCAATCTTCTTGTAGCCTTGGCCATCTTCTTGTAGCGCAACAATTCGTCTTTTAAGATCCTCAGAGAGTTCTTTGCCATGAGGTGCCATGTTGGAACCTTCAGTGACCAGTATGAGAGAGTGTGAGAGCTGTACTACTAAATTGAACACACCTGCTCCCTATGCACACCTGAGACCTAGTAACACTAACGAGTCACATGACATTTTGGAGGGAAAATGACAAGCAGTGCTCAATTTGGACATTTAGGGGTGTAGTCTCTTAGGGGTGTACTCACTTTTGTTGCCGGTGGTTTAGACATTAATGGCTGTATATTGAGTTATTTTGAGGGAAGAATAAATTTACACTGTTATATAAGCTGCACACAGACTACTTTTCATTGTGTCAAAGTGTCATTTTGTCAGTGTTGTCCCATGAAAAGATATACTTAAATATCTGCAGAAATGTGAGGGGTGTACTCACTTTTGTGATACACTGTACCTCATTGTCCAAAAATATTAGAAATATGGCTTTCTTTATGTATTACACATTTATTATGGTTCTAAAAAGACACATACTACATCAAGATGCTTTTATTTGATGGTGTGGAGAGTTGTCATTTAAGTTTGCAGCATGGCCTCCAAAATTCTTATTAATAAGCAAACGACTACAACTAGTGACTGTTCTGCATCTAAAAATAGGGCTAGTTTGAGTGCACCCATTATAATAATAATATAGGATAATAATAATAATAATTATTTGTTTATAAGTTTTACTGGCAAAGAGACACAGTTTGCGTCAGCATGTCCTTATTATTACAGATTCAACAATGGCAGTTCATAAGAAAATTCAAAATAATTCAAGGGTATCCTAGAATCGCACCATACGTTATGTTTGCTACATCTCTAAAAAGGAATATCTTCCTATAATGTTTCACTTTGGCCAGAAATAACTCATAGCATCAGTAATGTTGAATGTTTTCCCTTATGAGAATTGGGAAGATTATTCATTGGCTGCACATGCAACATATGACACTAATCCAGACACAGACAGCCCTGCTAGAGTTGGCAAGTGTTAAACAATGGCTAAAAGATTTAAGGAATTAAGACCATTATGCTAAATTGCCTCAATCCTCTTGCATTGCTAGGAAACAGCTCACTATAGGTGCTCCCATGTCCACTATTAACTCCCTGCAACTCATTCAAAATGCAGCTGCCCTGCTGGTTTTATCTAAAAAGTGCCACATCAGCCCACTGCTATGTTCTCTTCACTTGCCTCCTGTAGCTGCCCACATTCACTTTAAAACAATGATGCTCGCCTACAAAGCCAAAAATTGACCAGCTCCCAACTACATTAGAGAACTCATCACACCCTGCTCTGTACCACGCAACCTCTGAGCCACAAGTCTCGCTCACCTTGATCCTCCATCCAGAGCTTGAGGAAGACAGGCATCAAGGCTCTTCTTTGTACTAGCACCCAAGTGGTGGAAGGAACTTCCCCTGTCTGTTTGTACATCTGAGTCTCTCACCATTTTTCAAGAAGACCCACCACTTTACTAAGCATAACTGCAAAAATATTAGAAATATGGCTTTCTTTATTTATTACACATTTATTATGGTTCTAAAAAGACACATACTACATCAAGATGCTTTTATTTGATGGTGTGGAGAGTTGTCATTTAAGTTTGCAGCATGGCCTCCAAAATTCTTATTAATAAGCAAACGACTACAACTAGTGACTGTTCTGCATCCAAAAATAGGGCTAGTTTGAGTGCACCCATTATAATAATAATATAGGAAAGCATGATAATAAGAAAGTCTAAAAACTGTACATCTCAGACAGTAAATCAAATATGTTACAAGTCCCTAGAAGCAATTTCTAAGCGACTGCAGGTCCCAAAATCATCTCTAAAAACAGATGTTCAAAAATACAAGTCTCGGTGCACAATGCTAATGTCAGTGCTGCTATTGAGCTGTTTTGTTAATAATAACTGTAACACATTGCAGAAAATGAATTAAAATAATAATAAAGAGGAACGTTAAATTAATTTTGCATTTATTTTTTAATTGGGCAACCAGCATGACAACCAGAAACTGAAATGTATTTATGTCTGGGAGGGAAAAAATCCATTTGAATTTATTGTATTGTTGGCTTCCCAAGAGCATTCATCAGATCCTGCTGGTATAGATACATTTCCAACAACAATGCACACACCAGCTTTGTAAGTACGAGCTCTCCTTCTGAATGTTTATCCTTACTAACTTGAACAAATGAAGAAATTGCAAGCGTGTTCTACTGCAGCCCAATAATTGTTGCAAGTAGTTCAGAGTCTATCCTCAAAACAAGCTAGAACACAACCTTGGTTTTGTCACTTACTACAAGCCAGTGATAGCTGCTAGTGGTTAAAATACTAGACTGTTAACGAGAAGGTCACCTGTTCAAGCCCCACCACTACCAGATTGCCACTGTTGAATCTATAACCTTAAATTGCTCCTTAAAAGCGTCAGCTCAGAGTCATAAATGTAAATATGCATAGGGCATTACACGTCTACCACAAAAAATCCCATGCAATATAAAGGAGTCATTTAAACGTCTGGTATGTTTTTGAAAAGTAATCAGAGTATTTAAGCATATTGCACTAAGGTTCTAAGAACTCTGGAGCTATGATGCACCAACAATACCTGCTGTGATAAGAAACCACTCAGGAAAACATCCCTTTAAAACCACTGTTTATAGTATAATAATTATAAGCTCTATGATCCTGTGATTGGATAAACACTTTAAGCTTTAATTCCATGTATTAAATTTGTCTTAATATGCAGTGAACAACTATCCTTTCTCCAGAAAAAAGTAGTTTATATAGAAATTATATTTGGAAATGGCTGATGTAATATAAGCAGCCATTGCCAGTTGACTCGTCTCATTGTTGTCACGGTTGCTAATTATACTTGGTGGGGAAAATTTTTTGCTTTTAATTTAGAATCAAGGGGAATTCATTTAGAATTTTTGCAAAACAGTCTTTTGGGAGCGAAATCAAGGACTGTTCTCATACTGTTACTTACCTCCAGTGAAGAAACACTCAATTCTTCCGAAAAAAAAAAATCTAATTTTAATGCCAAGATGGACACCCTGAAAACTGTCAATGCTTAATCTCAGTGATTGTACAAGCAGCACCACTGGGATGAATCAGAACCCAAAAAGAAATGCACTTTATGACTTGTGGTACAGCACACACTGACCATGCATTTTAAGCTAAGCCAAGTTGGTGAGAAAAGCACCTACCTGTCACCAATGACATTTTGAATGCTCAAAAGCTGGTGAACTATTCAGCAACTTGAGATACAGAATCTTATAAATGTAAGTGCCTAGTAGGACCAAACGATTCAAAGAAAATCAATCATATAGGTGAGTATATTAGAAAAAAAGATCAAATACCTTTACTTTTACCTATGAAATTGGATGAGATGGTTCCATGGAGGAAGCAGAGTCCAAAGGAGAAGCGAAAGAGGGGAAAGACACATAAGTAATGGCAATGAACCATGGGTGAAAAGAGCAGCAAATGTACAAAATTGGAAGAAATGAATGACCAGGGAAAAGAGTTGAAAAGAGATGAAAAATGCAATTTCCATTCTACTGCCACATGCAATTACCTTTCTCAGTTCTTGCAAAACAAATTTATGTCATTCTGATTGGTGGCTACAGTTGGGCTTTATGATTTAATGCTCTGACTAAGTTGAAGCATTTCTAAATGTGTGTTGATGTAAATGTCCTACTAAAAGAAATGCCGCATTTTTTTTTGCAGCCTAATGCTTATATACACATATTCACTCTTAGAAAGATTACCTCATTCGGCCTCCAATCTGACTATTTTACATTGCCTAATACAATTCCTCCGCTGCCTGTACCACCCCCACGATGTCGGAGGAGGCTGCAGACTAGCACCGCTGAGTACTGGAATAGAAAGCTTGGGGGGGATGGCTGAAACAGCCGAGCTGTTGGGAGAGCAGGTCCCAAGCCAGAAATAAAACAAAAGGGTTGAAAGGGCATCCAGCGTATAAAAAAAAACTGTGATAGTCTGGTATATGGACCAGATTCGCTGTGGTGACCTCTAAATACAAGGGTTGCCAAAAGAAGGGAAAAGAAACTTCTGAATGGGAGGTAAACTAATATTTTATACAACCAAAATTATTAATTAAATATTTAATATGATTGGCAATCAACTTAACAACTGGTTAAAAATAAATCTTGATTGCAAGTTATCCACTAAATCACTGTTATATTGCCAACAGAGACTTCAACTTCTAATCTTCTATTCCCAGCTTGGCCACTGCCTATGTATACTACTAATTTTTGGTATGATCACTCAGTTTGCCCACATTACCCATGCTTTTCAGCACATAAAAATCTTTTTGGGTTGCTTCTCTGTGAGAACCTATAAAGAATCCTTCCAAGGTGTAAAGTCCCATTTAGAGCCGCAGAGAATCTTCAAATCAGTCAGAAGGCAAACCAAGTAGATATCTTACCACTTCTTACAATTTTCTATCAACATATCAGTCAGAAAATTTTCTTTCCTAATAGTGCAGTCCTCTTACTTTAGGCAGAGCCATTAAAAGCACATCTCAGCCCCAAAGCTGTGCCATCTACAGCCGGGACGACGGCAGTTCAAATCCTTGCAAGAGCTGAAAATGCAGCTTAGCAGACAAGTGCCAGTTTAGTAAATCGGAGAGTAAGAAGTAGCCCAAGCTCTTCAAGCCAAAAGTGCGAAGGCCATGAGGTAGATGAGGGAAAAGTGATGAAAGGTGGGGCAATGAATGAGAATAAAAGAGAACATACCTTGGTCTCCCATCATCAGGTGTGCCAGACCTTAAAGGAAAATAAGAGCACAGTCAGCAAAATACAGAAGTGCAGATGAGACTCTGGTGGGCCTGCAAACAGGCATTTTATTTTATGCTTTTGGTTCTTTGTGGTTTAGGATAGGACTTTGTAAAATGGGCAGAAAGTTGAAAGGAAGCAACAAAAATATGGGTGATTTATTTATTTAAAGGGGATGCCAGTGACCTCAATAACCAAAGTCAGTTCCTAAAAGAGACAACGGATTTGATTTAAAAATGGTTCCCCTGAGAACTTTTCTTTATTCTTATGTTATTCTCTATTCAATGTTAAACCTAGTATAAATACATTTATTTTAACATTATATTCAGTTTAAATTCATTAATCATTTATTAATTATATTTAGTAACTGCTTCAGTAAACTGGTCAGGGTCATAGTGGATCCAGATCCTACTCTGAAACACGAAAGTCAAGAGTTCCACCCTGGACAGGCTGCTAAACCAGTGCAGAGCATCAAACCCTCAATTACAACCTGAGGCTGAGGCTATTAACAATACACAATATACATGCTGGCATGTTTTGAACAGAAACCAGAGTATTGAATACACATAAATGAAGACAAACTGAGAATACGCCACAGGGTGTGGGATTCAAATACAGGTTGGTGGATCTGTGTGGCACCAGCATTAACTGCTATGGTGCTGTGCTTTTATGAGCTAAATGTGTTTATTCATTCATCCTATGGAACTGCTTCATCCAGATCAGAGTCACTATGGGTTTAGAGCCCAACCCAGAATACTTTATTGGCTGTTAAAGCCAGGGATTTATTTTATTGAAGGGCATCCCATATGTATACTGTTCACTGACTCAGAACTAGAAGCTATCAACCATGTATACACTATACGTCCATGCAGGTATGCAGATACCTGAAAATAAGTTTGTTGGACTTTCCATTTTAACCACTGAAATTATTATAGAGTTGCCATCCACATTTATTGCATATACTCTTTTGGGTTCCTTTGGAGTGTCTTTGTTTAGGCACTGATGTTGGACAAAACATTGCGACTCCAGTTCATCCCAAAGGTGTTCAGTGGGTTTAATGTCAGCGCTTGTCAAGGCATGACAAAATTAAAAGCATATAATTTATTATAGATATTATTGAGTTTATAAACCTGTTAGCAAAGAGTGTGGCTGAAACACCTGAGTTAAATTTTTTTGAGTGGTGTCCACTATATAGTTGGTATTTTAAAATGGTCTTCAAAAATTACGCCCTTGACATGGCCCCCATAGTTGCTATTAGTGTATAGCTTAGGCTTTTTAATCCACATGTGCATTGTCCATTGTACATGTCCATTTAATCAAAACATCTTCTTCTAACCTGACTCTACTTTCCCACAACCTTTTGCTCTTCTACTCATGATTTATAGTATAAACAAAGACAGATGAAGCTAACAATAAAGACTAAATACAGCCATAATTTTCCTCTCCATTGCACAACATAAAAGTAGTGTTGTACAAACACAGATGTGGCATGTAGCATAAATGTCAGGGCTGCTTTTTATTACAACTTTTCATTCAATGAATTGACTGGTCGCCCAGCCATGCAGTGTAACATGACCCATTCAGGTATTACCTGTCAATCTAAGAGCTGTGGTATATTCCTTTATTTAGGGGTACAGCGTCTTGGACAATTTAAGTAGCTGCTGCCAATAAAACCTTTATTTACAGAGAGCTGCTTAAAGGGTATACTCACTATTTCTAAAGCAGTGTGCTACTTTCAGCTTCCTCTTTCATACCTTTATGAATTAAATGTCAAACTTGCTTACCACACGTCTGATGTCTTCATATTTTATACCCTAGACCCATTAAGATGCCACAACATCTTCCATAATAAATTTAATAGAGATGAACAGTGTGTGCCAGCTTTTTAGCACCTTCCAAGCATATTTTTATTGTTGTTGGGTTTTTTTTAATAGATGTTAAATTTAGGTTTAAAACCAGCTATGAGATAAATCATAATTTCATAATCATTTTGAAAAGCAGCAAAAAACAAATACATAATGCAGGGGCTGTATCTTTTTTTAGGGGACAAAAAAATTGTCATTAGGAATAATTTTTCATCTACTTGAGGCTTAAAAGAATTTTTGCTGTTGTCTTTATGTGGTAATTTACAATGGTAAATATGGTAAAAGTATTATAATATATTTTAATATAATAACAATATTTGTTATATTATTGTATTATTATATAAAATATATTTTACAAATGGAATTTTAGCAAAAACCTAACACATTTTCTAAAAATAATTCTATTATATAAGGTAAGGTATACAATTAATTACCACCAGATTTAATTGGCAAGACAACTGAACTAAACACAAACTTGTTTTCATCCAGCAATGTAGAATCTTATCTTAAAGCTTTACCCAAAAGCATCTACAGGAAGACTATACCACATTTATAGGACATTCTTAAGAAATGATGCTGCAATGTACAGTATCAGTTAGAGAAGTTTTACACTCCACTAAATCCCAGAAAGAATTATATCTTCAATTACTTTTTCAACACTAAACAGTAATTGAAATATCTAGGTGTAGCCGACCTGCTGAAATTTCTCCATGGGCTTACTCAAATAAGTGAAGCCACACAAAAAAAAAACATCAAAAGAAGAACACTAACCTTAGCTAAGACCACATTTATGTTGCTTTTAGATTGTCATACTTTCAGTCTTTTTAAAGAAGAGTGACATTACTTTAGTAAGGGTGATCCAGGTGTTGGATAACTTTTTTCAATAAATAAACACAATTGCTTTACAGAATGTGTTTACATTAATGAGATTTAATGGATACTTGTATGCAAAGCTACTTCCAACTGTGACTAATTACAATTGCAGTACAGTCAAGCAGTTGATGTTTGGCCCTTGATCAACAACACAATAGTGGCAAACTGGCAGAAGTAGGGCTTAAACAACCTTTGCAACTTTAACATTACTAGCCATTAATTGCTGAGCTAACAGTGCCTCGTGCTGGGTTTTTATATAAATAATCCAAAATCGAGGTGTATTAAAGCTCTTTTTACTCGCTGGATCTTTCTATTATGTTTTTTTTTCTTCCTGCTGTGACCTTCAGCTTCCATCCTTAACAGTATCTATTTTTAAAAGTACCTAACCAGTAAAGCTGAACTGAATTATATTGGGATGACTGCAGACTTGTTAGAAAAAAAGCTTTACTCTAGTGTTTTAGTTCTTTCTTATGGTTGACTTTCTAACTGATAATGGATAGTGGGAAATGTTTGATGTTAATTGTTATGGGCATCATACACATGAACGGTTTACCTTTTCAACCTTGAAAGAGCTTTTTACCCATCACAACAAATAAGGAAGCAAGTCAAGGTTTAACACCAACTGCATTCTCAAATATAGCTTGTATGTACTGGAACTGTGCCATAAAGGAACGATTTGGTAAAAAACAAATTAATATCATACACTTCTGTCTTTTTTCAGACATGTTATTTCTACAAAGTCTATGAAATTCACTTTCACTTGGTGTATTTACCCAGTCTTACCCAGTTTCTTTTTTTAGTCATTGCCATTTTCCAGCTGGTACAGATTCCTTTAATTGCACACAGCAGCTACAAATTTACAACACCTTTTGTCATTTTGTGAAAATCCAGAGATCATTGGAACTGCACTGCTTGTGAAGCTTTTTATACATAAAATTGATTTAGAAAGACCCCTTGACTTATTGCACACTTTATTGTGTCGTGGATTTGGTTCTTAATAAATATACTTTATTAAATATATAATTTTATCCATCAATTTACATTTAATCATCTATTATGAGAGAATTAAAATATGTTTTTACAATTAATTCACTAAAAATCAAAACTATTCATTCAATACTTTGTAGAAACCTATTTGGCAGCAATAACAGCTGCAAATTATCTTGAATATGTCCATACAAACTTTGCACAAGCTAGATTTGGGCAGTTTATCCAATTTTTCATTGCAGATCTGCTCAAGCTTCATCAAACTGGTTGACAACTGCCTTCCTTAGGTCTCTTTAAAGATGTTTGATTGTTTTTTAGTCAGAGCTTTGATAGATTGTTAAAGCGCTGCAGAAATGATTTTTAAGTTCCACCATCTTTAATCAAGACTTTTAGAGTGACCGTTGGGTTCTTTTGATTACAGAGATTCACAGAGAGTTCCTTGAACTTTTGGCTTAGTTTTTGTCCTGACAATGCAGTGTAAATTGTGGGCCCTAAAAGACCCATGAGTACTATGTCCAATTCAAACTGCAACAAGTGGTCTTTTAATAATTTTAGTAAAACTGCAAAAGGCTCTCAGGTGGCGTAGCAGTTTATTAAGCTTACAACCAATGAAATCTGGGTTCAAATATCAGCAGTATTGGGCATCTGTACAAACATGATTTGCTGTGATGATTATGTCTGAGATGGGACTGCAATGAATTTGTGTCCTGTCTAGGACATTTCTGCCTGAGCTCAGTGTTTCCTGGTGAAACCAGACCCGCAGACCGGCCACAACCCTGTCCAGGATACAGCGGGTAATAGGCCAAAAAACTATAATATATTTTCACTTCGTCATTACAACATATTGTAGATTAATAGGTAAAATGCCAGTTATTTACATTTAAAGTAAAATACATAAAACTCAAGTGTGCCTAAACTCAAGGGGTCTAAAAAAGCTATTAGATGTCAAGTTTGGTTAAGTCCACATTTAAAAAAAAAATATTGAAGTAAAAATTACCTACCGTCCACACTGCAGTAATGTAATAACATTAGGAAACCACATTATGGATAAAGGGTGAAATAATGTAATTATGAATAAGACACATTACCCACCTTCTACTTGGTTGTCTTCTGCAGGCATATTTGAGGCAGGGAGAGAAAAAGGAAGACATTCATTAAGCGGCATGCAGACCAATACTTGCCGTTGCATGTTATTATCAAACAAAACATGCAAGCGTCCTGCTTACCACTCCTGCAGAAGAGTCACACCAACAGCATTTTACAAGTGTCTCCATAATGGTGGACACAATGTGAGATCAGTGTGCACAGAGCCCTGACCTTAATCCCAATTAACTTTTCTGGGATAAACTGGAACATCAATAGCAAGCCAGGTTTTATCCAACATCAGTGGCTGACCTCACAAATGCTCTTATGGTTAAACGGGTACAACCACACATTAAAAAAGTAAAGGCTGTGTAGGCTGCTGTCTCTAAAGAAAAAGTAGGGGGGGGGGGATGTAATTCCATAATAATGCCCATGGTTTTGTAATGGGATGTCCAAAATCCTATGGTCAGGTGTGCACATACTTTTGGCTCTACAGTGTATTTGAAGTTTAAGTTATGTCAAACTCATTTTATCAGCTGTGCAAAAGTGCTGCATTTACTGTTTCTCTAGTGCAGGAATATTAATTTATTTAATCATTCATCATTAATAACCAAGGCACTCGGGTGCCACAGTGGTCTATAACACTAGTCCATCATCCCTGAGAAACCGGTTTAAATCTCAGCAGTTATTATCAGCTGGTAAGGTGTCTACACAGATACAGTTGATTATGTCTGGGGAAATGGATTGCGCCCACTGTTTCCTTGACCAGAATAAAGAAAGTGGTTAATAAAAAATAAAAATAAATGAATCGCCTTGAATAACCTTGAATTCCTATTCAGGTTTGCAAGGCTGGAATACACATTGGACAGAACACCACTTCATTACAGAATAACACTTTCTCAACTTCTACAACTGGGTAATTTAGAGCAGCCAATCTACCTTCTGTATGAACAGGTCAGGCTCTTGAAAGGTAGTGTATTAAGGTAAGGTTCTAAGCAACCAGAACCCTAAAGCTGTGTGGTTAAACTAAATGTCAATGCAAGTTCGACAGATTTCCTTTTTTGTTTTAATTTCCATACATTTGGCTTCTTGTGTAGGCTAAACACTGCCACATATCTTTACATCAAGTGATTAGAATAAAAAAAACAGTAAGCTAATCTTAAATCTGACATTTTCTGTTATGTTAGCTTACCTGATCCAGTTCTCATAATAAAGCCTTACAAATTAACCAAGGGAAGATGGTGCGATGTCTTTAAATATTCATAATGTAATTCAAAGGAAGACAAATATCAAGATAAAGCCTTTTGAAAGTTCCTCAAACAGGGCATGAGAAGACAATATTCATTTCTGTTTTTTTTCAATTGGGAAATAGCCACAAGACGAAGTATTTCTTTAAAACATGCAAAAACCTAAACAATATGCCATAAAATGAGAATATAAAAATGAACTGTACAGTCTTAATCTTAACACTGCTTCAAAGACTCTATTCCTAAAGCCAACAAGTTCCTTAAGGACCTTAAAGGCTATTTCCTTACATATCTGGTACTTCTGTTCCCACACCGTGACTTTACTGTTTGGTTTATTTAGTAGGAATGGGTAAACAGGGTCCCATTTTCCTTTCTTCTCATGGGATAACTTAGTATTGGATGCTCCACTCAGGAGTTCCTTTGTATTCATTTACATAACCAGAACAACGTTTTCCCATGGTGAAATAATTAAAACAATAAAATCTTTTTTTGATGTTACCACCAGACATAAAACAAGTATTTAGGTGTTGTTAAGCCTAACCTAGCCTAAAGCACAATCTTTAATAAGATATAAAGAGTATTTAGTCATTAAAATAATGTACAAACTGTACATGTAAAACCATGACACTAAATACTGTATGCCAGAAAATACAAAACTATATGACTACTCACTTAACTGTGCAAGATTGGAGAAATTGGTAAATACGTCACCAGTATAGTTTGCTACTAATGCTAAATAAGGCATCATTATAGTTAAAGTTTAAGTCAAAAGTTTACCAACACTACTAAGAAGCATCTTTTTTTCATTACAGTAGTTACACCGATCAGACCTAACATTATGACCACCTTTCTAATATTGTGTTGGTCTGCCTTTTGCTGCCAAATCAGCCCTGACCCATCGAGGCATGGACTCCACTAGACCCCTGAAGGTGTGCTGTGGTATCGGTCACCAAGATGTTAGCAGCAGATCCTTTAACTCCTGTAAGTTATGAGGTGAGGCCTCCATGGATGGGACTTGTTTGTCCAGCACATCCCACAGATGCCAGACATGGGCCAGCCTTTGCTCCCCACGTGCATCAATGAGCCTCGGCTGCCCATGACCCTGTCGTCGGTTTACCACTGTTCCATCCTTGGACCACTTTTGATAGATACTGACCACTGCAGACCGGGACACACCCTACAAGAGCTGCAGTTTTGGAGATGCTCTGACCCAGTCATCTAGCCATCACAATTTGGCCCTTGTCAAACTCACTCAAATCCTTCTAACATCAACTTTGAGGATAAAATGTTCACTTGCTGCCTAATATATCCCACCAACTAACAGGTGCCGTGATGAAGAGATAATCAGTGTTATTCACTTCACCTGTCAATGGTCATAATGTTATGCCTGGTCGGTGTAGTCATTTTCTGTGACTAAATTTTGTCCAGACAAAATGTTTCATTCTTTCATGGATCTACTGGGTCAAAATAGTGAGAAAAACAGCTTAGATCAGTTTGGTGATAAAAAAAGAAGTTTTATTATGTCAGCATCAAATTCAGGTAGGATGTGTTTTAGGGTGGGAATTGTACACTTGATGTAATTAATATTATCAGAATTATAATATTAATATAAACTTTACACCCAAAATGTCTTAGCTCTAATCCTATTGGTGTTTTTGCTCCAATCACATTGGTGCCATTTTTACATATTTGTCGTCTAAATTGATACCAACTGTATAAAACATTACAACATTTTTCTCTATCTCTCTATAAATGACAGCGCTGGTGTTTCATAAACTTCAAATGCAGTTTCTGAGGAACACTTTTCCCTCTCTTGGAAATGCATTTGTAGTCCCCATGAGAAAACACCCCCCACCTTGGGGCCCTAGGTAGTCAGCACATTTGCTCCTTTGTTGTTACTCCATGCATTGGTTCATTGGATAACAATGGGCAGAAAGACTCCCACTTCCTTCTATTCTTGTGAGATTAGTTGATTTTGGAAGCCCCACCAGTGAATTAAATCTTAAACTTATACCCCCTCCCCTTTGTTCCCCAAGGTACAAAGACTGTAAATATTTCCTCCAAGGTACAACCTTGGCCCTTAAGGTCCAATTACATACCTAGAATGACATTTTGTTTCCCAGGTGAAAGATACACGCTAACAAACTAAACACGTACCCTTGTACCACCAAATGCCCCTATGTCTTGGCAACTGATTGGTTGCCAAGGGTAAGCCGTAGCCTAGTGGTTAAGGCACAGGACTAGTAATCCAAAGGTTGCTGGTTCAAGCCCCACCACTGCCAGGTTGCTGCTGTTGGGCCCTTGAGCAAGGCCCTTAACCCTCAGTTGCTCAGACTGTATACTATAACTGTAATGTAAGTCGCTTTGGATAAAGGCGTCTGCTAAATGCTGAAAATGTAAATGTAAATGATTGGCAGGCTGTCAACAGAGGCTTTCTTGAAGCCACATAATTCTGATGTAGGCCACTTAGTCAGGATCATGTTGATTACTTCTAAACCATTAGCACATTAATGGCAGTTTAAAACCCTTAACAGGGAAGATTGTTGTTGGTAATGGTTTTGTCCTCCTATTTCTTACTTAATTCAAAACCAAAGTCAATTCCCTCTTCCTACTTCAGTCTGTCCTTGTATCATGGCTACCAGTTTAAAAGAGTGAAGGCTAACAAATGTTTTCTTCACACCCAAAGCTATCAATGCCTGTCAAATTGCCGCTCATGCAACACCCTAGTACAGCTAAAAGCACCTAGGTGGAAGTATAACGACTCTGTTTTGTAAATAATAGTTAACAGACACCATTTGTGAATATCCCTGACTGACAGTAAACCCAGAAATGCTAAACCTTCTATCAAAAAAGCAGGACTGGTCATTCTCTTCAAGGTTAAAACTTTTTTTGGCTCATTTTGTAGTATAAGTATGGACATATGCAAAAGCCCCAGCATTCTGGCGAGCTTCGCTGGATGCATGACTCCCTTGCTGGTCGAGCAGGGCCACAGGATAGGACATAGGACATACCTCCTCTGACACAAGCAACTTTACACAGGCCAGCAGTATTTTTACAGAGAGTTTTAGCACAAAAAGAGGACATTGCTATTCTCTCTTCATTCCTCTGCCACTCCTCAGCCAGACAGTATGGATCTCTTGAAAACACAAGTAATTACATCTGTAGAGCACCCAAAAGGCCCATAGCACCGCTAAAATTTAAACTTGAGACTTGAATCTTGGGGTGGTAAACTAGTGTATTAGACTGAAGTTAAACTCGCAACATTCCTATAACAAAGCTTTACTGTTGTAGACATGTTTACCTATGACTCTTAGTTTAAGGGAAGACAGACATGAGCTTTATTGACATAAATTTAAATACCAGTTTTGCAGAAGTGTTCTTCAGGCTGAGATGTCACACATTCAAGCTAAAACTATTTAAGAAAGTAACTAATCGTAGCAGGTTTTAGATATCCGGTTCTTGTGTTTCTGCTTATTAATACCACGTTGTATGTATATTTTGATATATACAGTGGGGCCAAAAAGTATTTAGTCAGCCACTGATTGTGCAGGTTCTCCTACTTAGAAAGATGAGAGAGGTCTGTAATTTTCATCATAGGTACACTTCAACTATGAGAGACAAAATGAGAAAAAATAATCCAGGAAATCACATTGTAGGATTTTTTAAAGAATTTGTTTGTAAATAATGGTGGAAAATAAGTATTTGGTCAATAACAAACAAGCAAGATTTCTGGCTCTCACAGACCTGTAACTTCTTCTTTAAGAAGCTCTTCTGTCCTCCACTCGTTACCTGTATTAATGGCACCTGTTTGACCTCGTTATCTGTATAAAAGACACCTGTCCACAGCCTCAAACAGTCAGACTCCAAACTCAACCATGGCCAAGACCAAAGAGCTGTTGAAGGACACCAGGAAGAAAATTGTAGACCTGCACCAGGCTGGGAGTTAATCTACAATAGGCAAGCAGGTTGGTGTGAATAAATCAACTGTGGGAGCAATTGTAAGAAAATGGAAGACATACAAGACCATTGATAATCTCCCTTGGGGTCAAGATCTCATCCCGTGGGGTCAAAATGATCATGAGAACGTTGAGCAAAAATCCCAGAACTACACGGAGGGACCTGATGAATGACCTGCAGAGAGCTGGGACCAAAGTAACAAAGGCTACCATCAGTATACACACTACGCCGATGCAAATCCTGCAGTGCCAGGCGTGTCCCCCTGCTTAAGCCAGTACATGTCCAGGCCCGTCTGAAGTTTGCCAGAGAGCATATGGATGATCCAGAAGAGGATTGGGAGAATATCATGTGGTCAGATGAAACCAAAATGGAACTTTTTGGTAAAAACTCAACTCGTCGTGTTTGGAGGAAGAAGAATGCTGAGTTGCACACCATACCTACTGTGAAGCATGGGGGTGGAAACATCATGCTTTGGGGCTGTTTTTCTGCAAAGGGTACAGGACGACTGATCCGTGTTAAGGGAAGAATGAACAGGGCCATGTATCGTGAGATTTTAAGCCAAAACCTCCTTCCATCAGTGAGAGCATTGAAGATGGAACGTGGCTGGGTCTTCCAGCATGACAATGATCCCAAACACACTGCTCGGGCAATGAAGGAGTGGCTCCGTAAAAAGCATTTCAAGGTCCTGGAGTCTCCAGACCTCAACCCCATAGAAAATTTGTGGAGTCCGTGTTGCCCAGCGACAGCCCCAAAACATCACTGCTCTAGAGGAGATCTGCATGGAGGAATGGGCCAAAATACCAGCTACAGTGTGTGCAAACCTGGTGAAAACTTACAGGAAACGTTTGACCTCTGTCATTGCCAACAAAGTTTATGTTACAAAGTATTGAGTTGAACTTTTGTTATTGACCAAATACTTATTTTCCACCATAATTTACAAATAAATTCTTTAAAAATCCTACAATGTGATTTCCTGGATTTTTTTTTCTCATTTTGTCTCTCATAGTTGAAGTGTACCTATGATGAAAATTACAGACCTCTCTCATCTTTCTAAGTAGAAGAACTTGCACAATCAGTGGCTGACTAAATACTTTTTGGCCCCACTGTATATATTCAATCCAGTTAGTTTTCTCAGCCCTTGTTTATTATAGCAAGTAAGCAAGTTTTAACTGGCTAGCTTGCTGCTAATGGGTCTTGCTGTGCTGGAATGTAGAGATTCATAATTACACAAAACCCTGCTTAAAGTGTATTTAAACCACTTTGTGGTTCGACAAAGCTATCTTTCTCAGCTTTTCTTGGAAATCTATATTGGCTGTCCCATTGGACCATTTTGCTTCATAAAATAAGTCTGTTGCCAGTCTTCTGAGGGGTTCTTTTACAATGATGGTCAAAGCTGGGTCACTTTACTCGCTTGACACATGTAAAACAGGTTTTATACTGTATGCATTAATTAATAATTCAGCTGTCTGCAACTGTAGATGTCAGTCGAGCACCCCTGAATCAACAGTAATGGAGTAACAGGAGTCTGATTTGTGAATATGTGGAATGATACACTCAGATTAATGCTTTCTGCACCATTTATGTTCTGTTCCTCCACAAGACAAGGAGGTGACATGATGGTTAAGTGTTCAGCCTCACTGGTGGAAAATCAATTAAAAGCCAGAAAGGCAGACGACGTCCGGTGCTGGATTACAGATCTTGATGTCACTCTTATTGGCTCTTTGTGCGGGTTTTTTTACATGGAATATCTCATACCGCTGACTTACAGGATAAACATTTTGATTCTTTTTATCAGCTACCATCAAACATCTTAATAACATTTCTTCTATGCCTGAGAGGAGGGATGGCTAAAACCCTGCGATGGACTGATGCCCTGTCCTGGGGTATTCCTGGCTTGAAAAGCAAAATAAAGAAAACATGAACCACAGCTACCCTGAACCCATTTATGATGCTATATTTTCTCTTGGTTCTGCTGCAGTACCTTTTATCGCACTACTAAAGATAAATAACTAATGCCATATCCTGTCATGACCACAGATCTAGTTTTTACAACAGTAACAATCTGGACTCAACAGATGTGGCAGTACCACCACTGATCTTCTGCATCTTGCTTTTGGACCTAATCCTTGGGATGATCACATATAACTTATAATGCTAATAACCTTAATCCATAAATTCACAGTGCACTCATGTAGAATTATATACAGGGTTGTTCTCTAGTTAGCTTGTAATATCTGGAATAAACAAGGATGAATGAACTAAAAAAAAATGGGATTTGAGCCACATGTGTACAATAAAATTTTGGTCTACTATATGTGGCAGTATGGGATATTTAGACAATGTATTTCAAAACTATGGCCAAAACAGCATCTATGCTTCCCAGGAAGGCCCTCAACAAGATTTTTAAGTGTGTCTGAGAGAATTTGTGCCTATTTAATGTCAGAAAAGAAGTCCCAATTTACCACAAAGAATTGTAGTGGGTTTTTATACCTACTGCAACCCTGAATAAAGTGGTGGTAAAAGAAACTGACTGGATGAATGAATGAATGAATAAATGAAATGTAGTGCGGTTGAGGTCAGAGCTTTATGCAGACCATTCCTCATGCAGGTTCCTCAATAACAAACACCTCAAAACCATAACTGCAACACAGTCATACAGCAAAGGGCCATTTCCAAACTGTTCCCAAAGTTGGAAGTTTTTACAATAGATTTAATACACCTTGTACCAATAGGTGCGGTTAAAACAATTGAACTTAGTAATTAGAAGGGTTGTCGACATACTTTTGTATGTGTCAGAATATTATAACTATTACATAATTTTAAATACAGATGTCCTGCACGTCGTTTGGGACACAAAAAATAAGCAAATCTACAGGCAAGACAAAGATACAGATAAATCAGCATACAGAAAGGAAGTGAAGAACCTTTTGGGGTGCTCAAAAAAAATCTAACCCTGAACTCCAACAAGGTCAAATAGTCAATTACGGACATAATGAAGTCTGAACGCATCAATTTCACTTGATATTAATCAGTGAAGATATGGTAAAAAGGGTGTTTAAACTTCCTGAAGTAGATATCTCTAAGGATTCATAGTAGACATAGTAGTGAGGAATGCACAGCAAATAATGCACTTACTGAGAAACCTTTGAAAAGCAAATCTACCCTTTACACATCATTCCACACTTAATCACCCATAATGACGAAATGAAAACATGCTTTTAGAGTTTTTCAAAAATGACTTGATCTTTGGAACTACAAGTGGTTTAAGACTTGCTATTTAAAACTATTATTATGGAAATATCAAAGTTTGTGTCAAGGCGTTCAGGCGGCACAGCGGGCTATTATGCTAGACCATCACCGCTGCTATCAGCAGGGCTCGGCACCCTGTCTAAAATATTCCAGCCTCGCGCCTAGTGTTTCCTGATATATCAGACAAACCGCAACCCCAACCAGATTAAAGCAGTTGACGGACATAAAATGAAAAAAAAAAATCAATTCTTTGTGTCAAAATAATGGACTGTATTCCATACAGCTTCATCATAAGGCAAGGGTTCTCAACCGTATTTGGGCATTGTCCGCATTTTAGGGGCTGAAAATTTTTTATTTGTGACCAAGAACCAAACTTCATTTTTTCCAGAATATTACTGTTAAATAAATAATAAAATAAAAAAAGCATTTTGGGAAAGAAAACATTAAGGTCCTTGTGCCACCCAATAATAATAGATGGCATGTGCTTGAAATTACATCTGCCAATTTAATTCTATCACAAACCACATACAAAACTAACTGCATTTTCGCTCTGAAATCTTGAGTAACCTTATTAAATTTTTATTTATTTAACTGTATGTTTATACAGTCTTCAGTAGAAACAACTGATTTATGAAGACAACTTAGGCAAGTATTGCATTGCATAGCATAAGCATTAGCAGACTCAGCAGAAGGCAAGATTTACCATAGCAATTTATTAAACAGTAGCCAAATGTTTTGGACAATACCATGATAACTGTGCTATTATTTTTACCTCTTCGGGTGATGGTGAACATTTCTGGTCCTGATATAAGTATGTTGTCAGAATCTGTTTAACCAATCCCAAACAGAGATGGATCCTATTTATTTTAAGCCGAATCATTATGTCGTGGCCACTTTAATATGAACAGTTGGTACCAGACCCGGTTTACTCTCCAGAGACCTGGCAACCCTGTTCAGAGGTACAGCTAAACTAGGGCATGCTTTTTCTCCCTGTGAGCAATTTCTCATTGTGAAACATTTATTAGCATTTTAAAATGCAGCATGGTGGTTCAAAAGAACTAACTCTGTGAGTCTTAAACCCGTATGATTAATACAATTCCAGGCTCAACACATTATTTCAATAGACTGAGGTCAGTAAACTGTTTCTTCTCCAAAAAATGAATAATTAATGGGAAGCAAATTACAACTTGAATAATGTTTGTCGCCTCATAACTCTATTTCACTTTGGTGACTACAGCTATGACTTTCACCAGTGAAAAATCAGGAAAAGAATAGCATAGCATTAGCACATGCCACCCTAATGGAGCTTGCTTTAGGTTCCGGAGTGTTGTCACGATCCATCAATAAATTGCAAATTGGGTGTCACTTATAAAGTGACAGTACCCTCAAGATAAATTGTCCTACTTGCCCAATTTAGCGATTACATGTAAATATCAGTAAGTCTCTTCTAAAAAGAAAAAAAAAACAAGTGTTGATTAATTAAAACACTCTGTATAATTAGAATCAGCCATCACAGCACAAAGCAAGATACACTGTATAGCCCAACACCACTTCAACTTGTTTAGTTACCATCATTTATATCAAATTAGGCAGCAGTTTGGGGAAGGCCCTTTCCTCTTCCATCATAACTGTGCTGCTGTGCACAAAGCAAGGTCTATAAACGTCTGTGTCTGCACAGCCCTGACTTAAACCCAACTACAAATTTCTTTGCTTTTTTTGCTAAATGGACAAATTCACACAGACACACTTTACAATCCAAAAAAGGAGTAGTCTTATGTGACACATAATACATCATCATTTAATACTGGACTGTGCAAATTATTTGAAAACCTGGCAACCTTTAAGGTTTCAATATGGAGTGGCATGACTGATGCATAGCAACACGGGTCCTGGGACCTAGACTTGATCCCTGCTTTTAGTCACTGTCTGAGAGGTTTGCTACAGGTACTTTGGTTTCCTCTCACCTCACAAAACGATGCAGAAGGTGGTGTTACTATTCTAAAATGCTTCTTGGTTTGTGTGAGTGGGTAAATTAGGTTCGTTTTTGCCTTCTGCTCTCTGACCAGGACAGAGCAGTTACTGAATATCAAAAAAATTACTAGTGACCTGTCCGGGGTGTTTCCTCCTAAGGCTGTTATGTCCACACAGAATCAAGGAGTGGGGCCAACCTTATATTAATGCCATATGTTTTATGGGTTTACGGGTTTTGCAGCATGGTCAAGTATCAACAGTGGCTACTATACAACTATGTGGCTGCCATACAACACGACCAAAATATATAGATAACCATATATCAAATGAATTCAGCGATTTTAACCACATACGTGCTATTTAATTCAAGTATATACCTCTATTTATAAGCCAATTCCACTTCAGTTTAAGCTCACAGACAGGTGGCCTTGCATTTCCTTGTAAATTGCTGTAATAGAGATTGGAATTCATTGTTCGACCAATAACAGCTAGTCATTCAGGTCCGGACACACCAAAGCACACTCAAACCATCACACTACCACCTTCATATTTGACATTCTGTATAATATCTGTAAAACAGGTGTGTTCAAACCTCTCATGTTGGGGACCAGATGGAGTAAAAAATATGCAAACACGGTTCCACAGACTCTTTTTGTAATAAAACAAAAAAATATATAACAAACCTACCTGATTACTAACAATTACCTTCCTTTTTATTTGAGTGACTAATTATCGTTCTTTGTCAGTGTTGTGTAAACTAAGATTTTGCCAATTTCACTCACCAGCTGATAATTGTTGTAGGGAGATTATTATAATTATTTAAATTAAACCTACACACAATTCACCCTGCATTCAAAAAAGATTCATTTTCCCAGCGCGCCTGAAATCTCCTGTATTCGCTGTCTAGTTTTCGCTTCTTTTGAGCCGCCATGTTTATCCAGAAACTCGGGAACATTAATGTAGGTGTAACGTTAATGTTTAAACTTGAGGGAAAGATGATGGGTGGCATTTTAGATTTGTTAAATGCGATAGCAACACCAAGAGTTCAAACAGTTCAAGCAGTTATTTTAATAGCGGCCAACTTTAATTTTATTTCTAAAATACCTTGCGAGCCGGTTCAAAAATGGTAACGTGCCAGCGGGCCGTAGTTTGGACACCCCTGCTGTAAATGGTACTGGAGCATTACACATAATCGAGGAAAACATGAACTTAGCAAAACACCTGGAACTTTCATTTCATTTACATTTTTCAACATTTAGAGGATGCTTTTATCCAAAACGACTTACAGTATATTGTCTAAGCAATTGAGGGTTAAGGGCCTTGCTCAAGGGACCAACAGTGACAACCTGGCAGTGGTGGGACTTGAACCAGCTACCTTTTGATTCCTAGTCCAAAACCTTAACCGATAGGCTACAACTGCCGGTTTCCACACAATAAAGTGAATGTACTTGCATGGTCTAGCAACTGTTCTGCAACAACTTTTCATCTCACTGAATCCTGTTCCTCGGATGATCAACCATATTAGCAATAAGGTGGAAAATTGTGCACGGCTAATTTTTTTGCCAAGTCTCTCCTTTTATTTAATCATTAGTCTTGCTTCAGTAAACGGAAATCACTTCGGATCAAACCGGCGCCCACTGACAGCCGGGTGCAGTTTCATAAAAAGTCTAGAATAAAAAATTGTCCAGGAAAATCCATGTAATCTTGAGAATCTGATATGTGTCTGAGCGCTGGTAGACAGCGGTGTAGCTTGAGTAAGACAGACCGGCATGGTAAGGCTTAGGGAATGCCTCAGTGTCACTTATTCTGATACACCACACATCGTCCTCATACAGCTCTCTCTAGATGCCGCTGTCATCGTCACGCTATGTTACATAATGCTTCTTGCAATCTTCCTCAAGTGTGCATGGTTGTTAGACACTGCCTTAAGTATAAATCCAGCCTTGAGTACAAACGCTTGACATATGCACACTAATTTGAGGGGATTCAGGAGGGTAGCAGGTCTGCCAAGTCTGCTACATATAAATCCTGCCTCTAAAATAATATAGAACTTCTTTTTTCAAGAATGAATTATTTATTTATATTAATTATTTCATCATTGCACTGCTTGAAAACCTCATTTGCATTCTCAAATGCTCATTCGGATTTAAAGCTATGTTCTAAACATGCAGTATATTACATATAGCATGTTGCAGTTATACATGCACACAATACAAGTGTCTTATGTGACACATGATATAAAACATCATCATTTAATATTGGACTGGCAAATGATTTAAAAACTTGGCAACCTCCGAGGTTTTATTATGGAGTTGCATGGCTGGTGCACAGCAACACGAGTCCTAAGACCTAGACTTGATCCCTGCTTCTGATCACTGTCTGTGAATGTTTGCTCCAGGTACTTTGGTTTCCTCCCACCTCACAAAAATGCAGACGGTGACGTTACTATTCTAAAATGCTCCTTGGTTTGTGTGGGTCTGTAATTTAGGGTTATTTTTGTTTCCAGGGTCCAGGGTATTTCCTGCTTTTTGCCTAATTAGTCAGACCCACCACGTGAAACAGACAAAAAAGAATTAATAAATTCCTAACACTAATGGATTAATCGTTGAGGATGTGAGAGATCTCCAAGCCGGGACAAGATAGGTTTATCTCAGGTGAGCGATTTATCATTTATAAAGCGATTTTTATTGTGTTTAAACAGTGTCTTTAGATGTGGCAGTAGTAGATGATTTTTATTGTGTTTAAACAGTGTTTTTAGATGTGGCAGTAGTAGATGATTTTTATTGTGTTTAAACAGTGTCTTTAGATGATGCAGTAGTAGATGATTTTTATTGTGTTTAAACAGTGTCTTTAGATGATGCAGTAGTAGATGATTTTTATTGTGTTTAAACAGTGTCTTTAGATGTGACAGTAGTAGATGATTTTTATTGTGTTTAAACAGTGTCTAGATGTGGCAGTAGTAGATGATTTTTATTGTGTTTAAACTGTCTTTAGATGTGGCAGTAGTAGATGATTTTTATTGTGTTTAAACAGTGTCTTTAGATGTGGCAGTAGTAGATGATTTTTATTGTGTTTAAACAGTGTCTTTAGATGTGGCAGTAGTAGATGATTTTTATTGTGTTTAAACAGTGTCTTTAGATGTGGCAGTAGTAGATGATTTTTCAAATGCTAAAAGTTGAAGTAGATCAGTGTGTTTTAATTTCTGAATGGCTGTTGCGGATGAGTTGTAGATCAGCGGCACATGTTAATGATGTCATCAAGATGCACCTTGTTGCGGCAGTTGCTGAGTGAGCTGGCAATAAACGGCACTCTGTTGGAACGTATCTTCGTGTGTTATTTACTCTACACACAAACAATGGCCTTATTTACATTAAGTGTTATTTACATTAAGTATTATTTACATTAAGCGACAGTATCGGATCGGATTGCACGGATTACAGAGTATCGGATCGGTGCCAGCCCTATTTTATTGTTACAGATTTAGTGCTAAACTATGATGCTATCTACTGTATATGCACATAAAACATCTCTATAAAGCTTTAATGTTTAGTCATAAAAACCCTTATCTAATTGTGTGTGAGATTTATCTAGGTAGGGTGCCCAAATGGCACAGTGTGAAAAAACTGGGCTAGTCCACTACCACTGGGATCCAGTGTTCCAATCCCCAGCCTTGCTATCAGCCCTCTTGATGCATTGTGACCGGTGTTTCTGTGGAGATCAGATCCACTGCAACCCTGACCAGGTTAAAGATGAATATGAAAGGAAAAATAAATATAGGTTGGCTTGTTTCCTTTTGCCACAGCAGATCAGTCTGGTGTGCATGCCTAAATAGGCATAGTTTAGTTTATATGCCGGTTTACCTTTCGTAACCCTCCTATTCCTGTCCGTGCTTGTGACCAGCACACTGTTAGGCTGTTTGATGCTTGACTGGCCAATAGCACTGCTGAGATTCTTAACAGTAGTGGGCTAGCATATTTTACAGCTGCGCCACCCAAACACCCTCTTGGCATCTAAAATATTATTATTATTATTATTTATTATTATTATTTTATTAATATCATTATTTTATAAGTTCAGCAGTGCACTCGCCATTTTGAGAACGAGAAGACTGGACATGTATTCACCTCCCTGTCACTGCAATAGCAGCTTTTACTGGCTGATTGAGGTGCTGGCATCAGTGGTGGATGAATACAGCAAGAATTCCATAATCCTCTGTGTTGTAAAGTTAAGTGGAAGGACCTGTCGCTGTCCCCGGAATCACAAGATGCAATGTGATAACGCACCCAGAACAGGACGCCAATCCATCGCAGTAGCCAAACGTCTGTACGTAGACACTCGGCCAGCAAGTAGCACCACTGGGATTCAAACACTGGATTCCAGTGGTAAGGGAGCTAGTATAATTTATGTCATTTATAGAATGTACAAGCATCATTATATATGATTATAAGTAATGTGTATATGTTTTATATTATTAGTTCATCTTTAGAAATACACTAGATTAGGTTAAAGCATTGCATTTAATACAGCATCCGCTCACATAAAGCCCTACATGCACTATAGAAAAACTGATAATTTGGTTCAAAGTGGTCTCACTTTCGTTTGGTGAGAGTGTAAAACGTTCCAAACCATTAGTAAAGAAGAGAGTGAGTCATGCTGCACACTGCCGTGATTTCTCTAATGAACGGATCAGACCTGCATAACAAAGCTAACACCAGCAGTGCATCAAAATGATTGTTTTAACCAAACAAAGGGATTTATCTGAGCCTGTGTGAACACTGCAAATCTTTTAATCCCTTGGTTTGATCAAAGTAATGAAAAAATGTTTTTAAATTATTAAATAGCAGGGTAAGATTCATAAATAGATATTAATTATGTAAGAAAAATATTAAAAATCAAAGAAATGCTTTTTATTTTTCTGAAGAGTATTTGGGAATCATTATTAGGACCTCTGAGACCTGAGACTGAGGCATTTTGAGTTCACTTTGTTGCAGTGTACACAGCGATGGAGCTACGTGCACTCACCAAGCTCTTTATTAGGTACACTTATCTAGTTTGAACATTTATTATTTTACATTTTCAGCATTTAGCAGACGCATTTATTCAAAGCGACTTACAGTACAGTGACAGAATACTGTCTAAGCAATTAAGGGTTAATTAAGGGCCTTGCTCAAGGGCCCAACAGTGGCAACCTGGCAGTGGTGGGCTTGAACCAGCCACCTTTGGATTACTGGTCCAGTACCTTAACCGTTAGGCCACAACTGTCCCATTTTACAAGCTGAATTTACTATATAGAAGAACTTTGTGCGTGAAGAATTTTGTACTGACTTTCACCCATCTCTTGCTCTGTAGACTTTTTACCCCCCTGTATCTCAGTTGAAAGAGACCCCATAGGACCTCCACTGTCCATATGGTTGGTGGACGATTTTCAGCACTGCCCTTCTAACATGTTAGCAACATTAGCCTTTTATCTTCAGTAAAAAATAAAAAAAAGCAAACTGTAAACACCAAATGTCTTTCTGTGTGTGAATAAACTTTAGGTTATGCTAAAAATAAATGTCATTTTGTATTAGAACAAGGATTTGTAAGAAGGAAGAAATGCTACCATACAGAAGATGATAATAGCATGTTTATGATAACCACAATGCTACACCTACATCACACATCCCACTCTATTAACATCTTTAATGCCAGCCAAAAGAAACCCAGAGCTGAATGTCAACCAAGCCCAAGCTGTTTCTACAATTCCTCTGTAAAATACCCACTGGTAACATCAAAGGTCAACAAATCCTAAGTGACCACAATACGGGATTACAGCACACCTTGGAGAATCTCACACACCTGCAGATTTAGATAATGAGGTCTTCCAGGAACCACTAATGAGGTCAAAGCCCCAAACAATGAAATTGTAAAGGTCATGTATATTAAGAAGTGATTATTGGCTTTACACTGACTCAATAGCAAAATCAGTTTGAATATTTCACATAGTAAATCGGATTCTTTATAATATTGTAACAGGGTGGTTCATGGTGTAGCGCTGCATCTGCAAGAATTAAAAATGAACCCAGTATGCAGGATGCTTAACCAAGGTTGACAATACTGTGGCTAAAAAGCCACAACCAAAATGCAAATGACAAGGGTGACTAAAACAGCAGAAACTATCAAAGTATCAAATAAAATGTACAAAACCAGAAGCAGCTGGCAGCCAGTTAAGAGAGACATGTCAATCATCTGCGCCTCCATGCCCCCTCTGAAGGCCATAAATGGAAAACTCCATGGCAGGTGAGCAATATACTATATCTCAAACAAGAAGCATTGGCCAAATGTATGTGAACACCCCTCCTTATTATTAAGATTAGGTGTTTCAGCCACACTCATTGATAACAGGTGTACAAAATTCCTTTTTTAAGCCAACGTGCCTGTAATTTTGTGACAACCATTTGGGGAAGGCTTATTTCCATCAGACCAACCTGCGAATTGGACCAAGGACCTTCTTGCTGTGAGGTAACAATGCTACCCACTGAGCCACCATGCCGCCCTAAATAAGGTCTATAAAAACATAAACCGTATCCAAATTTAGTGCCCAATGTCACGAATGCTCTTTTGACCAAATTGACACAAATTCCCTAAAGCGTCTCCAATAGAGTGTGGGCTGTAGTAGTAACGGACAGGGGAGGATGGGGCAATTCCAGAATAGTGCTAATGGTTTTGGAATGGGATGCTTTGGTGTCCACATACTTTTGGCCAAATGCAATAATACTATGCTTTAGCTATTTTACTAAAATTTTACTTATAGTTGCATAATAAATGTAAAACAAAATACGCAATATCACATAACCCCTTTTCTCATTGCCTCTGTTAATGCATATTTGTCACATTTGATAATTCTACAACATTAAAACTTTATATGTTGAAAAAAACTACACTGTAATTATTTAAAGATTATATGCGTTATTCAACATCCATATCACCCTTGTGAAATATAACTGCCCTCTGCTTATCAACCAATTCATTACATTTAATTGCTGAGCAAAATTAGCTGATTAAACACAGTCATGCTTAATTTTATCCAGTTCTGTAGATTATAAATATATAAATATTACTCATCTTGAACCTCACCATCAAAACCAAGCACCATAAGATTTCTACAGGAACACTATGCCACAATCAGTTAAAATTAAATCACACCGAGTTACAAAGCCATTTCTAAAGCTTTAAGACTCCACAGAACCACAGTGAAAGCCAAAATCTGCAAATGGAGGTAATGTGGAACAAAAATGAATTTAACCAGGTGTGGCCACACTGGTAAAAAGAGCTCAGCAATAATCAAAACATCTAAAGAACCGGTGTTGTAAAAAGCCTCTTTTAAACAAGTTCACCCTGTGTAATTTGTTTTGTTTAATGATCTGATGTCATTGTGACAAATATGCAAAGCTGAGGCAATCAGAAATCACAGCACTAAATATTGCTGGATATAAAGTGTTACGACAAGCTGGTATAAGCTGGTATAATCAACATTATGGCACATGGTATCTGGTTTATAGTTTATATTTTTTTACAGGTACATACACTCACCGAGCCACTTTATAAGGCACACCTGTACACCTGCTCATTTATGAAATTATTAAAAGCATAAAGCAAAAAATCATGAGAAATAGTTATTTGTTCACATCCAATGTAAGAACAAAAGAAGTGAGTTTGACCATGACGTGGTCATGTGCCAGACGTCTCGGTTTATATATGTGAAGACTTGTTGATATACTGGGATTTTTTTACACACAACAGTTAGAGTCTATGTAGAATTGTAATACAAACATAGTGAGTGACAGTTCTCTGGAATCACACTGTTGGTAAACGATTTCATTAAAGAAGTTTGAATTACTGTAGCCTTTCTGTCATCTCAAACCGGTCAGCTCATCCTCCACTGATCTTTTTAATTACAGAGGCATTTCAAACCACTGAACTGCCGCTTACTGGACATTTTGTGTTTTAGTTCCTCACCATTCTGTATGATATTCATAAATTCTATATAGGCTGTATGTTGTAACATATTCAATCAATACTGCTTTCAAAGTCACTCAGGTCACATTTTGTTTGCCCATTTTGACCTGTACTCTTGGCCTGTGTATATACAGGTGTTCCTTATAAAGAGGTTGTGAGTGTACGTTTATATTTTCAGTTTGCATTTTTTTTTTTTTTTCCCCACCAAATGTAGATTTAAGCACTTCTTGATTTCTTTTTTCGTTAAAACTACTCTTTTACCCACTTCAATTCTGCTATTTTGCATTTTGTTAAAAGCAAACTGTTCCTTGGATAGCACATTTTGTAAGAACACTCACCTGACATCTTCATTAAAAAACTAATTCATCTGTAAAACCATTCATTAACAATAATACGCTATGTGCATGGCTGTAAAAATGGCCCTCGTCTGACTTATTTTTTCATTGCATATTTGTCACATTGAAAAAAATTCAAATCATTAAACAAGACATACCCTGAGATGGAATGCCACCCTGTTTATGGTGTAGCCCCCTCTTGCCTCCAGTGTTTTCGGGAAGACTCCGGATCCGCCGCAGCCCTGATTAGGATGAAGTGCATTTAGAGGTTGTATGCACAAATAAACAAAACATATGTAACAAAGAAACCTTGTAACTGTGCACCTCGCAGAACTGCTTAAAATTCAGGTATCACTACAGCATCTCCACTGGCATATAAAAAAAATGGTAATGGTTCTTCTTGACCATTTAGATGAAAACTCCTCAGAACCCAGTTAAGTTGAAGATAAAATGACCTTGCTACGCCTTCGTTTTTATTTTTTCATCTAATAGTCGGTAAATCGCATTGACAAGGCAACAAGGGTCTAGACAACAAGGGTCTCAATATATCAGTACTTCATTAGATTAACATTATACCACTTGTTAAACATAGCAGTAGTAGTGTGTTGTTGTGGGGGTGCCTTTGGTCCTAGATGTTGTGCTGTTATTGCATTTCACCCTGTATTGATAAATTCTTAAGCAAATATAAGGTCTTCAGTTCCTGAGCTGAAAATGAGATATTGTTTGTTTACGCAGAAAAACAATGATCCAAAATCGTAATCTATTTGCTGCTAAAGGTAGTGCGAACAGTTATAAGTAGCACCCTACTCAATTCACGTGGAAATGTGCTTACTATTATGGACCTCGTTTTTCAGAAATCACAGATTTCATGGATTAAAAAATTTTTTTAAACTACACTCATAAATTGAATGATAGAATAAATGGAAGCTACAACAAACAGCCCAGCCTACTTAAACAGTTGAATGTAGACCTTCAGCGACAGTGCAAGACTTCATGTTCTCTCAAATTGTTTGGGAGTTTTCCAAACTCACTTACCTGAGTCGTGTTTTTAGCTGCTTTACACTTCGACATCTTGAACATTTTGACTAACCTATTGCTAACTGAATTGCCGTAGGATTGCTAGGACCTGTAGGGCCTCATTGTGCAAATTAACCAGTAAACATTAGGCACTTGAATGCTAAGTGAATGAAAAATGTTAAATCGCTAAACACAAACTTTGCATTTTGAATTTTACAGCAAATTGCAAATTACACAGAAAAAGTCTTGTTTCACGGCTGTAAATTAGGTAGGGTCTTAATTATAAGTTATAAGGGTATTGGAAAATTTTGTTACATAAATTTAAATGTAAATAAATTTTTTACAAATAGGTTGTGCTGTGGATTTTTCCCTAAATGGCTTTTGTGTGATGTGTCTTTATTCATTAAACATCTGTATTCCTTCAGTGTATCAAATATGCAATAAAGAGCAATCAAACTTTTTCAAATCCCTTTATATTGTTGGACATAAGCTGCTATGATGACATCATTATCTGTGTTTTGGCATTATATTATGGCACATGGTATATGTAGAATTCATGAATAACACATAATCATATTAAAGAAGATCCACGTTTCTTACCTTCACTGCAGTCCTTCCCCTGAAATCCAGTCTCAGAGCAGTTGCAGATCGGTTCATTGTCCACAAAGCTGCAAACTCCTCCGTTCAGGCAGATGTTTTCCTCATCACATGCATCAGTCTCCACCCCTGCACTACTGAAAATAGCCGGTGCTGAGTCGTTGACTTTTAAGTCTGTTATCCACCCTTTGAACGGAACCTGGTCCTTGACTACATTTGAAGTAAGCCTCAATGCCACAGAACGTAGCTCTGGCTGTATTCCTCCTAAGAACAAATGACTGAACACGGTCATGTCTCGTCTCTTGGACTGCACCTCCACCCACTTTACTTCACTGTCCACAATCAGAGTGGTGTTCCGGAAGTTCCTTTTTATAGTGATGGTGTGCCACTGGTCATCGTTGACCTCCACCTCCGAGAAGGCTGTGACAGGCTCGGCGCAGAATATGGAGAAGCGCAGGCTGAGTTTTCCGCTGTTCATCAGCAGCTCAAGAAAATCGCAGAATCCTTCATCGTCAAAGTACACCAAAAGCCCCTGCGAGCTCTTGGTTTTCATGTTAAAGCTCATTTCGCTATCACAGCAGGCGTTCCACATTGGAAAAGCTACCCACTGACCCTCAGCCCCGGAGAATTTCAGGCTAGCGCTGGCATCCACCATGGTACAGACAAACAGTCCCACCCAGAGTAAGCAAGCACTGTGCCACACTGGTAGCACCATGATGCAGAAGCTAATGGTCTCTACAGTTCTCAATTGCTTCCAGATTAAATACCAATGCTGGACCCCTAATAGCAATTTCTAGCTGATTTCTTTAAGTGCTGCTTTGTAGAAACAACAATGGATCTGCTGGCAATTCAGCCATCAACCCCTTACTTTTTACAACGAGCATTCTCCAGAAATCATTAAGCTTCACTACATATATCAGCAAAAATCACTCATTGCTTGGTCTTCTGACTTCTATTTCCTTTTTACAGTCATTACTCTGTTGTGTCAACAGTGGGCATATCTATTTATGCACACTTAGACACAATAAGGCATCTTCAAAAAACAAATAACATTTTCAGTAATATTCATTCTTGAATTGTGGGGTTAAGCAACCATTTTTCCTCATGTTAGAAACAGCAGAATCTAAAAAAAATAGAAAATACATTATCAGTCAAGTTCATTTCATGCTGTTACTGTTTACTAATCAAAGAAAAGACATCTATAAGTGGCTTTTTTATTTATTTATTTCTATATTTATTTAGTTAGTTAGTTAATTAGTCAGTTAGTTAGCAATTTGTTTTTTTATATTTTATTAATTTACATTCATTATATTGTTAATATTAATATTGTTTAACAATTACTATGGTCAAGAAAAAACTAAAATATTTAGGGAAATTAGCCATTAAATGTAATATGTTGTTTTTGGCTTCTTTAATTTATCAGCATAGGTTAGCATTATTAGTACATACTGTCAAGTTATTTATTTATTTATTAAAATTGAATGTGGACTGTATCAGTGTCAACCATGTTTTAGTTTTTAGTGGATCCCATATTGAAATTCACTGTCCAGACCAATTTCTTCCTATAGCATAAGATAATCATTTGGGTTTTTTTCCAACCCTGACAAGAGACCATTGTTACATGTACTTTTTAATGGCTCTTATTAATCTAGACCTAATTTAATGGACAAGAGAAGTCACTAGCTATAGTCAAACAGTCACTAAAGAGAGAATAAAAAGACAATGCTAGAAAATTAGATGACATTGTAAAAATGTCTACACCACCATATTGGTAATTATTAATCGGCAATTATTCAGCCAACTTATAAAAAAATTTTTAACTAAAAGCTGCAGTATACAATAGATATATAAAGTATTCAGACTGCTTGGCCCTTAGTACACTGTTTTGTGGATTTTATCTTGAATTGATAAATTATAATTGTCCATTCTACATTATTCTGCACTTTTTGAGTTTTGGGAAATTAATTAAAAATCAAAAACTGAAGTAAAAGGCACCTAAAATTGTGGTCAGGTGCATTATGTTTACTTTAAGTATTCTTGAGATGTGCAGGGAATTAAATTAAAGTCTACCAATAAGAGCCCACAATTTAGTCCCATGGATCTTTGTGAATCTCAGTAATCAAACTGTTGCAGAGCAGAGATCAGGACAAACAAATACAATTAAATTTAAATGTTTCCAGAACTGCAATTTTCTTAATAATTATGTAAAAAAAAAGCTTCCTAGAATTGCCCGTCTGTCCAAATGTGACATCTAGATAAGAAGGCCTTGGTCAGGAAGGCAAAATAGAACCCACTGTCACTCTAAAAGAGCTCCAAAAGTTCTATGCAGAGAAAGAAGAACCTGTTGAACTGACAGCTATCCCTTCAGCACTCTATAGAAAGAGACAAGCCACTGCTGAGTTATAGTTTACTTAACAGCATTTAATATACCAGAGAAAAAGAGAATTAAACTCAAGCGTTCATGGAAAGGACAGCAAGCATTATGTCTGGTGAAAAACAGGCTCTGCACATCACCTGGTTAATACCATTTCTATGGTAAAACATGGTGGTGGGAGCATCATGTTATGGGGTGTTTCGCAGCAGCAGTATCAGGGAGACTGTTAAGAATTAGGGGATAGATTAATGCAGCCAAATACAGCCCATGTGAACTCAAACTAGAGTGACAGTTCGTCTTTCAGCATGGCCACAACCCAAAGCACAAGTCACAGCCCAGACATACACTCCATCAAACATCAGTAGAGTGACTTGAAGATGCCAGTTCACAGACTTCAAGCATCCAAAATGACAGAGCTAGCTTCATCTGCCATGAAAAAATGGGATAAGCTGCCTAAATCCAGGTGTGTAAACTTGCAGAGATGTGTCCTAAAAGTCTTGCAGCTGTAATTGCGGCTGGAAATGACTAAATAAGAATTTGTGAATATGAATTCTCAGTATTTAAAATTCATTTTAAAAAAACAAATCTAAAATATGTTTTCAATTACGTCATTATGGGTGATTAAGTGCAGATTGATGGATTAAAATGGTAGTTATATAAAAATGTAAAAAATACAATTAAATCCACAAGTGTGCAAAAAGACAAAGGGTCTGAATACTTTCTAAATCCACTGTATATATTACTAATTCAACAAATCCAGTCATATTTTTATTTAAAAAAAATATTTTTAGACACAGCATTGTGTCCTGGAATTCACAAAAAGGGACCAGATACAGAAATCATTGAAATCCCAATGCTGTTACATTTTCTTTACAAGTGTACAAAAAAAAAAAAAAGCATATTTTTGTTGCTTCACTATGTGTTCCTAAATTATAACTAAATAGGTCGAACTGCCTTGACTTTGTTATTGAGAAAACCCTCATCGTGCCACTTTGGGTGGTTCCATGTTCTGCTTATCACTACATTGTTTCAGTTGAAGGAATTCAGCCGATCCATAATACTGAATACCTGCGCAGCTTCACCAGCACTGATCGAATTCTTTATCTATGCCAGCCGAACTGCACGACTCATGCACCCACCCTGTTGCAGAACTGCCCACCAAAACCTAAGCCTGCACCCCTGCCAAAGACTTTTTACGCATGCAACTTGTACACAACTCGCAAAAAGATATGAATCCAAGCCATAACACGTAATACTATTAACCACACAATAATAATCAGTTTCCATCCAAAAGATTAAGAAGTATAAATTAAAACGCCATTCATTCCGCAGTTACCTGAATGGCAATACGAGCTTGTTTTGTATGAGAATCGAACCCCGGTATCGCATCGTCTTGCCCCAGCAACATCCCTCCCTGCCTTATAAAATTAGGCTTGAGTCATGTCAGCATAAAGACAGCAAGTACATTTACCTGTAATGTCAACAAGCAGTGAAAGTTGCGTGAAGATAATCCTCTGATGATGATAATGAGGAGGAGGATTTTGGTGATGCGCTGTACGGACCCGCTGCGCTCCCACTGCCACGAGCCAGGCGGAGAGCTGGTCACGTGTCTCAGATCCAGGGTGGGCGGGGCTGTGGTCCTGCTGCAGCACCTTGGACAGCGAACACACTCCGTCTCAAGTCACACTCGCTGCTTAGACAAATTATGCAACTATTTTTATAACACTGTACAGCCAAAAGTATGTAGACACATGACCATGTGCTTTAATATGAAGTTGTTCCTCTCTTTTAGGCTATAATAGGAAGTGTCTGTGGGAATTTGTGCCCATCTGGTCAAAATAGCAGCGTTAAATAGGCGGTTATAGCCTAGCGGTTGAGGTACTGGACCTAGGGTGGCCAGCCGTCCGGCTTTAGGCCGGACAGTCCGGTTTTTCAGCTGCCAGTCCTCCGTCCATGCAACGCTAGAACGGACACTTAAAAATCCTCCTTTTGGAGTGAACTGGTTACATTTTTGATCAATATTATCTGTCATTGGCTCAGGTACATGTCAAAACAAATGCTTTGTATTTCATTGGTTTAACAGCCTCATTTGACTGCTTATAGTGCTACCTATCGTGGCTCGCCCACCACCACTGGCCAATCGCAGAAGGTCCGCTCTCTAAATGCTAATCTGTGATCGGGTGGTTGAATTTCGCCCACTCGCTCTGTTCTGCATACACCTCTACTTGAGTCAATTAGTAAACTTTTGGAGGCAACGAGGAACAGACTTAAATATCAAAAGTAAAAACAACATTTGGTGAGTAAAACAGTCATTTGTTATAGAATTCTTGCTTAAATTGGTCAAAAACTCTGTTATATGGGTTCTAGTTTCATTATGTGTGTTGCAGTATCATGTCCCCCCTGTTCCTGGTATGACATCCTCCTTTTGGGGGTGTAATGTCCTCCTTTTTGTGACTATGAATGTGGCCACCCTAACTGGACCAGTAAGCAGAAGGTCGCTGGTTCAAAATCCCACCACTGCCAGGTTGCCACTGTTGGGCCCTTAAGCAAGGCCCTTAACCCTCAATTGCTCAGATTGTAAGTCGCTTTGGATTAAAGCGTCTGCTAAATGCCGGAAATGTAAACGTAAATGTAGTGGTTAAGGTACTGGACTAGTGATTAGAAAGTCACTGGTTCAAGCCCCACCACTGCCAGGTTGAAACCCACAATGGCTCAGACTGTATTGTCACAATACTGTAAGTCGCTTTGAATAAAGGCGTATGCTAAATACCGAAAATGTAAATAGGGTTGGGGTCAAAGTTATTTGTAGGCAAATGAAGTTTCTCCACAACAAACTTGCCAAACCATGTCTTTATGCTGAACCAGTAAAGAGTTTTGCCTTTTTTAGATAAGATAAGATATGCTTTATTTGTCATGTATACATATACAGATGTACAGTACAATGAAATTCTTTCTTCGCATATCCCAGCTTGTTTGGAAGCTGGGGTCCGAGCGCAGGGTCAGCCATCGTACAGCACACCTGGAGCAGACAGGTTTAAGGGTCTTGCTCAAGGACCCAACAGTGGCCGCATAGCAGAGTCTGGATTTGAACTGCCAATCTTCCGGTTGATGGCCCAAAGCTCTACCCACTAGGCTACCATAACTGTTTTTTTAAAGCATATTATTTATTTTATATAATTGATTTTTTTTTTCATGCCTGTTAGCAATAAATGTGGCTGAAACACCTAAACTCAATAATCTGAAGGAATGTCCACATACTTTTGGCCATATAATGTATTTATTGTCTTATAAAATGTAATACTTTTTTATCCTTTAAGACAATCTGTAAGATTTTGTGCATTGCCAATAAATAAATACAAATCTTAAAAGAAAAGGTAAGTTTAATCTCATGAATACATTACTTTGCCACACATGCCCAACAGGGCAGGTCACTAAGGCCCTCGCCACTGGGGTGCCAGGTGTAGCCCCGCACCTACAAGAACAAAAAATTAACCCAGTATACAAGATGCTTAACCAAGGTAGAACGATACTGTGGCTAAAAGCCACTAACAAAAAAATTCAAAAGTATTTTCCCTAAAAATCCATGGCCAAATTAACAAAAACAAAGTAATAAATGAAAAACACAAAAACATCTGCAGCTTGCAACAAAAAAGTGGAAAGAAAAGAGAACAGAACAGAACAGAGAAGTGAATGTCATGATATGGCAAGCTGCTCAACGTGATGCGACAATCAAATTCCTAGAAAAAGAATAACAAAGGAAACCTAGAACAAGCCGATGACAACAATGAACAAAGAGCATCCCTCACCACAAACTGGCACACTGGCATGCACTGATGGATGTAAAGTGGAAAATCAGACATCATCAGAGAAAGCCAGACATCATGGTTCCAAGAATGACGGATGTTGCCGTACACAAACAATTATATAACCAAATTTTAGGCCAACATTGGGGCATGATTTACAGAATCATGTCCTTCTGCCATGCCAATAAAGGGACATGGAGCTTCAGATGATTTAATGTAGTGTGTCACAGAAAATTTAAAATAAATATAAGGTTACAGTCACACTGCCTAGACCAGATTGTCCTTTGTAAATGTTTATTTAAAAAAAACTGTTGAACCTGTTAAAATGACCACTTGGACGCCAACTGTTATGTTGACTCCTAAGTTAATGGAGTTACAAGAAAGACAAAATTACTAGAATTTTCTAAAATGTTATTTGTAACTCACAAATAAAATGTCAGTTATGTTATATTAAAGGTGTTGTTTAAATTTAACCAGGCACAAGTCAGGCATTGCTATTCTCACTAAAATGTGGTGGTGGCAGCATGATATTATGGAAAAACTTTCTAACAAGAATGGAATTCAGGTCAGGTTTTATTAAATACTGAATTATTATGTTCTCTGTTATAATAAAAGCTTAAAATAAAAACTAGCTCCAATCTGTCAAAAAGCTCAAAGTCAGCTATCTGTAAAAACTCCCAGATGTCATGCAACCAACAGGGATGCATATAAATTAATACTTGTGGTTTTGAAATTCGACTTTTTTAAAGTTTATTTTCATTTTCATTAACAATTTTATCACGCACGGACATGATTGGCTACGTCTGAGAGAAGGAGGGTTGTGGCCAAACAGCCTAGATACTGGGTGACGCACTTGCCAGTGCACTGCCACTGACGGTCCCAAGCCTGGATAAAATGGGTGGGTTGTGTCAGGAAGGGCATCCGAAGTGAAACTGTGCCAAAGCTGGTATACGAACCAGAATGATCTGATGTGGTTCAGCCAAAAAATTATATATATATATATATATATATATATACAATATATATATATATATATATATATATATATATATATATATATATATATATATATATATATACATACACATATATAGAGTTGTGTTTTAAGTTTTGTGTTTGATAGCATTATTGGTTTTTGCTGCAGTATCTAACTGTTTACATTTTAATAATATGCCAGGCTTTAGGAATGAAAACGTTAAGTTGAACAATTAGTAAAGCTGCAATCGGGGGGTGCAGTAATCTGTTACACTTGCCCACCATTGGCCAGCCATGCATCTACACAGGCATGATTAGCTATATCCGAGGGGGAGGGAGATGGCCCTACAATGGATAGTCGTCCTGTCCAGGATATTCTTGCCTTGAGCCCATTGTTTCCCGACAGACCTGCTGCAACCCAAACCAAGATAAAGTGGTTTATGGAAATGAAATGACATGATACGAGTGAGGCTGCAGGATGTGAATTAGTGCTCGGGATGTGAAAGTCTCAGTGGCATTTAGATAAGATTATTCATTGAAACAAGAATGGGCGACTATATGTGCAATTTTCTTAACGAATATTCACACCGTCCACAAAAAATGTTTACCAAAACAGTGTGCAGTAAGTGAGAGAGTCAATTATGTACAAATGTGCTTTTGTGGTCCCAATGCACAGAGGCCTTCAATGCAGCTTTATTACTTTCCTACACAACACACCTGATTCAGCTCACAACTAATAAACCGTTCCTACATGAGTTCTGCTCTGGTCTTTAGAAACCTACAAGTTTAGATCTCAAACTCAAATTCAGCCCAGTAATAAAGATTAATGTGATTTTATAAACTAATTTATTAATTATTTGATACATTAAGTGCTTTATAGGGAGGGTGCATCAACATCTATAAATTAAACTGTCCATAGTTGTTTTCTTTGGGCACATCAGATGCACTGCGATGAAGCACTGAGATAGATAGATAGATAGATAGATAGATAGATAGATCTCTAGTACTGTAAGTAAAACTCCTTGGGCAGTACAGTAAGAACTGTGTCTGGCACATCAATATCATGCATGGAAACACTGTGGTGGCAGCATCATGCTTTGTTATGGCAGGGCCAGAGAGAATTGTAAGAATTGTTCACTATTAGTTTACCTTTCAACAGCCAATACAACACATGGTGACACCTGAAGATGGTAGTTCACGTATGCTTACTATCTATTCTGACAGAGTTTAAGAGTATCTACAAAAAAGAATGGGATAAACTGCCCAAATCCAGGTATGCAAAGCTTGTAGAGACAGATCCAGGTATATCTGCAGCTACAAGTGCCCCTACAAAGTATTTAATAATAGAACTGAATACTTCTAAGAAAAAGATACATTAAATACTTTGTCATTATGAAATAAATATAGAATAGGATAGGATAGGATAGGATAGGATAGGATAGGATAGGATAGGATAGGATAGGATAGGATAGGATAGGATAGGATAGGATAGGATAGGATAGGATAGGATAGGATAGGATAGGATAGGATAGGATAGGATAGGATAGGATAGGATAGGATAGGATAGGATAGAATAGAATAGGATAGAATATGATAAGACAGGATAGAATAGGATAGAATAGAATAGGATAGAATAGAATAGAATAGAATAGGATAGAATATGATAAGACAGGATAGAATAGAATAGGATAGAATAGGATATTGTCACTATAAACAGGTACAATGAAATTTTGTATAACAAAATGATTAAATCAGCCAATCAAATGTAATTACCAATTAAATCCTAAGATATGATTGGTAATTACATTTATTTAAAATCAAATCCATACCATAATGAACTGATTCCTAGTGTTTCCTAGTGGATACGAACCTGCCGTGACCCTGACCAGGATAAAGTGGTTAATAAAAAAACTTTAAAAAAAACTTGTAATAACCACATGGCTCAGGATTTTTTTGAGAAAACCCTTGTTTAAAAACACATTTATTTGCTGCATCTAAAAAACTACACAAAGTAAAAGCCATGTAACACCATTCGATAACACCACCGACTTCTCTAAGCTTCAACTCATCTGAGACAGAAACACCCTGGTATGGGGTGTGTAAGTGCAAAAAGCATGTGTAACTTGCACATCTGTGAAGAAACCATTAATTAAGTTCCACATTCTACATGTTACAGCAGTGTTGCTTTAAAATAAGAGTGTGTAGGTGCTAGACTGGCCTGTCTGCACTCCAGACCTGAGTTATATTGAAAACCTGTGGTGCATTATGAAGCACACATATACAACAGCAGAGACTCCAGCAGCTAAAGTGTTACATTAAGCAAGAATGGGAAAAAAAATTCTACTTTTAAAACTGGAGCTATTGTTGTACTTAGTCCCTATGCTGATTACAATCATTTTTGTTTTTGTTCGGTTTTAATTGAATACAGGTAAAAAAAAAAGTGTTTGCAAATCATTGCTGACTGATTTTATATACATTTTCTTTTTGTTTTTTGTTAGTTGGATTTGTCCTAATTACTTTGTACATGTTTTGTATTTTTTATAATATGCATTAAAATAAGCATGGTGTTGCAGAAGGCAGTGTTATCCTGCTCTAAGATTAAATCCTAAGATCTAGTTACATGCTGTTTGGAGTTTGCTGTGTTTTTGTCTGGTGTTCTTGTAGGTACTTCATTTTTTTGTTTCTTCCTAAACCATACCAGTAAGAGCAATCATGATCAAAACCAAACTGATAATTAAGATCAATGAATGCAAATTTACTTTTCTGTTTCAGAATAACTGTGCTTGCACAAAGCCCTGATCTTATTCCCATTGAGCACCTTTTTATTTAAATAGAACGTTGATTGTAATCAAGCCTTCTCATTTAACACAAGTACCTGACCTCACAAATGCTCCTTTGACTGGACTGTGAAAAGCCTTCCCAGAGAATTAGAGACTGTTGTAGCTTACAAATATGCTTTCGGTGTATATCTAGGCATTAATCTGAAGATTGCTTGAATTACTTTATCTGATTTGATGCCAACAATTACAGTAAATTGCCTTCTTGTCGCAGTAATTGTCCATGTTTAGGCTCTATCTGCTGTCCTTCATTATTGTCATGTAGTTCTGAGTAATTACTATTAAAAAACACTTTCATTTTAGTAATGAAAGTCATCTCACCCTCTGACATTGCTGCAACGATTGTTGTGTATTTTGTTCTTTATTTGGACGAAAAATATACTTTGTGTATATGAATGAAAAATAAGAAGTAATTATGATGAAGTGATTATATGAGCACAACACAAAGTCTGTACTAATTACTTTAACTAGTGATTTTATTCTAACTATTTCCCTGGAGACACCGGATGGTGACAATTCATCAGAAAAGGCTATGCTTTGTTGAACACTAATTGCAATGTCTTAATCCCATTAAGCCCTCTGTGCGGTTTCTCACTTCCATATAAACAACTGTAGTATGAACCGTAATCGTGTAATAATAAAGTGTTCTCACTTACTTTTTATTGAAAGACTTATACAGACAAAAAAGCATCACCTACTGAAAAGTGTAAAAGCAACAGCTGTATTTAAGTGTGACAAACAGAGTTGTGCAAATTACTGAACATTTTTGTCAGAAATTGATGCTGAATGCATCAATTTATTCTAAAGCTGTTCAGATTTAGGCTACTGTAGTTTTTCCACACCAAGCCATTTTTCAATTTGTGCACAGAGAGGCTTTAACCAAACACCTGCCACCAAGTTGGAAGCAGATCACTCACTTCATATAATTAATTTTATTCACCTGTCACCAATTAGTGTGGCTGAAACACCAGAACTCCCCTTCTAATTTTGATGATTAAGAGCACAGAAATACTTAATCACCAAGTCATGTGACTACCTCTGTAAAAACAGCATTTTGGTTTTCTTGAGCACTAAGGTGTGTCTACATCAGATGTGTTGTCTATGTCATGGTATAAATAAAAACATTAGTGATGACCTCAGAGAAACAATTGTCACTGCTCATTAGTTTAGGAAGGGATATAGGACGGGTCATTTCCAAACAGCTGAAAATGGAGGTCCAACAGTTGCCAATATTTACAGGAGTAGTTCAGTCCAAGGTCAGAGTATGTGCCACCATACTACCCCATGTGAGCCGTACAAATAGAATTCTGGAATAACTCGCTGCTTCCCTCTACTGGTGAGTTGCAGCATGTACAAACCCATTAGTGAGTTAACGTTATTTAATTGGTAATCAAACAAACTGCAGGTTTTCGTAGGAATCATTGTAAATGAACATTAACATTGTTTGTTAAAAATACTGAAATATCAAAGAAAAAAAACTGGTTCTAGAGAGTTCCTCAAAAATATTTTAACTCTACAGACAGAAAGCTTACTACTGGCTTATATTTTATTTAAAATGTAAATATTCAAGTATTTGAATACTATAAAATAAAGATAATCATAATTTAAATTGTAATATCTATATGCTTATTAATTTATTTCCTGAAATCATATTTTGATCAATGTGGAAAAATATTTTTATACTGTACAATTGTATTACAGTTGTATAAGACAAATAAAGGGGTTTTATTAATAATCATCAGTTTGTCCCAGAAGGTAATTTAAATATATTAAAAAAAATAAACACATCATATTGTACACATCATATAGTACCACTTATTAGGTATTATGTGTATCAAAGTATTCCAAAAATATGTCAGAAATCAGGTGCAGAGAATTTTGACACTGAAATGAATGAACTCCTTTCTCCCTATATAAGCGCACCTTTTATTTTTTGTTTTTATTTATTTATTTTTATTTATTTTTGTTTTATTTGTCTGTGAAATTGTTTTTGTTTTATGTGTATATCTGAATGAATGTACAACACTGGTCAACGTAAGTTGTTTTAAGAGTGCTTTATAAATAAACTAAACTAAGTATGCGTAGTGTCTCAAATAGCTTTATAGTGCGCACTAGATAGGGTGGATGGTTCCACCCTTTCTAGTGCGCACTACAACGCTATTTGAGACACTACACATACTGACCAATCAGAACGCAGCGACTCGACAGTGGGGCGTAATGACTCGTCATAGGAAGAGCTAAACAGGTAGCGATGTTCAACCGATTTTTGACGTCTAGTTAAGGTAATCTCGCGCAATTCACCACCATTTAAACAGTAATTGATTGTTTTGATAAATGAGAAGCGAATATCATTGAAAATATTAATATGATAAATGAGAAAATAGAGGATACGCTAGCCTGAACTATAAGGAAGGATTGTGCAGCGAAGTCATGGGGTGCGTCCTAAATCGCATTCTACCGTACTAGGTAGTGTGTAGAAAGAGTAACGACGCTAATGACCTGATTACGGTTTTCACATACTACTTAGTATGGTAGTGTGCGATTTGAGATACAGCCATTCATTCTGTTGGCTACTCACGTTTGCTGTGTTTTTGATTACTAACCATTCTGAAAATGCGGAAAATTAGGAACGTATTAAATGTAGAATTATGCCTTTTTGCAGACATGTATTAGTTGCAATTCATAACAGAAATGCAATTAGCAATTAACAGTATAAAACCCAGTTAGCTTAGCAAACACCTTACTATGCTTGCCACCCAGCTAGAGTATTAATGCTGCTTTCAAAAACCACACAGTACTGTAGTATATATTATGTTAAAATGTTGTTACGTTAAAAGTATTCTTTATATTATGTGCTTTATATTTTATTTAACATTATTTAGGGCTAGGCAATATGACTGTACAATATCAATATTGGAATGAATTTTTAAATAGTAATTTGAGCTTTCTTTAAACAATATAGCGAACGAAATAGCAAACAAAGGGGAAAGTCATTCTTTTCTTTTTTTATATATATTTTTTTACCACCGAATTTATCCTGGTCGGGGTTACAGTGGGTCCGGGTTTCAGAATTACTGGGCGAAATACAATAACACAACCGTCCCTTTAAATTAGACAGTATGGCGTCTTCAACGCTGACTGACAAGACTGTCTCCAAACTCACCTGTAACAACAGACCTCGGACTTCTCGTTGACAGCCAAAATGCCCAACAGGCTGGTAGCACCACTGGGGTTTTGCCACATTTGTAATAGAAAATAAAACAGTTAAAGAAAGACAACTTTACACCAAAAGAGCCACAAAAATGTTTGAATTAGCTGTCCGCTAATTAGCCGTTTCTTCTGACAGGAATTTAAATCACCTCAGGTGAGCTGTTGCTATGCAACAAAGTCTCATTAAATGTAACGCAGAACCTAGTTTAATTAAAAACCTGGTCATTAGTTAAGGCAATGTGGTCAGAAATTGACAACAAAAGCTTATTTCAGCCCAATTTAGCACTTATTTAATAATAGAATAGATTTATTTTAATTTATTTAGCATACTTATGAATCATAACACAAAATGACAAAATTAGCTTTACACTGTAAGGCCGAATAAGTTCAATTTACTTAAAAAATTTGAGGAAACCAGTTGCCATAAAAAAAATATTGATTTCTTCTTAGTTTTCATGTTAATTACATTTTAAATATCAATTAGAAATGTTTATAGAAAAACAGACAGAATAATAAAATTATTTTTCTTTAATTTAACTTCAGTAGTATTTACTTAAAATACAACATGTCAGGAAAACATCTTTAAAACTGTACAAACTGTATATAAAGTTCTGATGAAAGCACAAACAGCTCTTTACAGTAACCATGAACCTGTACCTGTTTTACATAGCAAGCTGATTTCTTAACGTTTGGCTGGCAGCTCTCTAAAACAAAACAAAGAAACAGAAGTATTAATATCAACATTAATACCATTCATTTAAGGATTAAAATAAAGCAAGCCAGCACACTCTTTGCTTCGTATGAAAATTGTTAAGTAAAGTACAACACTTACCAAAATTAGACTGAAGTTGGGTTAATGGAAGATGAAAAAGCCCTGTTAGACTGGTGTACATGCTACTCAAAAATAGCAGGAAGAAAATGTTCGTCGACTTAGTTTAACAAAGGTTCCACTTGGCAAAAGACATCCAAGAAAGACAAGTTTACTTTTGCAAAAAGCCTTAAATGAAAAGTAAAAAGTAATTTGCAACAATAGGTTACAAAAGTTAAAACAAATGGCTACCCGAACACAAGAAAATCATTTTTGCCTGATTCACCAACAGCAAGCTGAAAAAAGGCGGACTTACACGTAAATCTGATTAAAAAGTAATTTCTTTTGTTTAGTAAACTTAAATCTTTTAGCACATTTAAATGTGCACTCAAATGAGTACAATGTAGTTTTTTGTAGTTGTAGATTTTATAGTAGAGCAAAAAAACTTAAATAATTTATGTATGTTGTACTAAAAATGTTTGATTACATATAAAGTCCGGGCTTACAGTGTAGTACTGGCATTTTACAGATATGGACAACGTTTTGACTACATTGTTTTGTCTAAACTGTACACTATATTTTACTCTTAGGTCAAGAAAAGATGACAAGGCAGAGAAAAAGAAATGTGGCCAGAAATGGAGTGCCTCACTCGCAGGAGGAAAAACCAATCCTCCAAGGTCGCAAAGAGAAAAAAAAGAAGAAGCCTGCGGACATCGGCAAGATTCTTATCAACATATCTATCGGGTTGTGCATTTTCAGTCTTATCTGGTTTTTCTATGCCCTGTACATGCGCTCGTTATTGGCCAAAAGAGTCGTGACGCCGCACCCTTCTCCACGGGTGCTAGACGCCAATAGCACCAGTGCTGCTGTGTCCCCGGAAAGGTTTTGGGGCACATATCGGCCCCAGGTCTATTTTGGCATGAAAACAAGAAGTCCAAAGTCTGTTGTTACAGGTGAGAGTTTTTTGACAGTTTTGTCAGTAATTATTGATTGTTTACATTGTTATGCACACCATATAGTGGTTACGGTGCTGGTCTAGAAATCAGTAAGGTTGTTGGTTCAAGCCCTGCCACTGTTGGACCCCTGAGAAAGGCCAAGTCGCTTAGTATAAAAACACCTGCTAAATGTCACAAATGTAAATGTAAGTATTTTATGAATTGTGTGAATAAAGAGGGTGTTAAACTTTTGTTGTAGCAGGAAACTAATGCAGGGGTGTCCAAACTTCAGCCCGTGGGCTATGCAGCACGTTGCCATTTTTGAAACAGCCCGAGATATATTTTAGAAATAAAATTGAAGTGCCTGACATTAAGCAGGTTTTAAAAAAACGTGAGTGCTTGAGATCCACAGCTCCACTTTCAACTCAATTATCAATGGTTAATTAAAGTAATTTTACTCAACATCATTATTCAAAGTATGACTTATTTGTTACACCTTAATCTTTAACATGTCTCCTGATTTTGCTGGCTTCCTCTGCTGGTTAGTCGATGGTGTTTACACAGAGATGGTGAACAATGGACGTTACACGTTAAATGCTCTGTGTGAACCCATTTGTGGTAGGTGAAAGGAGCCATTGGCTACTGCACACGTGTCGGAGTGGGCGTGTGAGAACAACAGCTTTGTGTCCTTCAATTTCAGCCTCTGCCTTTAGCCTAACAGATTAACTACAAAAAAGAAAATGCTGCTATTTGACAGGTTTGGTGTTCATTTGAGTAGTTAGAGACGTTATCAGTGCTTTCTTATATTATTATACTATTATTATAATATTATTATTTTATAATATTAGTGCAAAAACAAAACTTACCAGTTCCACTGGCAGTACAATTGACTGACCAAGTATTTAATGCTCATTAAAGTCATATTGCGCACATGTTCTTCCATCAGCAGCAGCGATACGTCAGTGTCTCTGTGTGTGGCTTTGCAGGTTTAATGTGGATGCGTCAGTTCTCGGATGGGGAGTTAAAGCTTAGGCACACGTGTGAACAGGGGGACCATTTACGCTCCTACGGCTGGCTGATGCACAACGGCCTTAACTTCGGTGTGCAGGAGATTCACGACGACGATTTCATCCTCACAACAGAGTATGCTAAACGTGTAGGTGGGGAGCATGGTGGTGATTGGACATGGAGAATAACAGCCAAACAACACGTGAGTAAAATATCAAGTGCAATTTATAAATCGGTCTACATAAACATTTTCCTATTACATGACTTTTTTTCCCCCCTAGAGCTCTGCCCCTCAAGCTCCGATCATCTCGCTTATGTTCTACGTGGCCGCGGATACTCAGGGTTCCCTGCAAGGTCACATTGAGGAAAAAAGTCACCTGAGCTCCGTTACTGGCACTTCGGAGGAACTGGGAAACTTCAAGATCACTTTTCGCAAACCAACTGCCGGAGAGACGGCTAGTGCAAAATATGCCAGGTATTTTAAATAGCTCAGACACACACACAGTTGTTTAAACTGTTTCACAATTAGAGAAAGAATTACAGGGTCAGATGTGTTACAGGATTTTATTTCTACACACACTGTAAATGAATTTGACTTAGTGTTTATTATACCTCCACCTCTGTGGTAATTTTGCTACTGATGCTAATATTAAGGAGCTAGAAGAATTTTATTTAAAAAGGTAACTACTGCGTTATTTAACAGGGCAGTTGTGGTCTAGTGGTAAAGGTCGGTGGTTCAAGCCCCACCACTGCCAGGTTGCCACTTTTGGACCCTTGAGCAAGACCCTTAACCCTTAATAGCTTAGACAATATATACTGATATACTGTACAATATATCACTTTGGATCTTTGCATCTGCTAAATGCTGAAAATGTAAATTTTACTGGTCTGGCTGATGGCTGACACGTTGACCTGACTCTCAAAGGACGCTCAGGTGGTGCAGTGGTAAGTTATGTACCACTCCTATTCAGGATTTAAAAACCCAGCCGTGTTATTGGCTTGTCGGGTGTGTACATACAGACATGATGTCTGTGTGTAGGTTTTTTTAAATCTTATACATTTACAACCTACAGGACATCCAGCAAATTAATAATGCATTCATTTAAAACTTTTGTACTATTTGTGGCTACTATGTAGTACAGGGGTGCCCATACTTTTGTGGCTTGAGATCTACTATTTCAGTTGACAGGTCATCACGATCTACTTTTTAAAAAGGTTGGCCTCATCATTTTTCAAAAATGCTTTGTAGCTTTTTTATTTTTTATTTTTTTATAAATGCGCTTCATTTGCCTATATTGATATTCAGCATTACAGGACATGCATGGATCCAGTGGGTCCAGTGTCACAAACACTGGGCGCAAGACAAAGATACGCCCTGGACAGGGCGCGTCAAACCATCGCAAAGCATCACACACTCATTTATCCACTTACTCACACATACAGGTGCAATTTAGAGCAGCAACTACACCTACTAGCGCGTTTCCAACCCGGAGAAAAGCCACACAGACATGGGGAGTACATGCGCCAGTTCATTCTAACCTGTAATAAATTGCATTTCTCAATATTTCCACTAGGTAAAGGCAAACCGCAAATTAAAGAACAGTGACCACACTTCAACAATCATGTTGACCTGTTAGAATCAGGTGCGATCTACCAGCATGTACGCGATCGACGTATTGGGCACCCCTGATGTAGTACTTTTTTTTAAAAACAACATATTTAAATAATTCGGATGCTCACATATTTTTAGGGGTCGCCACAGCGAATCATATTAGTCAGTGTTGTTGTTTTTATGTTGGATGATGCAACCCTCCTTATTTTATCCATGCCTGGGTCAGTCACTAAGAGTGTACTGATAAGTGCACTTCCCAGTGGCTAGGCTATTGGGTCAACCCTTCCCAAGCCAATCATGTCTGACCAATAGTAGTGGGCTAGTGGGTTTTATTGAATAGTAATAAGGCTTTTTCCCTTAACAGCACTGATCTTTTTAGAGTAACACCACAAAATCACTATCAGATACTTTAGACTGCTTTACTTTTTAAGAAACATTATGTCTACTGATTTATTTGTGTTAAATCAGATGATAGGTAAGTGTCAGTCTGTCAGATCACAGCAACATCAAAATTAACAGACCAGCCGAGGAGGTAAAAAAAAAAAAGTTACAACAGAGGACAAAATCATGTGTTGATATTTTTTAATTCTTTTTTTTTTTCATTTAATTTATTTATTTTTAATAAAAACAAGCCATGATCTATCTCTTTTCCTCAGCTACAATTATCTCCAGACACGGAGCCCTGGTCTGGACAGGTTGAAAAACATAGTGGAGAGCAGCATGAGTCGCAGATTTGTTTTCAATTCACCCTCTGGTGAGAGAAGACCTTACTTCGCCGTGGACACCTATTCACCCCCTCCAGAGCAGCACTCGCAAAACGATAACCGCGTACAGAGTGACTTTATTGTTCATCAGGTAACTGTCCAGGCCCCATTCCAGATCGAAGTTTTGTTTGAGTCCGGAAGCTTCCATGACCGACCGAACCAGTTGGTGGGCTCGGTGCTGACTGAGGAGCTGGAGCAGCAGAAGACGGCTTTTAATGAGAAGTTTGAGAAGACCTTCGGGCTTCAGGTTAAAGGTTTCAATCCATCCCAGGTTAAATTCGTCAAGGCTGCTTTTAGCAACATGCTTGGTGGAATTGGCTACTTTTTTGGACAGTCTGTGGTGCAGTCAGTTTACAACGAGCACCCCTTACTCTACCCTGAGGGGGCATTGTTTACTGCAGTGCCCTCTCGTTCCTTTTTCCCAAGGGGATTCTTGTGGGATGAAGGCTTCCATCAGCTCCTTCTAAGCAAATGGGATTCGCAGGTGACCCGTGAGGTTGTCGGGCATTGGCTGGACTTGATTAACATTGAAGGCTGGATCCCACGTGAGCAGATTTTGGGGGATGAAGCCCTCAGCAAGGTTCCTTCAGAGTTTGTGGTGCAGCGCAATGAAAATGGCAACCCGCCAACATTCTTCTTAGTCCTGGAGGAGTTTGTTGAGAAGCTCGAGACCCTTCCTGAAAATGAATCTTTTCAGAAGACTCTATCCTTCCTTCGCAGACTCTACCCTCGACTTCAGACTTGGTTCGATTGGTATAATACCACCCAAGCAGGACCTCTGCCCAACTCCTACCGTTGGCGAGGCAGAGACACAGACACCAACCTTTTTCTCAACCCTAAGACATTGACCTCTGGGTTGGACGACTACCCTCGTGCGTCACATCCATCTGCAGACGAAAGGCATGTCGATTTGCACTGCTGGATGGCGTTGGCATCCCGGGTCATGTCAAGAGCTGCACAACTGATTGGCGAGCCCTATCAGGAATACGAACGCACCTACCAAACCCTGAGCGATAACACACTACTGAATGAGTTGCACTGGTCTGAGCAGCATCGTGCTTTTTGCGACTATGGCAACCACACCCATGCCGTTTCCTTGCAGCAAGAAAAGGTCTTTGTGCCACCTGGGCAGCCAAGGCACCATTTCCCAGCGGCACGCCTGGTGCGAGCAGTTCGCAAAGCCCCCAAACTTCAGTTTGTCAACGCGCTTGGCTACGTTAGTCTGTTCCCCTTCCTGCTTCAAATCCTGACACCCGAATCCGACAAAATCGAGCACATATTGCGAGATATTAGGGATCCTGACCGCCTTTGGACGCCCTACGGCTTGCGCTCACTGTCTCATTCGGATCCTCTGTATATGAAGCGCAACACCGAGCATGATGCCCCTTACTGGCGCGGAGCGATATGGATCAACATGAATTACTTAGCAATAAAGGCACTGCATCATTACAGCAGTGTAGAGGGGCCATACCAGGACAAGGCTGCTGCTCTCTATCAAGAGCTCAGGACTAATGTTATCAATAACATTTACAAACAATACCAGGCAACTGGCTATATCTGGGAACAGTATAACGACAGCACTGGCAGGGGACAAGGAAGCCATCCCTTTACTGGCTGGTCAGCTCTGACTCTGCTAATGATGGGTGAACAGTACTGAGACCGTTGCAAGTTCAGTATTTTAACATGCGGGCTATCCAAATGCGCCATCTCAAGAAATGCTGCCCATTCACGAGTTCTTGTTTCATTAATTGATGAAGAAAAAACTGTTTTGTTTTTTTTAATTGTTCACTGTATTTTGACAAGATTTTGGTGTGATTTAATTAAAGAGGAGCTTTTTTATAATGATGAGTCAAGCTGCTTTTATGAATCCAATTTTCTGCAATGTAATAATTGTACTAATGGTTCTTATTTAATCTGAATTCAATGTTATCATGTAGAAAACCAGAGGAATCAGAGGAAAGATCAAATTGTCAATATAAAAGTGTTATTTGTTTGTTTTTTAATTCAATTCAAATTTATTTGTATAGTGCTTATTTCCAATAGACAATTTCTCAAAGCAACTTTACAAATTCAAGGACTGAAATCTCCTGATGAGCAAGCCTAAGGTAAAAAAAATCCTTAACCATTACAAGGAAGAAAGCATCAGTGGAACCAGACTCCACAGGGACCTCCATCCTCCTTGAGTGACCTAGAGGATTTGAAAGGATTAGAATTTGATTAAATAAAGCAGGTACTTGACAGGTAAATTAAAGCAAAAAAATTAAAAGCATACAAGTAGAGTTTATCATCCTTCAGTCTATGATAGAATAGGGTTTGTTGGTTTCAGGACTTAACTGCAGATTCCCATCACATCCAGAGGTCCGGCAGGAACGACATTGTTGGCATGCCTGCCTCAAAGATACGGGCGTCGGCCTCAGGTGGGTGAAAAGGTTTATATCAGAACCACCTTTTGGTAAAAAAAAACAAATGAAGAAAAAAAACAGCAGTTGTAGTTCGAATAATACATGAGGAAAATCATTAACAATAAAATGTTATTAAAAATAGAAATGCAAACAAGGTGTAACAACCTTTATGCAGATGGTTCGATGTTTTTATTAGGAAATGGTCATTCTGTAGATTTTCTAGGTTTTTACCTGCAGTAGAGGTTTAAAAACTGGATGGGTCCGAAATTACTTTATCCTTTGAAAACGGGTAGATGCTATTTAATGCAGTATCATTGTTTTAACACCAGATGTCGCACTCAACCCTGCTTAAACTCAAACTCATGTCTCTTAATGTCTCTTAGACGTAACAGACGTTTATGTGTGGTTCAGAACTTACTGATGAATTTACTCTGGTATTCTGGGTCTTTTAGTTTAGCTGCTTTCACATGTTTTAGGCATTTTTAATATATCAAAATAATAACTTTCCTGTGTATTTGGGGCCTACAGCAGTAGTACTGTGAATAAATGAGCACTGATTTTGGCACAAGAAGCTCAGTTCTTTAACCAAACAATTGAATAAATGAATACATTGTATGAAATGAAAATGAAATGAAAGTACCTTGTGCTAATCACTTAAATGTTTTTATTAAATCTATGAGACCAGCTACTTGTTAGGCCTTGTAATTAGGTGCTCACAAATGTGTTGGTGCAGCATTATCGAAAGAGTAAAGGTGTTAGATTTATTTGTTTCCCACCAAAAAACAGTATTTAAATATAGTTATGTGTGTGTGTATATATATATATATATATATATATATATATATATATATATATATATATATATATATATATATATATATATATATATATATATATACAGTGTATCACAAAAGTGAGTACACCCCTCACATTTCTGCAGATATTTAAGTACATCTTTTCATGGGACAACACTGACACTTTGACACAATGAAAAGTAGTCTGTGTGCAGCTTATATAACAGTGTAAATTTATTCTTCCCTCAAAATAACTCAATATACAGCCATTAATGTCTAAACCACCGGAAACAAAAGTGAGTACACCCCTTAGTGAAAGTTCCTGAAGTGTCAATATTTTGTGTGGCCACCATTATTTCCCAGAACTGCATTAACTCTCCTGGGCATGAAGTTTACCAGAGCTTCACAGGTTGCCACTGGAATGCTTTTCCATGACGACATCACGGAGCTGGCGGATATTCGAGACTTTGCGCTCCTCCACCTTCCGCTTGAGGATGCCCCAAAGATGTTCTATTGGGTTTAGGTCTGGAGACATGCTTGGCCAGTCCATCACCTTTACCCTCAGCCTCTTCAATAAAGCAGTGGTCGTCTTAGAGGTGTGTTTGGGGTCATTATCATGCTGGAACACTGCCCTGCGACCCAGTTTCCGGAGGGAGGGGATCATGCTCTGCTTCAGTATTTCACAGTACATATTGGAGTTCATGTGTCCCTCAATGAAATGTAACTCCCCAACACCTGCTGCACTCATGCAGCCCCAGACCATGGCATTCCCACCACCATGCTTGACTGTAGGCATGACACACTTATCTTTGTACTCCTCACCTGATTGCCGCCACACATGCTTGAGACCATCTGAACCAAACAAATTAATCTTGGTCTCATCAGACCATAGGACATGGTTCCAGTAATCCATGTCCTTTGTTGACATGTCTTCAGCAAACTGTTTGCGGGCTTTCTTGTGTAGAGACTTCAGAAGAGGCTTCCTTCTGGGGTGACAGCCATGCAGACCAATTTGATGTAGTGTGCGGCGTATGGTCTGAGCACTGACAGGCTGACCCCCCACCTTTTCAATCTCTGCAGCAATGCTGACAGCACTCCTGCGCCTATCTTTCAAAGACAGCAGTTGGATGTGACGCTGAGCACGTGCACTCAGCTTCTTTGGACGACCAACGCGAGGTCTGTTCTGAGTGGACCCTGCTCTTTTAAAACGCTGGATGATCTTGGCCACTGTGCTGCAGCTCAGTTTCAGGGTGTTGGCAATCTTCTTGTAGCCTTGGCCATCTTCATGTAGCGCAACAATTCGTCTTTTAAGATCCTCAGAGAGTTCTTTGCCATGAGGTGCCATGTTGGAACTTTCAGTGACCAGTATGAGAGAGTGTGAGAGCTGTACTACTAATTTGAACACACCTGCTCCCTATGCACACCTGAGACCTAGTAACACTAACAAATCACATGACATTTTGGAGGGAAAATGGCAAGCAGTGCTCAATTTGGACATTTAGGGGTGTAGTCTCTTATATACTGTGTATATATATATATATATATATATATAAAATGAATCTCGATATATATAAAATGAAACTTGATATGTATAAAATGAAAACTGATATACAGTATATAAAATAAAACTCGATATATATCAAACGAAACTAGATATGTATGGAATGAAAACTGATATATATATATAAAATGAAACTCAATATACAGTATATAAAATGAAACGTAATATATATAAAATGAAACTAGATATATATGGAATGAAAACTGATATTTATATATTGGAACTTGTTATATATAAAATAAAACTTAATATATATAAAATGAAAACTGATATATATAAAATAAAAACTGATATATATGTATATCAGTATTCATTCCATATATATCGAGTTTTCATTATAAAAGGAAACTCAATATATATAACATGAAACGTGATATATGTAAAATGAAATTAGATATATATGGAATGAAAACTGATATATATATACAGTGTATCACAAAAGTGAGTACACCCCTCACATTTCTGCAGATATTTAAGTATATCTTTTCATGGGACAACACTGACAAAATGACACTTTGACACAATGAAAAGTAGTCTGTGTGCAGCTTATATAACAGTGTAAATTTATTCTTCCCTCAAAATAACTCAATATACAGCCATTAATGTCTAAACCACCGGCAACAAAAGTGAGTACACCCCTTAGTGAAAGTTCCTGAAGTGTCAATATTTTGTGTGGCCACCATTATTTCCCAGAACTGCCTTAACTCTCCTGGGCATGGAGTGTACCAGAGCTTCACAGGTTGCCACTGGAATGCTTTTCCACTCCTCCATGACGACATCACGGAGCTGGCGGATATTCGAGACTTTGCACTCCTCCACCTTCCGCTTGAGGATGCCCCAAAGATGTTCTATTGGGTTTAGGTCTGGAGACATGCTTGGCCAGTCCATCACCTTTACCCTCAGCCTCTTCAATAAAGCAGTGGTCGTCTTAGAGGTGTGTTTGGGGTCATTATCATGCTGGAACACTGCCCTGCGACCCAGTTTCCGGAGGGAAGGGATCATGCTCTGCTTCAGTATTTCACAGTACATATTGGAGTTCATGTGTCCCTCAATGAAATGTAACTCCCCAACACCTGCTGCACCCATGCAGCCCCAGACCATGGCATTCCCACCACCATGCTTGACTGTAGGCATGACACACTTATCTTTGTACTCCTCACCTGATTGCCGCCACACATGCTTGAGACCATCTGAACCAATTAATCTTTAACAAATTAATCTTGGTCTCATCAGACCATAGGACATGGTTCCAGTAATCCATGTCCTTTGTTGACATGTCTTCAGCAAACTGTTTGCGGGCTTTCTTGTGTAGAGACTTCAGAAGAGGCTTCCTTCTGGGGTGACAGCCATGCAGACCAATTTGATGTAGTGTGCGGCGTATGGTCTGAGCACTGACAGGCTGACCCCCCACCTTTTCAATCTCTGCAGCAATGCTGACAGCACTCCTGCGCCTATCTTTCAAAGACAGCAGTTGGATGTGACGCTGAGCACGTGCACTCAGCTTCTTTGGACGACCAAAGCGAGGTCTGTTCTGAGTGGACCCTGCTCTTTTAAAACGCTGGATGATCTTGGCCACTGTGCTGCAGCTCAGTTTCAGGGTGTTGGCAATCTTCTTGTAGCCTTGGCCATCTTCATGTAGTGCAACAATTCGTCTTTTAAGATCCTCAGAGAGTTCTTTGCCATGAGGTGCCATGTTGGAACTTTCAGTGACCAGTATGAGAGAGTGTGAGAGCTGTACTACTAAATTGAACACACCTGCTCCCTATGCACACCTGAGACCTAGTAACACTAACAAATCACATGACATTTTGGAGGGAAAATGACAAGCAGTGCTCAATTTGGACATTTAGGGGTGTAGTCTCTTAGGGGTGTACTCACTTTTGTTGCCGGTGGTTTAGACATTAATGGCTGTATATTGAGTTATTTTGAGGGAAGAATAAATTTACACTGTTATATAAGCTGCACACAGACTACTTTTCATTGTGTCAAAGTGTCATTTTGTCAGTGTTGTCCCATGAAAAGATATACTTAAATATCTGCAGAAATGTGAGGGGTGTACTCACTTTTGTGATACACTGTATATATATATATATATATATATATATACAGGGGTTGGACAAAATAACTGAAACACCTTGTTTTAGACCACAATAATTCATTAGTATGGTGTAGGGCCTCCTTTTGCGGCCAATACAGCGTCAATTCGTTTTGGAAATGACATATACAAGTCCTGCACAGTGGTCAGAGGGATTTTAAGCCATTCTTCTTGCAGGATAGTGGCCAGGTCACTACGTGATGCTGGTGGAGGAAAACGTTTCCTGACTCGCTTCTCCAAAACACCCCAAAGTGGCTCAATAATATTTAGATCTGGTGACTGTGCAGGCCATGGGAGATGTTCAACTTCACTTTCATGTTCATCAAACCAATCTTTCACCAGTCTTGCTGTGTGTATTGGTGCATTGTCATCCTGATACACGGCACCGCCATTGGATGCACATGGTCCTCAAGAATGGTTCGGTAGTCCTTGGCAGTGACGCGCCCATCTAGCACAAGTATTGGGCCAAGGGAATGCCATGATATGGCAGCCCAAACCATCACTGATCCACCCCCATGCTTCACTCTGGGCATGCAACAGTCTGGGTGGTACGCTTCTTTGGGGCTTCTCCACACCGTAACTCTCCCGGATGTGGGGAAAACAGTAAAGGTGGACTCATCAGAGAACAATACATGTTTCACATTGTCCACAGCCCAAGATTTGCGCTCCTTGCACCATTGAAACCGACGTTTGGCATTGGCACGAGTGACCAAAGGTTTGGCTATAGCAGCCCGGCCGTGTATATTGACCCTGTGGAGCTCCCGACGGACAGTTCTGGTGGAAACAGGAGAGTTGAGGTGCACATTTAATTCTGCCGAGATTTGGGCAGCCGTGGTTTTATGTTTTTTGGATACAATCCGGGTTAGCACCCGAACATCCCTTTCAGACAGCTTCCTCTTGCGTCCACAGTTAATCCTGTTGGATGTGGTTTGTCCTTCTTGGTGGTATGCTGACATTACCCTGGATACCGTGGCTCTTGATACATCACAAAGACTTGCTGTCTTGGTCACAGATGCGCCAGCAAGACGTGCACCAACAATTTGTCCTCTTTTGAACTCTGGTATGTCACCCATAATGTTGTGTGCATTGCAATATTTTGAGCAAAACTGTGCTCTTACCCTGCTAATTGAACCTTCACACTCTGCTCTTACTGGCGCAATGTGCAATTAATGAAGATTGGCCACCAGACTGGTCCAATTTAGCCATGAAACCTCCCACACTAAAATGACAGGTGTTTCAGTTATTTTGTCCAACCCCTGTGTATATATATATATATATATATATATATATATATATGTATATATATATATATATATATATATATATATACAGTGTATCACAAAAGTGAGTACACCCCTCACATTTCTGCAAATATTTCATTATATCTTTTCATGGGACAACACTATAGACATGAAACTTGGATATAACTTAGAGTAGTCAGTGTACAGCTTGTATAGCAGTGTAGATTTACTGTCTTCTGAAAATAACTCAACACACAGCCATTAATGTCTAAATAGCTGGCAACATAAGTGAGTACACCCCACAGTGAACATGTCCAAATTGTGTCCAAATTGTGCCCAAATGTGTCGTTGTCCCTCCCTGGTGTCATGTGTCAAGGTCCCAGGTGTAAATGGGGAGCAGGGCTGTTAAATTTGGTGTTTTGGGTACAATTCTCTCATACTGGCCACTGGATATTCAACATGGCACCTCATGGCAAAGAACTCTCTGAGGATGTGAGAAATAGAATTGTTGCTCTCCACAAAGATGGCCTGGGCTATAAGAAGATTGCTAACACCCTGAAACTGAGCTACAGCATGGTGGCCAAGGTCATACAGCGGTTTTCCAGGACAGGTTCCACTCGGAACAGGCTTCGCCAGGGTCGACCAAAGAAGTTGAGTCCACGTGTTCGGCGTCATATCCAGAGGTTGGCTTTAAAAAATAGACACATGAGTGCTGCCAGCATTGCTGCAGAGGTTGAAGACGTGGGAGGTCAGCCTGTCAGTGCTCAGACCATACGCCGCACACTGCATCAACTCGGTCTGCATGGTCGTCATTTCAGAAGGAAGCTGACGCACAAGAAAGCCAGCAAACAGTTTGCTGAAGACAAGCAGTCCAAGAACATGGATTACTGGAATGCCCTGTGGTCTGACGAGACCAAGATAAACTTGTTTGGCTCAGATGGTGTCCAGCATGTGTGGCGGCGCCCTGGTGAGAAGTACCAAGACAACTGTATCTTGCCTACAGTCAAGCATGGTGGTGGTAGCATCATGGTCTTGGGCTGCATGAGTGTTGCTGGCACTGGGGAGCTGCGGTTCATTGAGGGAAACATGAATTCCAACATGTACTGTGACATTCTGAAACAGAGCATGATCCCCTCCCTTCGAAAACTGGGCCTCATGGCAGTTTTCCAACAGGATAACGACCCCAAACACAACCTCCAAGATGACAACTGCCTTGCTGAGGAAGCTGAAGGTAAAGGTGATGGACTAAACCCAATTGAGCACCTGTGGCGCATCCTCAAGTGGAAGGTGGAGGAGTTTAAGGTGTCTAACATCCACCAGCTCCGTGATGTCATCACGGAGGAGTGGAAGAGGATTCCAGTAGCAACCTGTGCAGCTCTGGTGAATTCCATGCCCAGGAGGGTTAAGGCAGTGATAATAATGGTGGTCACACAAAATATTGACACTTTAGGCACAATTTGGACATGTTCACTGTGGGGTGTACTCACTTATGTTGCCAGCTATTTAGACATTAATGGCTGTGTGTTGAGTTATTTTCAGAAGACAGTAAATCTACACTGCTATACAAGTTGTACACTGACTACTCTTAGTTATATCCAAGTTTCATGTCTATAGTGTTGTCCCATGAAAAGATATAATGAAATATTTGCAGAAATGTGAGGGGTGTACTCACTTTCGTGATACACTGTATATATATATATATATATATACTGTATGTATATATATACAGTGTATCACAAAAGTGAGTACACCCCTCACATTTCTGCAAATATTTCATTATATCTTTTCATGGGACAACACTATAGACATGAAACTTGGATATAACTTAGAGTAGTCAGTGTACAGCTTGTATAGCAGTGTAGATTTACTGTCTTCTGAAAATAACTCAACACACAGCCATTAATGTCTAAATAGCTGGCAACATAAGTGAGTACACCCCACAGTGAACATGTCCAAATTGTGCCAAAATGTGTCGTTGTCCCTCCCTGGTGTCATGTGTCAAGGTCCCAGGTGTAAATGGGGAGCAGGGCTGTTAAATTTGGTGTTTTGGGTACAATTCTCTCATACTGGCCACTGGATATTCAACATGGCACCTCATGGCAAAGAACTCTCTGAGGATGTGAGAAATAGAATTGTTGCTCTCCACAAAGATGGCCTGGGCTATAAGAAGATTGCTAACACCCTGAAACTGAGCTACAGCATGGTGGCCAAGGTCATACAGCGGTTTTCCAGGACAGGTTCCACTCGGAACAGGCTTCGCCAGGGTCGACCAAAGAAGTTGAGTCCACGTGTTCGGCGTCATATCCAGAGGTTGACTTTAAAAAATAGACACATGAGTGCTGCCAGCATTGCTGCAGAGGTTGAAGACGTGGGAGGTCAGCCTGTCAGTGCTCAGACCATACGCCGCACACTGCATCAACTCGGTCTGCATGGTCGTCATCCCAGAAGGAAGCTGACGCACAAGAAAGCCCGCAAACAGTTTGCTGAAGACAAGCAGTCCAAGAACATGGATTACTGGAATGCCCTGTGGTCTGATGAGACCAAGATAAACTTGTTTGGCTCAGATGGTGTCCAGCATGTGTGGCGGCGCCCTGGTGAGAAGTACCAAGACAACTGTATCTTGCCTACAGTCAAGCATGGCGGTGGTAGCATCATGGTCTTGGGCTGCATGAGTGTTGCTGGCACTGGGGAGCTGCAGTTCATTGAGGGAAACATGAATTCCAACATGTACTGTGACATTCTGAAACAGAGCATGATCCCCTCCCTTCGAAAACTGGGCCTCATGGCAGTTTTCCAACAGGATAACGACCCCAAACACAACCTCCAAGATGACAACTGCCTTGCTGAGGAAGCTGAAGGTAAAGGTGATGGACTAAACCCAATTGAGCACCTGTGGCACATCCTCAAGTGGAAGGTGGAGGAGTTCAAGGTGTCTAACATCCACCAGCTCCGTGATGTCATCATGGAGGAGTGGAAGAGGATTCCAGTAGCAACCTGTGCAGCTCTGGTGAATTCCATGCCCAGGAGGGTTAAGGCAGTGCTGGATAATAATGGTGGTCACACAAAATATTGACACTTTGGGCACAATTTGGACATGTTCACTGTGGGGTGTACTCACTTATGTTGCCAGCCATTTAGACATTAATGGCTGTGTGTTGAGTTATTTTCAGAAGACAGTAAATCTACACTGCTATACAAGCTGTACACTGACTACTCTAAGTTATATCCAAGTTTTATTTCTATAGTGTTGTCCCATGAAAAGATATAATAAAATATTTGCAGAAATGTCAGGGGTGTACTCACTTTTGTGATACACTGTATATTGGAACTTATATATATCAGTATTCATTCCATATATATCTGTTTTTATTCTATATATATCAGTTTCATTCCAAATACATCAAGTTTCATTCCATATTTATCAGTGTTTGCTATATATTTTCTGTTGGCCCATGCATGTCTTTGGACTTGTTGGAGAAAACCAGAGCCCCCAGAGGAAACCCACACGGACACAAAGAGGACCCTGGCCGCTTGACAAGGGAATCAAACCCAGACCCTTAATGCTGTGAGTCAACAGCTCTATGAAATGTGCCACCGTGCTGTCCAGAAATGTATAATTCCATCAAAAAAGTCTTGTTCATTAGACAAATCTGCATTGTTTTTCTTCTTTTGTTTAAATAACAAAACACTGGCTACTGTGCATGTGCAGATTACAATAGCAATAACTAAAGAAAGCTCATTCTCAAATTGCTTTCTACCATATAAAGTCATAATCCACATCAATTAAAAAAATAATGGCATCCACATGCAAAGTAATGCAGGAAGTCGTTTAAAATTTGATTTCCTTTGTCTGGGTTCAAGCCACAGCTATAAGAGTAATGGGTCTGGAATTACATGTGTTACAACTGACAGGTTCTTTTCATTAAGTTTGGGGACTCCCTTAAAAACTGCCATGTTTAGCTTCACACTAACATACAGTTTATTTCAAATTGTTTTCAGACCATCTCCAGCAATGTGTATAGCTCTCTTAGCTTGGTTTAAAGACAGTAATCAAAGTTTGGTTTAAGCTCTGCTGACAGCAAAAATCTGCTATTCACGCCAGCTTGCAAAATTGGCATGATCTTATTTAGACTAGGCAATTTGAAATGAAATAGTTCTCTGTGGTGCTTTTAGCACTTCAGTTGTAGCATCTCAGTCTGTCAAAAATCTTAGCACTGTCAGGAACATTTAGCAAAATGTTTTTATCTTATTTTATTTGGAACAGGTGGTAAAAATGGTGTCTGCGTTTGAGAACACCAAGTCTCTAGGCCACAATTATGTTGAGTTCAGGTGAGTTGTTTGGTTGTAGTAGCTGGATGGATAAATGGATGGATGGTTGGATGGGATGGATGGATGGTTGCATGGGATGGATGGATGGATGGATAAATGGATGGACGGTTGCATGGGATGTATGGATGGATAAATGGATGGATGGTTGGATGGGATGGATGGATGGATGGATGGTTGGATGGGATGGATGGATGGTTGCATGGGATGGATGGATGGTTGGATGGATAAATGGATGGGATGGATGGTTGCATGGGATGGATGGATGGATGGATGGTTGCATGGGATGGATGGATGGATGGTTGGATGGGATGGATGGTTGGATGGATGGATATACCCATGGATGGATGGTTGCATGGATGGATGGATGGATGGTTGGATGGATGGATGGATATACCCATATACGTACATATACACACATGCAAAATGCAAATACATACACATATAAACTCATGTACACATATGCAAATACATACACACACACACACACAGACATATATATATATATATATATATATACAGTGTATCACAAAAGTAAGTACACCCCTCACATTTCTGCAGATATTTAAGTATATCTTTTCATGGGACAACACTGACAAAATGACACTGACACAATGAAAAGTAGTCTGTGTGCAGCTTATATAACAGTGTAAATTTATTCTTCCCTCAAAATAACTCAATATACAGCCATTAATGTCTAAACCACCTGCAACAAAAGTGAGTACACCCCTAAGAGACTACACCCCTAAATGTCCAAATTGAGCACTGCTTGTCATTTACCCTCCAAAATGTCATGTGATTTGTTTGTGTTACTAGGTCTCAGGTGTGCATAGGGAGCAGGTGTGTTCAATTTAGTAGTACAGCTCTCACACTCTCTCATACTGGTCACTGAAAGTTCCAACATGGCACCTCATGGCAAAGAACTCTCTGAGGATCTTAAAAGACGAATTGTTGCGCTACATGAAGATGGCCAAGGCTACAAGAAGATTGCCAACACCCTGAAACTGAGCTGCAGCACAGTGGCCAAGATCATCCAGCGTTTTAAAAGAGCAGGGTCCACTCAGAACAGACCTCGCGTTGGTCGTCCAAAGAAGCTGAGTGCACGTGCTTAGCGTCACATCCAACTGCTGTCTTTGAAAGATAGGCGCAGGAGTGCTGTCAGCATTGCTGCAGAGATTGAAAAGGTGGGGGGTCAGCCTGTCAGTGCTCAGACCATACGCCGCACACTACATCAAATTGGTCTGCATGGCTGTCACCCCAGAAGGAAGCCTCTTCTGAAGTCTCTACACAAGAAAGCCCGCAAACAGTTTGCTGAAGACATGTCAACAAAGGACATGGATTACTGGAACCATGTCCTATGGTCTGATGAGACCAAGATTAATTTGTTTGGTTCAGATGGTCTCAAGCATGTGTGACGGCAATCAGGTGAGGAGTACAAAGATAAGTGTGTCATGCCTACAGTCAAGCATGGTGGTGGGAATGCCATGGTCTGGGGCTGCATGAGTGCAGCAGGTGTTGGGGAGTTACATTTCATTGAGGGACACATGAACTCCAATATGTACTGTGAAATACTGAAGCAGAGCATGATCCCCTCCCTCCGGAAACTGGGTCGCAGGGCAGTGTTCCAGCATGATAATGACCCCAAACACACCTCTAAGACGACCACTGCTTTATTGAAGAGGCTGAGGGTAAAGGTGATGGACTGGCCAAGCATGTCTCCAGACCTAAACCCAATAGAACATATTTGGGGCATTCTCAAGCGGAAGGTGGAGGAGCGCAAAGTCTCGAATATCCGCCAGCTCCGTGATGTCGTCATGGAGGAGTGGAAAAGCATTCCAGTGGCAACCTGTGAAGCTCTGGTAAACTCCATGCCCAGGAGAGTTAAGGCAGTTCTGGGAAATAATGGTGGCCACACAAAATATTGACACTTCAGGAACTTTCACTAAGGGGTGTACTCACTTTTGTTGCCGGTGGTTTAGACATTAATGGCTGTATATTGAGTTATTTTGAGGGAAGAATAAATTTACACTGTTATATAAGCTGCACACAGACTACTTTTCATTGTGTCATTTTGTCAGTGTTGTCCCATGAAAAGATATACTTAAATATCTGCAGAAATGTGAGGGGTGTACTCACTTTTGTGATACACTGTATATATATATATATATATACTGTATATATATACGTTTGCACATGCATGTGCATACAGGTACATACACACATGGCTACATTAAGACTCTCAGTCTTTAGCTACAGCCAGCCGTCCCTGCCTTGTGGAGTTGTAGAGCCTAATGGCTCTGGGTACGAATGATTTTCTAAGCCTGTCCGTGGAGCAGCTCTAAGACAGTAGCCTATCACTAAACATGCTCCTCTGTTTAATAATCACTGACAGGGTGACTGACATTGTCCATGATAGAATAGAGTTTACACAGTGGCCTCATTTCTGCCACTGTTACCAGTGGTTCCAGTTCAATGCCAACCAGATTGGGTGATGTACAAAATTTCAACGGGCACACTCTACTGGGTTGCAACATACAGTACCATCTGTTAAATTCACAACACATCCAAGCACTTCAATCACTGGTCGGTGACGCTAATTCAAAATGAAACTTTCTTTAAATGAAGGTTTCCTTACATACCCCAGCTGATGCATGGGTGGTGCAGCGGTCTATTATGCCAGCTTACTACCCCTAGATTTGGGTTTGATTTGTAGCTGTGCTGTTACTTGCTGGCATCTATATAGACAATGCAGCCCTGTGATGGATTGGTGCCCAGTCCAGGGTATTCATGCTTTGCGCTCAGTGCTTCCTGATAAACCGGACTTGCTGCAGCCCCGACTGGGATAAAGCGGTTTGTGAAAATAAAACATATCCCAGCTTTAGAGAGTTGGCATCATAGCTAGAGCTGACATCAAGATAAATTTTTGTCATAATGGAGGCCTAGGTCAAGACGAAGTTTAAATGTAAGCAAGCAAGACTTAGTCAAGATCAACAATAAGTTAAGACTAAAATGCTGTTGATTTCTGACGGTTTGAGTCAGTTATTCATCCACAAATTTATTTGACTTTGGCCTATGTATGGTTTTAGTCAAAAGTTTACATACACTTGTAAGAAACATGAAGTCTGTGACTAAATTTTTGAAACATACAAAAAAAGAGGAAAATGTCTAAAAACATTAATACATTTCAATCCAAAATATTTGAAAATTTGCTTGTTCAGGTACATACAAGAACTACAGGAAATAAATTGGCGGTGTCAGTTCTATAATGCCATTTAGCTTTGTCGCATGGTCTCCTTTATTTTTTGCTAGTCATTGACACCAACTGGTGGTGTCTTTTTGCATACAAATCAAGCTATTTCGCACACAGTAAAACTACATGAAAAAGTGGTTTCCTACCCAGGTTGAAAAGAAAACCCAAAATGGCATGAATTTGAAGCTGGCCTTGACTGTGGATAGCATTTCACACATTCCAGGAGCTTCTAATTCATGTGAGTGGCAGACATGTTTTTAATATTCTTTCAGTCTTATGGACACATTTTCTTTTAGCAAAAAGTGACAGTTTGGGTTTTCTTTTGGACCTTGGCGAGAAATCACTGTTTCTTAAAGCTTAAATGAGTGCAGTCGAACTAGCCCTAGTTATTTAGGGAACCCAAGGCCCACTTTTTAATACAACTTGTCAAATGAAAGGGTTTTCAAACGGTTTTAAATTTTTTGGCTGTTGTTCAGTGGATGTACGGTGTGTGGGTACAGAATCTAGCATGGCTCAAATACAACAAAAAGAGGTTAAAATCTAAGTTCTCCAATCACTGTCAGAGCAGAGAGGATTAAAGGCCTTGCTGAAGGACCCAACAGTGGATTTACCCTTAACCTTTACATCAAAAGACCAGATCCCCAACCAGCCACCACTGCCCGTGTAAAAAAAAAAAGGATTTTGTGTGAACCTTCACTAAAAGAAAAATCCACAGCAAGATTGCTGAAGGTCTGAGACTGGTCTATGACATCTTCATCTAAAACAGATGAGAACTAGACTCTGATGTCAATACAACGATACTAATTTGTTTTAGTTGTGCATCATCTCTATGAGGAGGTTTTGTGAACCGATACTACGCACTAGATTTAAGAGAAGCGCTGATTAAAGACAATGTTGATACACAAGCTAGCTCTGTGCATCCTCTCTCGCTAAGCTGAGGAAGCTTTTTTAGTTCTCATTCTTCTCTTTCATATGACCGCGATGCTCACATGCCCTCATGCTGGCACTGTTGGAGGGTCAAGGTACCGTTTCTTTCATGCCTTAAGTTTCAATAGATGCAGAGGCAGAGCTTGGTGCAGGAGGGTTACAGCTCTATAAATAGAACCTTCTTTTTGGCAGCAGAGCTGCAGCTTTTAAACCACTAAAATACAGATTTTGTGCATACTTCATGTTTTTTATTTTTCATGAGTAGAGTTCTGGAGAGATGTACATCATGTACTTCAGTGCTGTTATAATCTTATTTATTACCTGCATTTCTTTACCCAAGTCCCATCGCACCATCATATTTTGTAATCATTTGTACATTTTGTTGAAATCTATACAATCAATTATGTTGTGTTAAGTCACTTAATCTACAAGCATGGATGTCATTGCATTTGTTTGTCTAAGCAGCGAAGTGGTTATTAAGCTCTACGTGACCGATAAAGTGCTTGACCTTTTTATGAAATAAAAACCTTTTGCCTGTGGGAGACCCCCCAGGAGCAATTAGATAAAAAATGTAGGCACTAATAGTCACAGTTTGTGACCCCTCACACCGTCACACAGTAACCTGCATCCCCTGATTGCATTTGAAATGCGCAATCTCTGCTTTTTGTAGTGTTTCTGATTGCTGTGACTAAATCACTCATTGCGCAATTCCTCTCCCTTTCCAAAGACTTTTCTCACTGAGCAATGGGATAATAGCCAAAACAGCATTAGCAGAATCTAACACACTGGCATAAATAGATGAGTCAGATAGTCTCTATTTGCGTATTGATGAGATCCTGATCCTGTAGGTGCTTCTTTTGATCACAGCAGTTGGGCTTTTGGACATTTGTATGAGTCAATGCACTGGAGAACTGTCTCTGACCTCTGCACCAGTTAATGTGTTTTATATTCAAGCTGTGGATAGTCAGTCATGCTGACCTCAGTTTACAGTGTGAAATGTGAATAAGTTTGGGCGGAGATTATTTAGATGAAGTATATTGATTGTTTTCTGTGTAACTAGTATCAAATAATAATGAAGTGGAGGGAAAAATCATCATTCTTCAAAAAGCTGTAATTTCAAATGTATTCAACCTAATTGATGTAAAGCCCTTAAGTTACTTGAGACCAGAAATTACATAATTAGTTTAATGGGGTTCACCTGTGTGCACTTTGCACTTTTTTACCTGAGATTGTAATATACCTAATATACCTGGCCTTGGAAGGCCAGCAAGAAAACATGTCTAAACAACCAACAGACTTTGAACATCCAACTGAGCACTATTAAATTTATGATTAAAAAAAATGTGTGCTTAAAAAAATGTGACCAGGGGCACCCAGGTGGCGCAGCGGGATATTCCACTAGCACACCAGCACCATATGTTATTGACAGCTCTTTATTTTAAAGAACACATACAAGGCATTATAATTGAGGCTTTTGTGGCAAAAATTGAGTTAAGGCACATATTATTTGGTTATTCAATATGCATTATGCTTTGTTTATTATGACCTGTATTAGTACATAATGAAATATCTTTTATATAAAAAAATGACCAATAAATAAGTTTGAGTAACGTACCGGTATGTGATGGCCACTCCAACCAGCAAAGTTAACACCAATTTAGTTCTGAGAACTAGACTTCCCAGCGTCCTAACACTAATCAGTAATCATTGCAGTCAGCTGTGAAGATGCTTTAAAGCCAAAAAAGCCCGTAAGGTAGTCGGGCGGTTTGATGCAAAGTTTAAAAGTAAAAAGAGATAAAAGTTATATTCTAGAGAAAAGGAACCGATCACTGTTGTCGGATATCCAAGGGCTGATCGTATTTTTTGTTGTTATTTTGCCTTTCTGCTTGAGAACTGATTAGTGTTGTTTATAATTTGTTTCGCTTGCTGCTGTTGGGTTCATATCATTTGGATGGTGAGCCCACAGACTTGGGCTCATTGTTACAGTTGGCAGTGGTAATAAGCAATAAACAAATGATTGGCTATTATTCTACAAGGTTCTATGTAATTATTATTATCATCATCATCAGTTAAAATGTTCTGTAAGATGCACACACAGTATGCGAATCCCGTTCTTATTAATGAATTCAAATATTACATCCATATTGCTTAATGATGTAAAAAAGAAATAATAATAACCATGTAAAGTAATGTAATTGCTACCAACTTTGTGGCAACAGTTTTTAAAAAACGTTTATAGGTAGTTTGATAAGTTCAGTGTGGAAGAACTCAGTGACATGCACCAAGCCCTAAACCTGAACATGAACAGCATGCCAAGCTTTCTTATTCAGTATCAATCTCTGACCTTACAAATGCTGTTTTGACAGAATGGGCAGACATTTCCATAGACACACTCCAAAATCCAAAAGACAGGAAAACATTAACAGGGAAGTGGAGGCTGTTTTGTTGACAAAGGGATCCAACTCCATATAAATGCATATGGTTTTATAATTAGATGTCAAACAAGCTCATGGTCTGGTGTCCACTTACTGTATCTTTGATCATATAGAGTATGTGCATATACAGTCTGATTGGCTTAAGCAGGCCATACTGCTTTGTGCCTATTGCTTTGTAATTAGTATTAGTGATGCTTTAAATAACAAGGTCAAAATGTCAGATGAATCTGTTAAAATAATGTGGCCATTGTACACATATAAGATGTGAATTATTTGCACAGTGTATATTGTATTGTTTCATGTCAGTTTGTTCTTGTATACAGCTGAAATGACAATGAATCCTCTTAAACTTGAATTTAACATCTGATTATTCATTTATGGTCAGTAACTTGCATAATAAGGCTTAATTATGCATAACCACAATTAATAAATTATTAATTAGTTATCTTAACAGATATTAAATTATATTTCTGTACATGTCATAATGAATAAAGGCTAATGCGCATGGAACAACCTATTTATAAGTGCCTTATTCTGGATTTACTGAGCCAAAATGTGTTCCCTCAATTAGTGTTCACATGTTATTTTATATCATGGTAAAATAAAATGTTAAAATATTGTACTTTTTCATTAAAGTTGTAAACGGGTTTGATGTTTTAATCAAGCCCATGCTCAGGTACAGATATTTGGGCCATTTAACTTTTTCATTTGGTGGGTTGTATGAATACAGTCTCTACCCTGCTTCAAATCATTTACATGAACATTATTTAAAGTGGTGCTTGGGTGGCAAAATGGTCTATTACACTACCCCACTAGCACAGAGATCTGGGTTTGAATATCAGCTGTGCTAATGGCCTGTCAGGTGTCTATACAGACATGATTATCTATTATCTAAGAATCAGGGTGTTCTTGTGTCTAGTGTTTCCTTGTAAATGAAGCAGAAAATAGAAAAAATGCAAAAAATAAAAGCAATTGTGTGCTATAGTCTAATAAAGATAAACAGTAATTTTGTGTTGCCAATCATAGCACAACTTTAATTTACCTACTCCAAAAGAACAAAAGTATGTGGACGACTGATTGTTTGATTTTCTGTCGCAAAACCAATAGGTTAATTTTACCTGTCCCCAAATATAAGCAAATGAATCACTGTGTGTTGCAAAGTGATGGTGTGGTGTAACATGCCTACCTGCAGTATCCACGCTGGCAGCAGTGGGGTTGAAGGCACAAGTTCTCTTGGAACTCTACTTCAGAGCCTTCTCTATCCTATTAAAGTCACTTGCTACACGCTACACCTGAGCATACATGGCACTCAGTTCAGTTGGTCTTGCTTGATTGATGGTCAGACTTGACTATCTATCTGTCTGGCTTCTCTCACTACTCTTTTTGCTAGTGCTCTTTTATTTTGGTTTCTAGGGTCCAGCCAGTGAACAGTGGTGTTATTTTTGTGTTGTAACTACTCCTCCATTGGTCCTGTTGTTGAGTTTTGTCTATGGTTGGTGTGGCAGCTTTCCCATGTTTTTTCTGCTACCAATTTGCTGGATTATAACTCGATGGTGGACTGAGTAGCTGGCAAATGTGCACTTAAGCACTCTTTGTCTTTCTGCTTGAGTCTGTTCCAGTTTTTTTTTATTTTCATGGTAAATGCATTGGCTGCAGTTTTTCTGCTCCAATGATGTGATTGCCTGTCTTCTCTTTTCTCAGATCCCACTTCAGGCTGCAACTTATGGTTTGGTTTGGTTTATTTCCTGAGTATTATTTTGTTCATTTAGTTATTATTAGGTCTGTTCTGCCTTGGTTAAGCCTCCTGCGATCGGGTTTATTGCTTTAATATCTCATGGGCAGGAGGATATATTTCCAGTTCAGAGTTTGTTAATAACTTGTTCCCAGTGTTTCTGGGTGTCCCTGGACGTATCGTGACCCAGGCCAATATAAGTTTGTTTTTGTGTTTGTTTAAAGTCTAATTATCTAAAGGTGCAACCCATATTGGTTGACTACTAGCCTCACCAAAATACATGGTCTAGATGGAGTTCTTTAGTCAGCTTTTTATTCTTTCAGGTTCATTAATTTTATTCATTTTAATAGCTCTTGGTCTATCAGTGCAACACCTCTTCCATGTAGTAAAATATTGACGTATAAGTGAACCAGCTCTCTGGCCTTAAGCTGTACTCCCACATCATGCACTGACGTTGTAACTCATGTTCATGTGTAGAGTTCAGTATGTGTAAGCATGGCTCACGGAGTCTCATGGCTAAAACCTGCCTGCAAATGTTTTCCTCACGCTCGTAAACACTCGTTACCCCAAAGAGTCGAGCCATGATGTAATAGGTGGCACAGTGACGCTTGTCAGCATCGCTCTCCTGCTGCCTCAGGCTGCAAACAGATGTCCCATGGGAGCTTCCAGTACACAGACATGTTAGCCATCAGCTAAATATTCAGCACACATACACTAGTTTAAGATGCATGTTCTCCCTCTCGCCCTGCTGTTCCATTCATTTTCATATTTCTACTGCGCCTACAATATGACAGATGTGAAATTTAGGTAAAATACTCTAATAAATACTACACCAGTAAAAAAAAGTTGGGATGGAGGGTAAAATGCAAATAAAAGCAGGGGGCATTTATTTTTAACTTGTTTTTGGATGTAGTTTTATTAGTAACAAGAGAGATTTAATAGTTTTTTTTTATAATGGGCCTAATTTAATGCCTACTACACATGCAAAAGAAGAGTTAGGACAGGAGCATTATAAGACAAATGTTTTGAAGCTTTTTACAGGCATAAAAGTATTTACATGACCAGATATAAAAAGAGCTCAGTTGTGCAGGAATGAGGATCGGCTGAGGTTTGCCACGTAGCAAAATTTGCATGAGCAAATAATCCAATATTTGCTATTTTTTAAATGCCTGATCTTATGGAATTTAAAGATTTCACCATCTACCATCCATGACGTTATTACAGTATTTTGCTGCTTGACCTTTAATCCCTCAGAAGGCACTGCATTAAAACCTGGTTAAACTGGGTAACTAAAGGGCAATTGCTTTTTCACACAGTGACGGTTGTGGATAACTTTTTTTTCTTAAAGCATGAACTGTTCATTTGCTTAGGGCCAATTATAGTTTAAGTTTGTTTAAAGATCTGAAACAATGAAGTATGACAAATATGCAAAAATATGGTACTATAGCTGATGCATTGTAATAGAGAACAATATACCAACATTTGCCCTAAGTAGCAAGTTGTGGTGTGAAATTTGTATTTTTTTTTTTGTCTGGCTTATAAATCTTTCATCTGTCGTACTGAATTCTGTGCTGAATTCTGTGGTTTTACAAGCCAGTTATGCTGATTTTATTATATTTTCTTTGCATTCATCAGTGTGATACTGAAATGTAAATGTGGTCTGTACATTATACATATATGTATATATATATATATATATATATATATATATATATATATATATACTGTATATATATATATATATATATACAGTATATATATATATATAAAGTGCTTCTGTATGGTAAGTGGAGCTGATAAAATGGACAGTGCGTGTAGAAACAAGGAGGTGGTCATAATGTTATGCCTGATCGATCATATATATATATATATATATATATATATATATATATATATATATATACATATATATATACTGTATATACATATATACAGTGTATCACAAAAGTGAGTACACCCCTCACATTTCTGCAGATATTTAAGTATATCTTTTCATGGGACAACACTGACAAAATGACACTTTGACACAATGAAAAGTAGTCTGTGTGCAGCTTATATAACAGTGTAAATTTATTCTTCCCTCAAAATAACTCAATATACAGCCATTAATGTCTAAACCACCGGCAACAAAAGTGAGTACACCCCTAAGAGACTACACCCCTAAATGTCCAAATTGAGCACTGCTTGTCATTTTCCCTCCAAAATGTCATGTGATTTGTTAGTGTTACTAGGTCTCAGGTGTGCATAGGGAGCAGGTGTGTTCAATTTAGTAGTACAGCTCTCACACTCTCTCATACTGGTCACTGAAAGTTCCAACATGGCACCTCATGGCAAAGAACTCTCTGAGGATCTTAAAAGACGAATTGTTGCGCTACATGAAGATGGCCAAGGCTACAAGAAGATTGCCAACACCCTGAAACTGAGCTGCAGCACAGTGGCCAAGATCATCCAGCGTTTTAAAAGAGCAGGGTCCACTCAGAACAGACCTCGCGTTGGTCGTCCAAAGAAGCTGAGTGCATGTGCTCAGCGTCACATCCAACTGCTGTCTTTGAAAGATAGGCGCAGGAGTGCTGTCAGCATTGCTGCAGAGATTGAAAAGGTGGGGGGTCAGCCTGTCAGTGCTCAGACCATACGCCGCACACTACATCAAATTGGTCTGCATGGCTGTCACCCCAGAAGGAAGCCTCTTCTGAAGTCTCTACACAAGAAAGCCCGCAAACAGTTTGCTGAAGACATGTCAACAAAGGACATGGATTACTGGAACCATGTCCTATGGTCTGATGAGACCAAGATTAATTTGTTTGGTTCAGATGGTCTCAAGCATGTGTGGCGGCAATCAGGTGAGGAGTACACAGATAAGTCTGTCATGCCTACAGTCAAGCATGGTGGTGGGAATGCCATGGTCTGGGGCTGCATGAGTGCAGCAGGTGTTGGGGAGTTACATTTCATTGAGGGACACATGAACTCCAATATGTACTGTGAAATACTGAAGCAGAGCATGATCCCCTCCCTCCGGAAACTGGGTCGCAGGGCAGTGTTCCAGCATGATAATGACCCCAAACACACCTCTAAGACGACCACTGCTTTATTGAAGAGGCTGAGGGTAAAGGTGATGGACTGGCCAAGCATGTCTCCAGACCTAAAGCCAATAGAACATCTTTGGGGCATCCTCAAGCGGAAGGTGGAGGAGCGCAAAGTCTCGAATATCCGCCAGCTCCGTGATGTCGTCATGGAGGAGTGGAAAAGCATTTCAGTGGCAACCTGTGAAGCTCTGGTAAACTCCATGCCCAGGAGAGTTAAGGCAGTTCTGGGAAATAATGGTGGCCACACAAAATATTGACACTTCAGGAACTTTCACTAAGGGGTGTACTCACTTTTGTTGCCGGTGGTTTAGACATTAATGGCTGTATATTGAGTTATTTTGAGGGAAGAATAAATTTACACTGTTATATAAGCTGCACACAGACTACTTTTCATTGTGTCAAAGTGTCATTTTGTCAGTGTTGTCCCATGAAAAGATATACTTAAATATCTGCAGAAATGTGAGGGGTGTACTCACTTTTGTGATACACTGTATATACTGTATATATGTGTGTGTGTGTGTGTGTGTGTGTGTGTGTGTTGATGTAGAATTGTAAATACATTCTGACTAGATCTTCCTGTTATTTATAAACACCTGCCAGCCCATCGCAAAGATCATATTAATATAGCCTGCCATTATTAGTGGCTTTATTTAAATTACGGTGGTACCCTGAAACTCGACGGCAATTGGTTCTGGGAGTAGCGTTAAAACCCTCTATTGCATGACATATGAAATAATGGAGTAAAAAAATATTTGCACCCATTTTGTTACCTTCCATAAAGCACAATTAAAAATTATAATAATAATGTAAAAAAAATAATGATAATAGGGGTAGATTTAAGTATGTTACTTTGGCACAACAATGTGCAATAATGGTAATAAATTGAAAATGTGCATTTTATTCAAAATGTATCTTTTTACTGTATAACAAATCACATTTTATGAAAGAATTGATTAAAAAACTACATGTAAAAGACCATTTTTACTGAAAAAATAATACAGTTTGTATCAGCTGTAATTTTAGTGGTGGTTTGTTACCAAAAAGCAACAATGCGCAAAAAAGGAATATCAATTTTATTCATTCATTCTCAGTCCAGTTTTTAGGCTAGGAAATCCCACAATACATAAAACCAAATTTTTATTGTCCATATCACTGCTGTAAAGAACTGAAGAACAAACACTGGATTATTTAATATTAAAACGGAAACTATTTACAGGGGTCCAATTCATTTTTAGTCTACTGCGTGTGGAAGGAAAAGAAGCAGTTTCTGTCAGGAGTTTGACACAAAAACACATCACATTTCATGCACTTGACCTTGATTATGCCATTGCATCCAGGATATTTACACCTCCCTCTGTTTTCACTGTAGACAGACCAGTGGTCTATGCGGTCCAGACGGATTGGTGCGGGGGGTACAGGTGCAACCTGGCCTCGTCGTCTTTTCAGGTCTAGACCTGCCTCCACACTAAGAGATGGCCTTCCCCTTTTGCTGCAAACTGTGTCTTTTTTGCAGAGACAGCCTGCCACCTCAGATTTAAAATCCAACAAGCTTAACTGCTCCTTTTTTTCCACACCACAATCAATGGAATCTCTTCTGTAGAGCAGCCAAGCTTCCACCATTATCATGTCCATCATATGGAAGAAGAGGTGATGATACCACTTCTTGGATCGCACTTTGGTGCGATACAGTGCTATCAGGGAATCGAGGATATCTACTCCGCCCATGCTTTTATTGTAGATAGATACAATGTTGGGACGTACCACCTCCACCATTTCTTGGGTCTTCTTGTCCCACCTCTGGACCAATGTGGTGGGGTGGGCTGCTGCATATGTACTTAGCAAAATGACTGAACGATTATCATACCACTTCACTGCTCTCAGGTAGACTGCATCATGTTTCGTTTCCTTCTCTTCAAAGGTCCCTCTTCCTTTTTTCTTCATCGTTTTGTCATCAGTAAAGGTGCAATTTGGCAACCTTTTGGATCGCACTGTTCCAACACTATGGATCTTCATCCTCTCCAGTTGCACTTGTAGGTCAATGCTGCAGAACCAGTTGTCAAAGAACAATTTAAAGGACTGGTTGGTGGGAATGACTGAACACAGCTTCAGAACTATGTTGCCACTGGCTCCAATATCTGGCTTTCCTTCAGCTGGAGTGATGGTTCCAGTGTAGACCTCAAAGTTGTGAATCATGCCATTACTGTCAGCAAGAATAAATATTTTATATCCCCAGCGTTTTGGTTTTTTTGGATTGTACTGTTTTAACTTGCTTTTGCCCTTGAAAGGCACAATCTTTTGTCATGGAATCCTCAATCCACTGTTGCATGTTGTTGCTTTCAAGCAACACAGCTATTTTATCAATTTACAAAATATATATTCAAAGAAAACATAATCAATGGATGAAAATGAAATCAGAACTTACCCAAAATTGTGAAAATATTTTTTAATTCTTGAAAATCTTCAGGTAAATGTCACTTTTACTCAGATTTCTGGAGCTGAAAGAATATGGCTGCTACGTGTGAGCACAGTTGAGGAAAAGAGGTTGGAAAATGGTGGGAAAAGTCATGTGATCAAATATAAGCAGACTATTGGCTTCCTTTGCTTCCAACAGTTTAAAATGGGCATTTTTTATTGGTGTATGTTTTTTTGAGATTGTGATACTGAGTGAAAATGAGTATGTTACCCTGAAGCAACGCCATGCAATAGAGGGTTAAGTTTAAAAGGCGTTGAGTTTTAAGGTATTTTTTCCCATAACGATGAGAGGGAAACCTATTAATATGTTCATGGTTCCATATATTTTAAGCTAATGTAAAATAATGGGGTTGTTTTTGACACTTATACACTAAAAATAACACCAGTATTATATAAAAAAAATGTAAATACACTTTACCTTTACTTCTTTATTGTTACCTTATGCTTCTTAATCGTAAAGGTGCATTCACATGAGAACTGGCAAACTCGCTTTTGCGCTGGCTGTGCCATTATTTCTTATGGAGTGTGGCGGCACAAAACTTAACGTGACTTATTGTAGTAAAACAAGTGAATTCCATTAGTGGAGAGAACTTATGAGCAGTAATAATTAAGAAAGGTTTAGTGTTCCTGTGTCATTCTTATAATACATCGTCACATTAAGCTTTTTTTAATGATAAGCACTTTAGACTCTCTGGGAAAAGCTGATTCTTACAATTTTTTAGCACCCCGAGTTATAACACAAGTTTTAAAGTGAAACTGGAGGAAAATCCAGCTAAACACAGATACCACACCATTCAAGCCAAGCGCTGAACAAAGCGGCAGTCGCACACACGTCAAGTTTAAGGGAAACAACGAGAGTTTAAGAGTACAAATTTCTTGACGAAGGGTGTCAAATTTCAAAGATTTCGAGTTTAGAGGACGTAGAGTTACAAGGTACCACTTTTGTGTCAGCAATAATCTATAATATAATTTTTTACTAATGATGTACTTTTAAGCAACTTATTTCACATTTACCAATGTGAATACTTTAAGATCTCGAACAGTAATCTTTATTTTCGGTGGCATTTGAGAGCAAGATTCACAGATTGTAAATTTAAAAGACACTCATTTCCATACCAGAAACTGGAGCGCTGGATCATATTGTGTTGTAAAACAGAAGAAGCTACAAAAGTTGTGATAGCTCATCTGTTAGTCAATGTAAAAAGTAGTTATCGAAAGCCAAGATTTAGATTTTGTCAGGGTGCAGATCTGAAGAGACGCTCATAATCCCTTTCTTCTCTGTTCCAAATCATTAATATGTGAATTTATGGTGTGCCTTGAGGGCACAAGGGTTCACTCAGATCAAATTTTTAGCATCAAAATTATTGGTTTTTTTTATTTAATTATTTTGTCATGCTACCAAGACACAAAGGATCATGTCAGGTGTAGCCCTGCACCTGCAAGAATTATAAATGAACACAATTTGCTAGAAGCTTGAAATAGGTAGAACAGTACTGTGTTTAAAAAGCCATAAACAAAAAGAGTAATGGGAAGATAGAAATTATGAAAACACTAACAAACAACAAGCACAAAAACATCTGCAGTCTGCAATGGAGAACGTGGATAAAAAAGGGATAGAGCAGAAATGAAACTGATTGTCACAACGTGGCAAGCTACCCAGAGCACCTGTGACAACCCAGTTCTTGGAAAAAGGAAAAGGAAAGAAAGAAAACCCAGAACAAACTGGGGGCAGCAACCCACCAACTGGCACAGCCCAAGCCCACCATGGGTCCAAACATCTTGCTGCCTCTGAGGATGCTTGTTCATCCCGGACGTTTCCTTCTGGATGCCCAAAATAGGTTGTTCCACCAGCTAGGTTCCCAGAAAAATACAAAAGTTTACTGGCCTCATTCGCCAGCAGGAGATCGGACATGAAGAAACCTGGCATCACAGATCATGGCAACAGATGAGCTGGCAAATTTGTGAGAAAGAAACTGTGATAATAGAACAACGTCCACCTGGAGCGAAGGCACAGGTGACTGTCAGTTAGTAGGAACTGACAGGTCAACCATGTGTGCCTTCATGCCCCCTTTGCCAGCCATGTTTGGCATAGCAGAAGGACAAGGCCTGCTGGGTCACTTTTCCATTGGGCAAGTACAAATAATACACAGCTAGCCTGAAAGCAAAATCTCCTGTCATGCATAGTCCAGGGATTTGTCCACCCCTGTGTCTGGCCTGGGGTGGCACAGTGGTGCAGCTAGAGTGGGTGCTGCCCATTTGATAGTGATAGTGTAAGTCTGTTGCCTTGTGATGGATAGGTGCTCCTCTGAGGGTGTATTCCTGCCTTGGCTTAAAGTTTCCAAATGATGCTAGATGCACTGTGACCCTGACCAGAAGCAGTTAGAGAAAGTAAATGTTCTCTGGATGCATTTCTCATGATCAAGAGAACCTGATTGCTTGTGCTACCCTGTCCATCTTTGAAGCCTCACCCAGCTTTCACCGGCCCAGGTGAATATTATATAAACGCTGGGCTATAAATAGTCTCGCCCAGGATCTTTTGTCTTTACCTGCTCACTCTTAGCCCAACAGTTTTATTTCTGGAGAGCATGTGGAAGCAGTGCCATGCAGAGGGCCCGTTTCCATAGTTACTTAGCCAGAGAGGCGCTACATTCTTAGTCGGTTTCCTCAGAAAGGCAGCGATCTGCGCGTTTGAATAGGCTTGTCGCTTTTCAAACCACAGTCGAGCTTCAGAAAAGGTATTGAATATGTTGAAAGGTTTCGTTGAATTAGCTTTGTAGCCCCAGCAGTTATGAAGTCTGCTCTGCATGCTATTGTGCCATGCAGAATGTTTGCCAATAGGCATGAACAAGTGGAGTTTAACCTTAAACTCTTAGCAGCCACAGACGGGTCCAATATAATTTTTTCTTCTATAGATATAAGCGCATAATAGGCACTGTAGGTAACATATTGGCAACTGAGATACTTTCTTAATGCGTATTATCCATTTTTAGGCTCTGTATACCACTTTAGCTTTTAATAAAAATAGTAAATAATAACATATAGTAAAATATAACAATATAACAGATTGACTTATATTTAGACACTTAACTTTTTCAATAGATCTTTATACTATTGTTTACTTCCAAAACATCTCTGACTCTCTGAGACATGGACTGTTGTGGTGTCTGGTACCAGGACATTACCAGCAGGTCCTTCAGCTTATATATGTTGAGTGGTGAATCGTCCTACAGTGCATGCTGGTGACATTTCTTCCATGCCAGCAACTCGTTTATATTTAATTGTATTTTTTTGGCTGCTCCCTTATTACGGGTCACCACAGTAGATCATGATGGAACACATACCACTTTTACTGCAGATGTCCTTCCTGACACAACCCTTCTTTTTTACCCGGAGAGAGCACGTTGACAAGTTTATTTTTCAATTGCTAGGATGTTTGGACACCCTTTTCCCCACCTTCCTCAGACATAGCCAATCATGTCTGTGTAGACACCCAACCAACTGATAGCATCATCTTCAAATCATAAATTCTGATAAATCTAAAGACTACTGCCTTATTCTGCACAAATTACCAAATACATGAAACACATTCCATGCTGATATGAACAATGCTCTGTGAATAAGGGTTACATGACTGCAGGTAACTGGATCTGGGCCGAATTTGGACTAGTACCTTTTAGCATAGCTCAGGTTGGTCATTTTAACTTGGCAACTGTATTGATTTGAGTGTAAAGTTGAAAACTATGGCTTAATTAGCATGTCAAACATTTAGTTTTTTATTATTATTAACTTCAATGGTTTTCAGACTGTGGCATGGATTCCAATGGTAGTTTGTCAAGAGACCTTGCAGTTTGTGTTGCATTGCTGTGACCTTGACCAGGATGAAGTGCTAATTGAAAATGAACGAATAATTGAAGAAACTGATTAGTTCCGACAACTGCCTTCAGAATCTCTTGTCTACCTGGCAACCGTGATTATCTTGTTGTTTTTAAAGCTTTTAAAGCTCGAATACACCTGAGCGGCACAGGGGCTCGGTGGGTAGCACTGTCAACTCACGGCAAGGAGGTCTTAGGTTCGATTCCCAGGTGGAGTGGTCCGGGTCCTTTCTGTGTGGAGTTCGCATGTTCTCCCTGTGTCTGCGTGGGTTTCCTACAGGAGCTCCGGTTTCCTTTCACAGTCTAAACACATGCAAGTGAGGTGAATTGAAGATACTAAATTGCCCATGACTGTGTTTGATATTAAATACTTGAACTGATGCATCTTGAGTAACCAGCAACTACAGGGGTTGGACAAAATAACTGAAACACCTGGTTTTAGACCACAATAATTTATTAGTATGGTGTAGGGCCTCCTTTTGCGGCCAATACAGCGTTAATTCGTCTTGGAAATGACATATACAAGTCCTGCACAGTGGTCAGAGGGATTTTAAGCCATTCTTCTTGCAGGATAGTGGCCAGGTCACTACGTGATGCTGGTGGAGGAAAACGTTTCCTGACTCGCTTCTCCAAAACACCCCAAAGTGGCTCAATAATATTTAGATCTGGTGACTGTGCAGGCCATGGGAGATGTTCAACTTCACTTTCATGTTCATCAAACCAATCTTTCACCAGTCTTGCTGTGTGTATTGGTGCATTGTCATCCTGATACACGGCACCGCCATTGGATGCACATGGTCCTCCAGAATGGTTCGGTAGTCCTTGGCAGTGACGCGCCCATCTAGCACAAGTATTGGGCCAAGGGAATGCCATGATATGGCAGCCCAAACCATCACTGATCCACCCCCATGCTTCACTCTGGGCATGCAACAGTCTGGGTGGTACGCTTCTTTTGGGCTTCTCCACACCGTAACTCTCCCGGATGTGGGGAAAACAGTAAAGGTGGACTCATCAGAGAACAATACATGTTTCACATTGTCCACAGCCCAAGATTTGCGCTCCTTGCACCATTGAAACCGACGTTTGGCATTGGCACGAGTGACCAAAGGTTTGGCTATAGCAGCCCGGCCGTGTATATTGACCCTGTGGAGCTCCCGACGGACAGTTCTGGTGGAAACAGGAGAGTTGAGGTGCACATTTAATTCTGCCGTGATTTGGGCAGCCGTGGTTTTATGTTTTTTGGATACAATCCGGGTTAGCACCCGAACATCCCTTTCAGACAGCTTCCTCTTGCGTCCACAGTTAATCCTGTTGGATGTGGTTTGTCCTTCTTGGTGGTATGCTGACATTACCCTGGATACCGTGGCTCTTGATACATCACAAAGACTTGCTGTCTTGGTCACAGATGCGCCAGCAAGACGTGCACCAACAATTTATCCTCTTTTGAACTCTGGTATGTCACCCATAATGTTGTGTGCATTGCAATATTTTGAGCTCTTACCCTGCTAATTGAACCTTCACACTCTGCTCTTACTGGTGCAATGTGCAATTAATGAAGATTGGCCACCAGACTGGTCCAATTTAGCCATGAAACCTCCCACACTAAAATGACAGGTGTTTCAGTTATTTTGTCCAACCCCTGTACCTGTCATGTCATGAATGTAACCAAAGTGTGTAAAACATAATGTTAAAATCCTAATAAATAAATAAATACCTGAATACACCCTGGACAGGGCACCAATACATCACAGGGCACCACACGCTCACTTATTCATTCAATCACTCACACGTCTAGAGATGTGTTTTCTTTGATTGTTAATTCTCAATAGCCTTTTTTTTCAAGTCAGGGTCGCAGTGTGTCTGTTGCCACCTTAAAACACAGAGACGAGATGGTAATACATCTTGGACAGGGTGCCAATCCATTACTCACACACAGTTACTCACAGTTATCTGTCTATCTATCTGTCTGTCTGTCTGTCTGTCTGCCTATCTAACTAATTTACCTTCTGGAGGAAAAGTTCCAAACTTGTATGATCATTAGTTTGTCTGTAAGATGATTTGTTTTTATTTTTTTATTTTATTAGGATTTTATGTTATGTTTTACACACTTTGGTTACATTCATGACAGGACAGGTACGTACTGGTTACACAAGATTCATCAGTTCAAGTTTAATATCAAACACAGTCATGGACAATTTAGTATCTCCAATTTACCTCACTTGCATGTCTTTGGACTGTGGGAGGAAACCGGAGCTCCCGGAGGAAACCTACACAAACACGTGGAGAACATGCAAACTTCACAAAGGATCCATACCGCTCCACCTGGAAATCAAACACAGGACCTTCTTGCTGTGAGGCGACAGTGCTACCCACCAAGCCGCCTGTAAGATGATTTGAATAATTTTCAGTTTCTGTGTGAGTTTCCTTTAAGTAAACTCATGATGAACTGGCACCCCGTCCAGGTTGTATTCCAGTCTTCCCAGGTGACACCTGACCCATGAGATCTTGATCAGGATTAAGCAGTTAGTGAAAATGAGTGAACGAATAATTAAATAAATTAATTTTAAATTAGAGCATCTTACATTTATAGGTTAGGCTTAAAAGTGACTGTATTCTTCCGCAGTCACGATCAGGAAACACAGCTTAGCTCGTACCCCCTCCCAGCCTGAGAGGCGAGGACAGGCGTCCGGGTTTGAGAGTGGGCGAGCGGGGTGTATTTCTGGAACACGAGGGAAACCTACAGCTCTGTGAGTGGGGCTGCAGTACATCAGTGGGCTTTCCTAACCCTGTTCTCATAGTCTGCGATCATCTATTTTCCTATATGAATTTTGGCTTTTGCTTTTGCTCTTAATATCCATATCCAGAAAATGATAAATAATAGAGGAACGTATGAAAAATCTGCATTCACAACGAGTATCTTATATTTATAATGAGTCGTGTTTCCGGTTGAGGTTTCACCAATGGTGTAGCTCTCTTATTCCTTCATGCTGTCTTAGAAGCTTTATTGTTTCCTGTGTTTAAGGGAATTATGATGTGGGACATGTTGAAGGAATCTGAAATGTACGTGGGTGGGGGACATGATTCCTTCTTTGCTGAAAGAGCTCTGATTTTTTTCCCTTCTGTTCTTTGGCATTAAACACACTATCAAGCAGCAGGAAAGAAGCCTTGAATTAAAGGTGATGGGAGAAACAAGCATTCTATCATGTTTAACTTTCGGCATATAAATACTGTATATATTTGTACTTACAACCCCCATCGCCTAAAGCAGAAATAATTGCATGGTAATGCAATTTCCTAGCGAATTTCCATAGTAGATATGGCCTGATGGCTCACGTATTTCGGAAACAGCAATAAGCGCTCACAGTCGAGTACTCACTGACAGTGGTCCAAAGAGGGACAAGTCACAAACCGCAGACAGGTTGTTGAGTGGCCAAGACTCATTACTACCACAGGACATGACGGATATGGTGACTGGTAGGGACTAACAGAGCTACTGTGGTTCAAAATGCAGTACTGGTGAAGAGGTGAATGTATCACAACACAGTGCATCCATCTCTTTTGTGTATGGGGCTGTGTAGCCGCAGGCCAGTTAAAGCACCCATGCTTACCCCTGTTCACAGTCAAAGCACCAACAATGAGCAAACAGACTGGTCCCTTGAATCCTGAATGAATCCAGAAGAGACCCTAACCACCCAGCTGGGGAATCAAACCCAAGCCCTTCTTGCTGTGATGAACCATCGTACCACAAGAAAATAAAACAATGAATCTCTTATTAAAATCATTAATGGTGGCACTATGGTCCACAGGTAGTGTGGGTTATGCATAGCAATGCGAATCCATGTAGTGTCACTGTGTCTCTCTATGATTCTTATTAGGAGGAGACATTTATTACAGAATTAAATATAAATAAGGGTTTATTTTATAGAACTTTTCATTTGGAATCTAAAAATACTTAAATACGGGCCGCTCAGGTGGCGCAGCGGTAAAAACACGCGCTGCAACCAGAGCTGTATTTCAAGTACGTCGTATCGAATCCAGCTCTGCCTTGCCGGCTCGAGGCTGAGTGGCTGTATGAGCAACGATTGGCCGGTTGTTCAGTTGGGGGCGGGACAAAGAGCCACATGTGGGTCTCTCTCTGCCAGAATGCGATTACGACCTCTGCTGGCTGATTAGAGGCGCCTGCACAGAGATGAGGAAAGAGTGCTCTTAGGGTGTGTCTCTCCGCATGCAACGCTAGGTGGCCCAATACTCATCAATGTGTGGGTGGCAAAAATGCATACGGCTTGCTGCTCATATGTCGGAGGGGATATGGGTTAGCTTCGATCTCCTCGGTCAGGGCAGGGTTCGGCATAAAAAGAGAGGAAGCACGATGCAAATTGGACAATTGGACGCGCTAAAGGGGAAGAAAAAGGGGGGAAAAATACTGAAATACAAATATTAAATAGTATTATAAATGTTAAAGGTGCATTCGATATAATTTTGGCACTAATTGTTATATTGTGAACAGCAGCAGATTACGTTTTTCACCTCATCCATAGCATCAGCGTTAGATGTTTAGCAATAAGGTCTGACATGTTTTTATTTGTAAGCAGTGAATTTTGGAAGCATGTCATTATTATGACTAGCAGGGGGAATGTAAACAGGCCAGCCCAAAATTTTTTAGATGCCTCAGCCTTATAAATTACTTAACTCATTAAATATGGACATAATTGAGTCTTTGTAATGGACTGTCCAAAGATTAATTGTACTGTTTAGCCATTCCAAAACCAGTTTTATATGCAGTTATATGGTCTGTTCTTTTGGAACCTAACAAGATTTAACCTCCTGGCTAAGAGTATAAGAATGTGGCAAACACAGACAGGATTGGCTGTGTCTGAGGAAGAGAAAAGTTTGAACAGGTTCCTCATTGCTGCAGCAATTACGAGGCATGATTGATTCACGGATAGTAATGCATGACTCTGTCATGACTCTGCATGTGATATTGCTCTCTGGAAGGGGGGAAAAATGCAAAATTAGATAAAAAAAAAGATTTTAGGGTTTTTATCTTTTTTATGCATTTTCTCCCGATTTTTAACGCATCCAGTTTTTACCCGATTGCATTCTGCTTCCTCTCTACTGTTTCTCTACCTCCGATACGTGATCAGTATCCAACTGCATTTTTTTACCTGCACCAGCCGAGTTCATATGCGAATCAGCCCTGTGCACGGAGAGCCACACCCTGATCAGCATTATTCCTCTACTCTGTGCAGACGCCATCAACCAGCCAGCACAGGTCGTAATTGATTCAGTTATGATGTCCCTATCCGGCTCCATAACCCTGTATGAAGAACAGCCAAACGTTGTTTATGTAGCCTCCCAGCCCAGCCAGATGGCAGAGCTGAGATTCGATACGATGTATTCGAAATCCCAGCTCTGGTGTGCTAGCGTATTTTACCGCTTTCCCTCAGGGTGGTGGAAGAAGGGGGGTTCGGTTGGTAGTTGTTGGAACATCTGATTATTCAAACAAAGGTCCTTTCAGCTGGTTGACAGGTTACGTTTTGTTTTGGACCTGAAGTAGTCCAGTGTTCCATCTGCTTTGTGTTTATTAACAGTATTTACAGTTGGTCTTGGGTCCTGAGGATGCACACTTGCTGACACCCAGGATCTGCAGGCACTGCATCATTGACATGGAAGACAGTAATGTAGCTTGTGACAGTCTCCCAGGTCTTCTCAGGTGAGGTTAGAGTCTTTGACCTAAGTTTTTGTAATAACCTGTCCACTACAGGTATGTAGGTAGAGATTAGGTCAAGTGTGGAACCTGCCCTTTATTTATACCTACACTATCACATAGGAATTTTATTATGAAAGACTTTCCTCCTAAAGATGTACACATGGTGTAAAAATGGATTAATCTATTGTTAAGGCATAATTACGGTTGCCATAGGTAACAGTGCTTCTCCAGTGTAGTCTGGTAAAGACATTCTTCCATGCTGCACATTTCCTTTTATTATACTCAGTGACATTAGATTAAAATGAGCCCTATTTGTGCTGCTATCAGATAATTACAACACATTAGAGTTCAGATAGGATAGGTTAATCATAAAATTTCACTCTTTAGCCCAGTGTTGATACTTTTAATGACCGTGATACAAAATTATTCACTTATTTCGTTTTCTATCCATGTATTCTCCCTACTTAATTCAAAAATTCAGAACATCTTTGCTGTCAAAGCAACCACCAGTCCGAAAATGTGAGGGCTACCAGATTCTCCTGGGCATTGATGTAGGGCAGGTCATGAATTTGGAAGAGGTTGCTGTTCAACTCACCACCGATCACATGAGCTCACAGACCCTCTGGGATGTTACTCAAAAGGGTAGACAAGAATCATCTCCCGGCTCCCGGCCATAGGAGGGACAAGCTGTGTTCTTTGGGCAGGTAAAGCATTACAGCAGGGTGCTTCCCACACACCTCTGATCTTATGACCCCTGACATTGTTTTATACATAATGCCCTACCTTTGGCCAATTTATTTTTTTAACTAGTAACCTATGACATCCTTAATAACAATTGCAATTTGTTTTGAATAAAGTGTCTACTGAAAGCTGTAAATGTACATGTTTTAAACCAAAAAAAAGCAGAACGAATCATCTGTTTGTCAATTATTCATTCAGCCTCATTACAATTACATTCATTCATTTATTTATTTAGATGATCAGATTTGAAGATGCCTCTACAGCCAAACTGACCTTAAAGCTTGACTGGCAGCATCTAAACCCATGACAATGTAAAACTTACCTGGCGGTAGACAGTGTCATCTTTGTAACATCAGCATCTTTTTTTAGTGGCTGACCTTTTTTGGTGGCTCTGAGATTAAATCAGATCATCCAGACACATTTTAACTTAGTATAAAATGACAGCTTGGGTTTTCTTTAACTTGATAATAGATTGCTGGTTCATGCACATTTTAGGGGCACAGTTTAAAACTAATTAAATTAAAATAGGCACAGAGAACAACTTTGCTGTTGCTTGGCATCAGCTCTTAATTTAATTACTCTGTGACTGAACTGGAGGGATTGAAGATAGAGGGATTGAAGGATGTTTCTTTCTTTCCTAAGTGTAGAGGGTAAAACTTATCATTCTTTTAATAGTGGAAAGTTCTTTAGATCCTGATGCAGCAAAGCATTCCCACACCATCACACTACAACCTCAAAGTGTGACTGTAGGTGTAATGTTCTTACTGTAATATGGTGTACAATTGTACCATGAAACTCAACGTCAATTGGTTCTGGGACTGGCGCTGGTATTTTTCCATAGGAATGTAAGGGAATCCTGTTAATGCGTTCCATGGTCCCGTGGAACTGCATATATTTTAGGCTTATGTAAAATAAGGGGTTGTTTTTGACACTTATACACCAAAAATAACACAAATATAATATAAAAACACTGAAATAAAAAGCTGATTCTCACAATTTATCAGAACCCTGAGCTGTAACACAAGTTTAAAAGTGAAACAGTGAGAAAAAAATCCAGCTAAACACAGATACATGTGGAGCTTTTAGAGTGAATCTGATGGTTATTCCAAACAAATGCAGTTTCGTCTCATATGCACACTTTGATGACGTATTACCGCACCGCTTAAGCCGAGCGCTAAACACAAAGCGACTGTTCATTGTTAATTTGAAATTAAATAAATATTTTTTTAAACAACAAACTGAACTTGTTGAGTTTAAGGGAAACATTGAGTTTAAGGGTACAAACTTCTCGATGAAGGGTGTTGAGTTTCAAAGACTTTGAGTTTAGGGAACCTTGAGTTACAAGGTACCACTGTACTTGGTTTTTTGACAGATGTGTTGAACTATGACTGTAGTTGTTTAGTTGTCCATAAAGTTTTCATTTTGATCTGTCAATCTATAGAACAATATCCCAAAATGGATAATTCAGGTCCTTTTTTTAATGAGCATGTTGGTTGAACACATTTGTTTGGTTAGCTGAAACTAGAGAAACTAGAGGTTTGGATGTTTTTTGCTCGAATTGTTTGTAACTTTCTGGATTTGTTGTTGCTAAACCCTAAATTAAGTTCTTGCACTCAAGGGTAGATTTATCACTGTTTAATTTGACATAATAGCTTTCACTGTAGTTCATTGAAGATTTAAAGCTTTAAAATACAGCGGTACCTTGAAACTCAACGTCAGTTGGTTCTAGTAGTGGCATCAAGTTTCGAGGTATTTTTCCCATAAGGATGTATGGGAAACCTGGTAATGCGTTCTATGGTCCTTTGGAGCTGCATATATTTTAGGCTAAAATATTAATTAATTAGTCTTAAAAATTAATTACAATATATTTTCTTTATGCATTTTCTCCCATGCATCTTTTTTTAGCGCATCCAATTGTCCCATTGCATCATGCTTCCTCTCCAACAATGCCGATCTCTGCTCTGATTGAGGAGAACAAAGCTAACCCACGCCCCCTCCGACACGTGGGCAGCATGCCGTATGCATCTTATCACCTACACTTTGACGAGTGCAGTGCAGCCTAGCTGCGTGTACGGAGGGACACATCCTGAGAGCACTCTTTTCTCATCTCTGTGCAGGCACCATCAATCAGCCAGCAGAGATCGTAATTGCACCAGTCATGAGAGAGAGAGTACCTATCCGGCTTAGTCACGCCCATATGAACAACAGGCCAATCGTTGTTCATGTGGCCGCTCAGCCTCAGCCGGCAAGGCAGAGCTGAGATTCGAAACAATGTATTCGAGATCCCAGCTCTGGTTCCAGCGTGGGTTTTTACCGCTGCGCCACCTGAGCGGCTCTATGTCGTTCATTTAATACATTAAGTCACATTAAGCTTTTTTATTTTTAACAATAAACGTTTTAGAACCCTGTGTTGTAACAAAAGTTTAAAAGTGAAACTGGAGGAAAATCCAGCTAAACACAGATACATGTGGAGCTTTCAGAGTGGATTTGATGGTTATTCCACACAAATGCAGATTCGTCTCATATTCGCACTTTGATGACTATTACAGCACCGCATCGAGTTTAAGCAAAACAACAAGTTCAAAGATTTCGATCTTAGGGGACGTCAAGGCACCACCAGCTTTGTTAGGTTTTTTTTTGCAGTTTTTGGAATGTACTTGGATCCCATGATCTCACTATTCTTCTACAAACTTTATGATGATTGCTTGAATTTGATAGCAAGTTTCAGGATATGTAATGCTGAAATTAAGCCTACAGTTATTCGAAATGCTTTTTTAAACAAGCATGGGGTTTCCCTCACAAACTGGTTCCAGACAAATAACCCACCAGTTTGTCTGCCTTTACTGGATCTGTCAATTCAGATCAGCCTTTTGAACAATTTCCAACCTGTCTGCGTCTTTACACTTTAACCATCATCGCATTATACTTCAGTGTACTAATCTTCATAAGTGCAAAGCATTACATAAAGCCATTACACAGCTTGGTGACATTTTGCAGAGGCGAGAGGTGAGAGTTGCTCTGCAGTTACCGTCACACCAGCTTTGGTGTTATGAACTGCTTAATAGAGTTAGGTCGACTGGAATAAAGGCAACACACTTGGATAAGAGCACATTACCATGACGAAAACCATTTGCTCCTGAGAATGTCAGACTTATTTGTCTTTTCAAGATGAGGCCTATTGTGTCATTATGATAATCGCTACAAAAACATCGGCACACATCCGGCTTGTATATTTTTTTTGTCCTAAACATTCTTTATAGAAACAAACCTAAATGAAACACTGTCCATTCACTTTCATTTCGAATTTGGATAACATTGGTTTGGAAACCACATTAATACACTTAGGTGACACTGCCTGAATGCCATTGGACACCCATTTAGTTTTTCTCTCGCTGCCATAACAGCCTTCATGCTTCTGGAAAACTTTTCCAGTTGATTTTAAAACACAAGGTCTTTTTGGAAGGCTTTTTTTTTTTTACCTTGCTTTTTGTAAACGACACATTGTTATACTGAAAAAGGAAACTTCATGATCTTTATCCAACTTTGCTACTTAAGCAGAAGAACTAAATTCTCTAGAGTGTCTATGTATAATGTCATAGTAAGATATGGGTTGCTACAATAGCCAAGTTATCAACTTGAGAGCATGTCTACATACTTTCTGCCACATATTGCTTGTTTTTAGCACATGACAATTAAGCACCATTGAAAATGCTTGCTTCTTTCTGCATTTGGATGAAAATAGAATGGACAGGCTTTATCTGACATTGATTTTACCAATAGTTCACCAATAGTTCACCAATAAAATAGTCACCAGCCTACTTTATTGGTTGCATTGTCAGTCATATGTTGAAATAAAATTGCTTGTATATTAAGAGGTACATTCAAATAGTATTTAATCCCTAAAGTGAAGTTTTTACACCAAGTAAAACATAACCTCAGGGGGTAAAGCAAATCATAATGCAGTGGTACTCTTCCTAAACCTTCACTCGAAGACAAAATAACAGATTAATTAGAATAAAATACGAAATAATTAGATAAAATACAAAGTAAAATATACAGATGGTCAAACTTCAGTTCCCTGTAGTGCATAATAACTTTATTTGCAATAACTACATTGACTACAGAGCCTTTACTCAAATAAGTAAGAAGTTTCTCTACCACCTGTCCTTGGTAACTCTGGAACAGTTGTTAAGCAGCGCATTCAACCTTGTTTGCATCCAAGACGAGGATTAATGAAAGATTGCCTCGTCTACGACGTCTGGATACTATGAATATTTGGTCATTTGTAATTAAAGAAGTCCTCCAAGAATTATACACAGACAACATTCTGGTGTACTCCTGCAACCTGGAGGAACACAACGATTGTCGTCCCACCAACTGTACGTCATGGCAGGGAAGTGCCAATTTCGTGTGCCCACAGTCTGCTGCTTATGTTTTTTTTCTCAGAAAACACACCATGGAAGTTAAAAAAAATACTGGTCATAGCGTTAAAAATCATAGAGCTTCGAAGGTTCTCTGCTTGTGTCAATTACTACAACTTCAGCACCACTGTCGCACATCTCACCTCTTTTCTCAGGGGAACTCCACTCTGACTCACCTGGTCATCTACTGCTGACAAAGCATTCATTCAGTCATTCATTAGACAGATTCTTCACTCCCCTTTGTTGGAAAGGTAAATGCTTCAGAGATTTAAATAGGGACTGTCTATCCCAAAGACAAGTTAACTCTCAACAAAACTTTACCTTTTACCCTATTACTTAAAGAAACTGCTCCTAGTAAAATAAACTATTTTACAAAAAGAAACTTAAATCAAGATGACCCACAACTATTTCCATGCCAAACTAGATGGACTCTCTTCTCCACTTGTTTCTAGTTTACTATATTGTTTAGACCTGGATCCAAGAATGCTAAAGCTGATGATCTTTCTTCTGTACACAAACCCAGTCCTGTTTCCCAGTCAAGCTCTCCTTCAACCATCTTTCAGCTCACCTTCATGGATGCTCTATCTGGGATCTTAGAAGCAGTTGCAGATAACCCCATGACAGTCCAACTGGATAGATGTACGTAACACAACCTCTCCAAAAGAAACCACAATTCCCTTGCCACAGGCTACCCAGGAGTCACCTGACCTTGTCAACTCCTGGTCAAAAGATATAGGTGGCCTGACTCAATCTCAGGTGTACAAATACGTGTCTTCCTGCTCTGTGTGCCCAGACACACCGGTTCCTATCCCTCAAGAGCCCTGAATGCACCATTCTGTGGACTTTGTCATGAACCTCCCAGTCTCTTAAGGTGATACTAATATTTAGGTTGGTGATGGGTCTCTTCTCTCTCCCAAATCTCCCGAATGCTTTTCAGACAGCAGGAAGCCTCTTTCAACATATCCCACCACTTTGGTTTGCTAGAGCAACTTTATCTCAGATCATGGCCCACAGTTCACATTTAAAGTCTGTAGAGCTTTCATGCAGTGGTTGGGGATCAGTGTCAGCCTAACATCTGGTCATCATCTCGAATCAAATTAGCTGGGAAACTTAATCAGGAGGTGGGACATTACCTTTGCAGCTACTGCAGTGACAAATAGTATGAATGGAGTAAGTTTCTTTCCAGGGCTGAGTGGAACATTAATTTAAGTAAAGTTTAGAAAAACTGAAGGGAGTTTCTCACTCTTCTGTGGTACACACCACATAGTAGCTAGAATGCCGAACTGAGCATTAGAGTGTTGAAAAGTTAATATTATTATTTTATTATATTTATTATTTATATATACAGTATATATATTACATTTGTTAAAGTGCTGTCAGACGGCCCTTAAGCCAGTCATGCAGTATTAGACCATCTTGGCTCTAGCTTAACTTCCCTTCATATCCAGTCATAATAAAACTACTGATATTTGTATTAAAATCAAAAAATAATATATTTTAAATTTATTCTAGTCATCTAATATGATGAAAACTTATCGATAATACGGCTATAGCTTGGCAATTTTCCCCAGCAGACTACGATGTTGTTACCATGGTTACACTTTTTTGGCACTTTATAAAGATTTTCAAACCTTCAGAGGATAAAATAATGTCCAGCATTCATCCTGCTCTGGACAAAAATGCATGATTATTCCAAGTTTTACACCATAAAGTTTTACTAGTGTACATAATTGTATCACTTTTTGTTACTATATAGCATGCTATCTTTTTACTTATATAAAATCCTACTAATTTTTTTTATTGTTGCTAAATATTTTTACATTTTTTATAAAATATACTACTGCGTTTTCACTTAATTAAATTAATATATTTAAATTATAATATTTTATTAATAATTATGAATACACATTTATAATTTACTTTTTAGGAAATCAAAACCTTACAGTGCTTGAGATTCTGGGCCAATCCGAAAAAATCGGTGCCATTTCCATCCCCGGGAAATTATATGTATTAAAGTATATGAAAATTAACTTTAAAATGCATTTTAATTGAGCAAAGTGTCCTGTACATCGATCTGACTGCAAATTTAGGATATATAATTTAAAACGTTAATAAAAACTCCCTATAACACTAAAAAAAAAATTTTCTTTTTTCATGTCCCTGCTCTCTAACACGACACTTTACAATAAATTATAATAAGTCAAATCTTACAGAAATTATTTTTTCCTTGCATTGTTTGGTGACTTCATATCCCATCTATGTTTTTAATATTTATTTTCCACAAAAAAATATAATAATGTGGTTAAAATACACATTTTAGTCATGTCCCCAGGTTTTTTACTCCCCAGGTAGTCCTATTACCCTAACATATTTATCCTTCTGAAAAATGTTTCTGAAATATTCTTAAGTCACATTTTCAACAGAAATTATCTGTATCTACTGAACGCCACGGGAAGATTAATCTCCACAAACATTCCTTTTACTTAGATTTTTAAAAGTTATTATTTGTTTATTTTAAAAATAGTTTTTTGATAAATCGCTAGACTGTGCCCAGTGTTCTCATGCTTTTAGCATGAACTCCATGCTGCTATATTTCGTGTATTTACCAATTCTATGTAAAAAAACTCAGTTTTGTTACTTTCAGTCCTACAACCATCTTCCACTTAGAAACCTGAGAAAAGAAGCCTGAGATTGACCAAAACACATTCTGAGTAGTTAAGTATGTGTGTAACTAGATTCAGTGTTGAATAAAGACAAAAAAATATAGTGTAATTGTATTTAGATACTACACGCAAATGGCACCCACTTGGTGGAATGGCCCTTCTACTGTTTTTTTTTTCTTCTTCTTTTGCTAAAAGAAAAGGTTCACATGAAATTAGGTACTGACATTCTACAGTAAAATGAATCCTGTAGAGCTGAAAGCCGTTACATATTGGGTTTATGTTTCCTGCCTAAGCATGGCTGTTAAAGTAGCTCAGCAGTGTCTCTGTCCAGGGTGCTGATGTAGCTGTTTCTCCAAATTCAAATATAAACCTAGCCCCTTCTTGTTTCCATTAAAAATGCACCACCTGTGGTAAAATTTACGATGAACTCTCAAAAATTGAAGCACTAAAATTGCTTTTTAATCATTCTTTTGTTTGTACCTTTAATATTTGTAATAATTCATAAGACTGAATATGTAGTGCACTCATTTAAAGTAAAGTACACATTCCTCTAAATTATAATACAATTAAATAAATCCCATTTAAATAATTACATGCTGAACATACAAAAGTTTTCTCTTGATGGGGCCACCTAAGCAACACATTTTACTAGTTTGTACTACTTCTGCTGTAGGAGACGCTTTTATTATTATTATTATTATTATTTATTATTTTAAAAACTACTTCCTCTTTTACTTTATAAAAGGCATATATAAAGCATATAAAGGGCTTGGGCTCAATTCCCAGGCTGGACAGCCAGGGTCATTTCTTTGTGGAGTTTACATGTTCTCTCTTTGTCCACGTCTATTTTTCTCATGGGTGCTCCAATGTGTGTGTGTTTGTGTGTGCCCTGTGAAGGACTTTGTCAACCTGTCCAGGGTGTTTCCTACCTTTCGCCCACTGAATCAAACCCACCTTGACCCTGACCAGGATAAAGTGGTGGCAAAATGATGAATGAATAATCAATCAATTGATTGATCGATTGATTGGACCTGTAACACCTGGAAACGCTTGCTGCAAACCAGAAAAACAATAAAGGAACCCATAAGTCAGTAAGATTAAGTTCTTTAAGAGCCCTTGTATAACAATAAAGGTAAGGAATTACAGGATGTTAAACTACAGTACAGGCTACAAAATATTTATTGTATTCATAATAGCCTACTACTTTATTCTGCTCAGGCTTGCAATGGATCTATTGCCACATGCAAAAAAGACCTGCCATGACTCTGACAAATATTATGGTGATAAAATATAAAAATGATATAAATGAAATAAGTTCTAGAATGTCATTCTAACCTTATGGCACATCTTCCTGTTTTCTTTATATTGGTAATGATTGACTGCAGCTGGTGACATATCTGTGTCCATATAGGATAGGACCAGTTTCACCCATCAAAAAGCACATTGGTCTCTTTCTAAGAGAGGAAAACCCAAACTGTCACCTTTTGCTGAGAGGTATTTGTCCAGATGATCTGATGTTGACATTTACAGCATTTAGCAGATGCTTTTATCCAAAGCGACTTACAATTATGACTACAATTTATGGCTTAAGGGCCTTGATCAGGGGCCCAACAGTTGCAACATTCTGATTACTAATCCAGTACCTTTACCACTGAGCTACCATGAAGTACCAATCTAAGTTATTGTGTACAGCTGGCAGGTTCTTGGAGAACCTATATTGTTGTATGTTTTCCAATCATTCTTTTAAAGACAAAAAAACTATTGCAGAAATCCTTAAAATACCAAGACTGCCATTGTGTACAAGTTCCTTTACAGGTGTATGTAAACTTTTAGGGTAAGATAACATTTTATTAATCCCCAGAGGCAAATTAGAGTGTTCCAGAAGCTTACATACACATAAATATAAAAAAACATATATGTAAGCTAAATAAAATAAATGAAAAAATATTGAAATTATTTATTCATTTATTGTTTGTTTTACCACCGTTTTATGCTATTCAGGTTCGTGGTGTGTCCAATTTAACGACCGAAAGGAAAGAAACACCCTGGACAGGTCGTTTGTCCACCACAGGGCAAACACACACACACACACACACACACTTTCACATGCACACACCTTGGGCAATTTAGTAGCTCTAATTAGCCTGACTGTATGTCTTTGGACTGTGGGAGGAAACCAGATCACCCGGAGAAAACCCACACAGACACAGGGAGAACATGCAAACTCCAAATGGAAAGGACCCCGGACTGCTTCTCTTAGGAATTGGATTTAGGACGTTCTTGCTGTGAGGAGACAGTGCTACCCACCTGGCCAATGTGCCGCCCTAGAATGAGATTAAATAGAAATAAAAAAATTTACAATTTGAAAAAAAGGAACAAAAAGAATATACTGTATATGTTTACTGTAATCTGTCAACTGTAGCTGTTTTTAAGGTGCGGACGAGTATGTGATTGTAGGATGTGATTGTACATGTTTTTACAGGCGGCACGGTGGCTAAGTGGGTAGCACTGTCGCCTCACAGCGAGAAGGTCCTGTGTTCGATCCCTATGTGGGGCGGTCCGGGTCCTTTCCGTGTGGAGTTTGCATGTTCTCCTCGTGTCTGCGTGGGTTTCCTCCGGGTGCTCCGGTTTCCTCTCACAGTCCAAAGACATGCAAGTTAGGTTAATTGGAGATCCAAAATTGTCCATGACTGTGTTGGATATAACCTTGTGTGACCTAATCTTGTGTATCAAGTAACTACCGCTCCTGTCATGAATGGAACCAGAGTGTATAACATACAAACAAACAAACAAACATGTTTTTACACTAGATATACAATATTATATCGATGTGTACAGATGTGCAGTGTATAGACACCTGGATGAATTAGTTATTAGTTTTGACCTCTGTATATATCTAGTTCATCTATGTGCAGCATGGTCCAGTCTGGTTCCAGCACAAGTTAACAGAGACCTGTTGGAAGCGTCAGAAGCGCAACTCTCGGCGATTTGGAGGGGAGGGGAAACCCCGTCACATCCTCTCTGTCCATGTTTGGGCATGAAGAAGGTACGCAGCGGGGGAATCCTCTCCCTACACACAGTGAATGAAGGAGGGAGGGTACAACGCACCCATCAGAGGTATAAAAGCGGCTCGGGGTGAGAGGAGCGCAACAACACACAGCGAGCAATAAGCAAGTGCGCATCGCTGAGCTGAGGATAACAACAGGGGATTCCTCATTATTCACTTTCTGTCGGACCCTTTACGGACTACATCGTTTCACTTGAAGATTTCATCATTTCATTCTTTAATATTCGATCTACTTGGACCGACGTTTCGTTTTTTGGGGGGAAAATGCTGAACAACGTCGATTTAAACTCTCAGGACTCTTTCTACCCGCAGTTTGATACCTGTACTGACTCCGCCATCGGAATGATGGACACTAAAGATAATCAGAATGTCTTCATGGATGCTGAACACACCACAAGTGCTCAGTTTTCACACGGTAAGTCTGTCAATGCTTATGCGTTTCTTTTCTACATCTATAGATCTATTATTTCGTTGTGTTTTAAACAGGATTCTGTTTACTGGGATTTGGATTCATCCAGTGTACCATAAAACGCATTTAAAACACTCTTACCAATAAAGGTTTCATGCAAGAGTCACATCCGTTCCCTAAATTATATTTAACGGTTGGTTCTAGATTTAGACCATCTAGAACTGCAATCATTGCACAATTCATGTATTTACCTTATGTGTAAGATGAGTTGTGTAGGAGTGTGGTAGGGAAATAGTTATTCAATAGTGCCACCAATGTTTATGGCACATGTTCAAAGCAGAACCCACTTCTGAAAGCCATTAAAGGTTCAAACACCATTTAAGTAAAAGTTGTTGCACCAATAAGTGGGTATTGCACAGCAACATGGTTCCTGGGGACCTGAAATCGATCCTCACCTCCAGTCACATTCTGTGAGAAGTTTTGCATATGTTGTAGTTTGGTTTTCTACCACAGTGTAAAAGCATGCAGAAGGTGCTTTAAATCTTCCTCAGGTAAAAGTATGTAAATATGTACATACTTAGTGCCATTTAATGGACTGGTATCATGTGCAGGAGGTATTCCTGCATTATGCAAGGTGTTTCCGGGTGCCTCTAGACCCGCTGCAAAATTTAAGAATAAATAATATTTTTAAAGCCTCAAAGGAAGTTTTTAAAGTGTATACCCCAGATAATGCACAGACCTTTTGGTTCACCCAAAGATTTTAATACCTGGCATTTTTGGTTGCACAGACAACTAGAAAATAATTTCCCACCATAAATGTTCATGTTATGTCAAAGTTTATTGGTTTTATAAGATTTGGTAAAAGATCCAGTAATTGACAGTATCAAATATTACTTTTCATTCATGTATCTTCAGGAACCACAGTGGGCCCAAATCCCTATCCTGTTTAAGGATATCCTGGCCAGTAACCCACTCATTTACTTACTCACCCATTCTATTAGTCAAACCAATGGTATATTTAGAGTAGACAGTCCACCTACTGACATGTTTTAGGAAGGTGGGCGGAAACCCGGTTATCAAAAAATACCCAAAGGAATATCAAGAAAACTAAAACAAAATTAAAGACACAGTAACCTGCCGAGGGTCAAACTATGGGTTAGAGGACATTGGGCTCTGCAGCAGCCACAATAACTTCTGCACCACTGTGCCGCCAAGTATATTTCTTGGTCCTTTTTTATGAGTGGGGAACATTCACTTAACACTAACAGACAAGGTTATTAAGGGCAACACCTTGAAAGAACCATCGCTGGTCTGTCAAATAGACATGAACATTTATGCCATTTCTTTTTTTGAATATTTGAAATATGAAGTATTTATGAAAGTATTTGTGTTAATAAAACAAATGTTTATATGAAAATTAAATAAAACATAACTTTTACACATGCCATAAATAGTTATGCCCTTCTCCCCATGTGTTAAATACAGTAAATAAACCAAATTGTCTAATAAAATGTGCAGGAGTACCTAATATTTTTTTTTAATATTTTGACTAATAGCCCTATCTTAGTCATAGTGGGTGTTTGTAACCAAAACACCAGCTGCCAGGAAGGCACACATCCCATACATGTAATCCTCTAATACCCAAAGACAACTTAGTGCAGCCAATTTATTTATTGGCATGTTTTTAGAAGGTGGGAGAAAACCAATGTACCCAAAGAAAACCCTCAAAGGGAAAACTCCTTATGGTCAGTGAGTGACTGAAGGAGAGGATCCACTGGTGCACCAATATTATCGACAGAGCCTCTGTGCTGCTTAGCATTTTTAATAAAAAACATATTTTATTTTAACATTGTATGTAGATGATGATTATAAGCTAGACAACATAGATGTAATGATTCAGTGAGAGTTATTTGTACAGGTAACATTTCTAGTAACTGTTTCTACCTGATTTTCTATCTGATTTTCTATTTTCTATCTTTATTTAAAGAGATTTACTATGTGTGACTAAATAAAGTTCAAGCAATTAAGGGGTCCAACATTGGCAACAGGGCAGGGGCAGAATTTGAATTACCAACATTACGATTACTACTATAGTACCTTAACATCTGCTGTTAAGGATGGTAAAAGTTACTATATAGTGACAAAGTGACTCTTTTTTAGTGCCCTTATTTTCAGAACTGAATGTTACTGGATGTACTTTTCTGTGTCTCTAAAATAATAATGTCTTATTTTCTGTCATTTTCTTTTACCCACAGAAACAATAGTCACTCCCAAAACAGAGCCCACTGATGTGGATCAGTACTCCTCGTGTCATGGTTCCAAGGCGAGCTACGACACCTCGCTGTCCTACTCGGGCAGTTTCTTCGTGGAGGGCTGTCAGGGCACCCACTGCAGTACGGAGACTTTGCTTAACATGATCACTGAGATTGTAGGCATCTCCACAGGACCAGCTTCAGAATCACAACAGCCCCAAGCCATGGCAGATCCTCCATCATCTGAGGCTGCAACTTTTCCCGTGGTGGTGAAAAGTGAGTTTGAGAGCAGTGGTGGTTGTTATTACGAATGGAGCACCTTCGGGAAATCCGACAGCTATCTCAGATCAGACGCTTTTTCCGCGTCGAGCGACTTTCCGCCTGAGCACCAGCAGGTGGACATGAAAGATTTGCTGGAGTCACTGTCTCCGGCGTGTCCTAACCCAGAGATGGAGTTTAAGGTAGAGCCGGGGATAAAGCAGGAGCACGGTTACGGGGAAGCATGCACCCAAAGTTTTGGCATTCCCACCTATAGCTACCCAGCTCCGGTTTTGGACACACCAACCAACAGTGTTCTCAAACCAAGCATGTTTTCAAACTTCCAACAACTACCAGGACAGTGCGACCCACCCTACGCCACCTCCACTATTGACACTCTCCTGTACTCCTCTCTCCTGCCCCCGGAGCCATTCGCTCTGAGTCACACACGTCTGCCAAAGCCACCAAGGGCACGCAAGAGCACTAACCCAACCGCTACTTCCACCACCAAAGAAAAGCCCTTTACATGCCCGATGGGCGCCTGCGACAGGCGCTTTTCACGCTCGGACGAGCTCAACCGTCACATCCGGATTCACACGGGCCACAAACCCTTCCAGTGCCGCGTCTGCGCCCGCAGCTTCAGCCGCAGCGACCACCTGACCACACACACTCGCACGCATACAGGAGAGAAACCGTTCGCCTGCGACGTCTGTGGCAAGAGATTCGCACGCAGTGACGAGCGGAAGCGGCACGGACGCGTGCACCTCAGGCACAAGGAGAAGTCTGAGCTGGAGCCCCAAGGAGTCTCTACCTGGCCCTTCACTCTACCTGAGACTATCTGATCATTTAATATGATGCCAATTCTATTTGGTGTGGCCATGACTACAAACAAGTTACAAGATGAACACAGATGATGGAAAAAATAAATGTCGATAAAGCTCTGTGTGCACTGTGCTTAAAGGAGCTACAAATTCCAGACCTGTTGACTGGTTGATCCACTAGGCCTCCAGTTTTTCATTTTTGTGGAAATTTTCATTTCACTGAGTGCTTTGGGACCCCTTGCCTACTGAGGGCCCTTATACTCTATATTTATCACATGCTTCCTTTAGCTCACGTCTGAGTTCACAACCAATGGCATATACTCATCATTCCTTAGGATGTTTCTTTAGGTTCTTATAGGTGGTCCATCTGTGATTTTATTGGGCATTATAATTGGTTGTTTTGATGTTCTTTTTGTTTCTAATCATAATTTTAAAAAATGATAAAAAAAAAAGAAACAAAAAACACTTTAAAATGTGAAGAATTTGAAACATTCTGCAAACCTAAAGCTGTTCAATAGAACAGCCCCCCCACCTTCGACTCCTCTCCAGTATTTATTTATGTGTGACTCCTTTGCAAACTTTTGAAGACCAAATTGGAGACCAAAATGTGTGATCCATTCCAGGCTTATCACAAGCCCTTATCACACTTCCACTCCTCCCACTCCGATGGCCACCGAGGAACCAGAGGACGTTTTCGGCGTCGCTGATGAGTGCCGACGCTTCTTTTGAAAAGGGGATCTTCCCTACGCACTGCTTGCTCTCTGTGCCGTAACCGCATAAACTGGTATACTTAAGTTGTGGTTAAATTTGTCGCCGAGCTGCAATTCAGCACTTCTCATTCTGGAACAGCTCCGACCTCCAGTTGCACTTCTCTGCACTCTTCTCTTCTTTTTGATTCTTTTATATTCTGATGAATTTGTTTGATATTGCTTTGGAAACTGCATGTTTATTATTCATGTTATTAGATGATAATAATGAAAACGAATAAGCTATTGTCATTAAGATTGGAAGCCTCACTGCAGTAGTGAGCTCTTACCTCGTTCTACATCATGGTGGTGGCATCAGCCTTGGCCACACCACGACTTGTGGTTTGTCAGTGCCAAGGTTTTTATGAACTCCTTCCTTGACGTGTTTTTTTTTTTTTGTTGCTCTTGCTATTAAATGGTCGATTGTGTTGTTTCAGATTTGACGTGGATAAATAAATATATTTATATGGCTATGATTATTTGTATTTTTCTAACTGTTTGTCTATTTGTAGACTTACTCACAGTGTTTCCTCTGTGTACAATACATTAAGGGACAGCAGACCTCAATGAGAGATTCTGTAAATGATTATTATTTGATTTCGTTTCCATGTGTACAAATGAAAGACTGCTGAACAAGTGTGCAAGTTTACATTGTCTGAAAGGACTGATTATTTGATCCTGCTTTATAAGTGTATATAAATGAATGACTCATGAATCATCTAGCTCACATGGCTCTCGTAGTTTGTAACGTGATGAAGCGAGACTAGAATAGCACAAGGCTGAACATTGCTGTTGAGTAACTAGGTAGCACACATTGCTGCATTTTTCACTAGTTCTTCTACATAAAGGTAGAACCGTCTTCTCACACTTATATCACAATTGTATTGTGCTGGGCAAATCAGTTGGTCAAGGAATAGAAAAATGTGTGAAGGGAAACTTGCCTTAAGTTATTTTTAATCTCTTCCTATACTGGGAAAATAATTTTGTATATAATAAGACAGTTTATACGATGAATGAACTTTGATGTTTGTTATTTTTATGACTGATGTTTATGAATAAAACTATTTCCTGACTCTTTTAGTCTTTTAGTAAGCCTACTTACTTTTGCGGGGTCTCTTTGTTCTCTGTTTATTTAAACATGACACTGAAATACACTGTACAAGGGTCAGTAACAGAAAAAATGATCAAAATAGCTTACATCACAAGCATGAAATATTATTAAATAATTAACATCTACCGCTCAGGTGGCGCAGTGGTAAAGTACGCTAGCTCACCAGAGTTGGGGTTTCGAATACATCGTATCGAACCTCAGCTCTGCCTCTCAGACTGGGCTGGGCGGCATCATGAACAACGATTGGCTGTTGTTCAGGGTTAGGGGTAAAAAGTCACTGATGGCGCCTGCACAGGGCTGAGGAATAATGCTGATGGGGGTGTGGCCCTCCGTGCACAGTGCCCGTCAAGTATATGAACTCGACTCGTGCAGGTGAAAAATGCAGTCTGTACTGACTGTGCATATCGGAGGGGGCGTATGTCGGTTGAGAGGTGTCCTCAGTGAGTGGTGAAGGTTCGAATCAGTACAGAGGTAATTGGTCAGCCAGGGTAATTGGACACGACTAGACTGGGGGATAAAAATTGGGGGGAAAAAAGAGGAAAAAAAATAAATAAAAATAATAATAATAATTAACATCTGAAATTTACATAAAAATGTATATAATATTAATTAATTAATTAATGTAATTACATTTCATAGTATATATATTATTATATTATATTGTTATATTTATATATGAAAATCTCTCTCTATATATATATACTGTATATATATATATATACTGTATATATATATATATATATATATATATATATATATATATATATATATATATATATATATATATATAATTAAAAGCATTACTGATTTATTTCTATATGTATATGTAAGTATGATATGATATATGTATATGTAAGTATGATAGATAGATAGATAGATAGATAGATAGATAGATAGATAGATAGATAGATAGATAGATAGATAGATAGATAGATAGATAGATAGATAGATAGATAGATAGATAGATAGATAGATAGATAGATAGATAGATTTCTAATAAGTTCAATTATATAAATTGAATTTTGGTATGGTTTGGTGGAAAGAGACTCCACTGGCCTGCACAAAGTTTTGCTCTAAACCTCACATAACATTATATTGGTACATCGACTGGGAGGCCTTAAAATAAATCTAGCAAAAGTGCCTTATCTCACAAATGTCATTTTCACAAAAAAATCATTGTGAAGGCTGTAATAGCTGCATAGGGTGGACCAACACTATATTAATGTCCATAGACTTAAAATGGAATGTCCACCAAGCTCATGGTCTGGTGTTCATGTATTTTCTTTTTTGTTTTACTAAGTATGGGAAAACAACCTAAAATCATACAGTAAATGAATCCCCAGCAGTAGTAAGCTAGCATCATTTACTGAACCTCTGTCTCAAAACTAATTTAAATGCCCAATACCTTTTAAGTCCACATTAATAAAAGTGAAATAAGCTGGAATAAACTTTTTATTGGTGAAGCTGTGTAAAGCATTGTAGGATTACTGATAGTGCTACAGCACGGGGCTTTAAACTATGTCACACTGTGTAGCCATGTAAAGAAATTTACTATTGCAGTGACCCATTTAGTTGGAGCAGTCTGGGTTTTTTCTGTGTGGAGTTTGCATGTTCTCCCTGTGTCTGTGTGGGTTTTCTCCGGGAGCTCCGATTTCCTCCCACAGTCCAAAGACAAGCAAGTGAGGTAAATTGGAGATACAAAATTGTCCATGACTGTGTTTGATATTAAAACTTGAACTGATTAATCTTGAGTAACCAGTAATTACCTGTCCTGTCATGAATGTAACCAAAGTGTGTAAAACATGACGTTAACATTTTAATAAATTAATTAATTAATGAATTTCAAACTGGCTTCATATTTTTTGGTGCTGGTGATGTATAATTTAAGGCTACTGTGTGATTAACGACATGCTGTATTTGCTTTATCAGATGCTATTTACTTCAGTTGTTGGGTTTTTTGCCTTTTCTGTTTTAGACACACCGCATGCGCAACGTCTGGTTATGAAGACGTGTACAGTCACTTCTTTTCACCCACCAGTGGCTACTGTAGTTCATCCACGCTTGTGTCAAAGTTTAACCTGATGCTAGGCATTGCTGTGGCAAGTAGGTGAGTTCCTATCTGGTCCTGCTTTCCTCAGACATTTTGTTTAAATTGCGTCTGTCAAGTTCCAAAATCGGTGGGCAAGTGCATTAGACTGCGGTGGTGCAATTGCAAGTGCTTAATTCATTTCACTTTATTTTCATCTTTTACCGCGGCGTCTTCCTGGTCACAGTCACAGTAAGGCTGGTTTCTCTAGAATTAATGTGCACAATGCAGTAATACACCAAGGAAAGAAGACCAGTACATTGTGGGGCTTCGGCCACCCCACCACAGCCAATCACGTCTGAGCGATAGCACCACTGGGGATTAAAACCCTGGATCCCAGAAGTAGTGGACTAGCATAATTTATCACTGCGCAACCCGAGCACCTTATTACACTAATTATATATATTTTTTTCTTTATGCATTTTCTCCATTTTTTATGCATTTTTTTTAGCGCGTCCAATTGCCCGATTGCGTCATGCTTCCTCTCCACCAATGCCGATCCCTGCTCTGATTGAGGAGAACGAAGCTAACCCACGCCCCCTCCGACATGTGGGCAGCATGCCGTATGCATCTTATCACCTACACTTTGACGAGTGCAGTGCAGCTCAGCGTTGTGTACGGAGAGACACACCCTGAGAGCACTCTTTTCTCATCTCTGTGTAGGCGCCATCAATTAGCCAGCAGAGGTCGTAATTGCACCAGTCATGAGTGAGACCCCATCAGGCTTAGTCCCGCCCATTTCTGAACAACAGGCCAATCGTTGTTCTAATTATAGAATTCTAAAAGTTCAAAATAAAGCATGGTCAGTTGAGGTGTTAGACTTTTAGACCACATGTTTCTTAAGGTAAAAAAGGTGTCCAGACACCACAAATTAAATAAAATGAGGAATTAGGATGGTACTTGGGAAATACATTGGTCTATCTGGGTTCAGATCTCTGCAGTGCTATCAGCCAGCATGGCATCTACACAGACTATGACTATAGCTGCGTCCGAAATCGCATACTTACAGAGTATGCACTACTCGGCCAGTAAAAAAGTACATACTTTCAGTACAGAAGTGTGCAGTATGCACACAACACCGCTACGTACTACGTCCGCCATCTTACCAACATCAAGTAATGACGTGAGGACGTGATGACGTAATATCACCATGGTTACAGACTCATTACAAACCCCACTCGCCAAAATTTTGGATATTTATCGTCTTTTTGTTATTTATTCGTCTTTAAAAAATTTTATTTTATTTATCTTACTTACACTTGTGAACAGAGTACTCTCCGTGTTCCGCTATCTTTCTTGTTTCTTATTCCGCTTTGAACGCCTACACAGCTCCAGTTGCATTATGGGATACATTAGCGGACCACAAGTGTGCATCGCTTGCATACTCAAACATGGCTGCCCAATAAGTAGGTCATCCGGGTACTTCTCGCATACCTTTTTGTGTATACTATGTATTCGGACATACTAACCGCTCTCGCGTACACATTTAGCGTACTATTGAGTATGGAAGTATGCGATTCCGGACGCAGCTTATGTCTGAAGGAGGGAGGGGAGTGGGCAAAGCCCAAGGATAGAAAGATTGGAGCCATTGATCATTAAAGCTTTAAATTAAGCCTCCCCTTGCCAAAACTTTTTTTAATGAGTTTCACAGTCTGCAGTCAGATTTACAGTCTGCTATCACTATTTTTAAATAATAGCACAGGGTTGTAACTTTCCCATCAGTCAGTTGTATTTAAGTTCTGTATGGCATCACTGTAAAAAAAACAAAAACAAAACAAAAACAAACAAAAACTAACTTTTTCCTGGCTGTTTCTGTGCTAATTTGGCAGCCGTTGCTCACTTCATTGGTCCAGTCTCTGTTACAAAAGGCACAACAGCGTAATCATAACCCAACTGTAAGGGGTTTATGCCTCATAGTTGATAGAGCACCATGCTGCCACTATGGACCATGTGTTAGGTCACATGCAACTGAGAGGCTAAGACTGTGTCAGAAAGGCAAAGCAGGCTTGAGCGTTTTGGCGTGGGTGCTGGCAATGTACTGCCAGCAGGCAGCGTCATGTGCACAGCGCAGCCTACACTTCGAGGAGCCCCTGAATACCCAAGCCTGCCACTCCACGACAGATTGTGGGAGTCCAAAGCCCGGTGGGTGCGCCTGCCTGGGAGAAAATAGACCAATTCTTCCATCCAGCACTCAAAGACCTTAGGTTTTGTTTAGACATGCCCAAGAAGCAGAGATCTCCTAGCTTTAGAAATGATTTCTATTTCTGTTTTATCTAAATTAAAGTGTTTGTGGTCAAACGCTTAGCTAGAAAACATGAAATTCTAGCTGAAAGTCCTTCCAAAGTATGATCACTAAACAAACATGCTAAAAGTAAGATCGCAGTTTACTTTAGGTACAACGGTTTGCAAGGTTTGCATTTCATAGAAATCCTAGAATAGAATCAAATTTATTGCAAGTCTTTGCCAACACTAAGGTCACCCACACAAAGCTATAAACCATAAAAAAAATAGAAAAAAGATAAACTGTGGCCAGCAGCTCTGTAGCAAGTCATGCTGTTCCAAATAGAGTTTGAATCAGATCTCTCTTGAATTCTTGATAAATGTTCCGTTTCCATTAAGCCATTAGAAATGTATCCACATTCAGTGTCAGTATAATACATAGTGGCATTGAGGATGCCCCTGTAGGATTATGAAAAAAGTCTTCGTGTAGATCAGACCTGTAATGTCTCGCCATGTTCTTTTTTCTGTTGAATTATTGTTTTTAAATAATTACTTGGAGGTGCTTGAGTGGTGCAGCGGTAAACTTCAGCTCACTACTACAGAGAACTAGGGTTCAAATCCTAGGCTGATTGGGTGACTACGTAGAGACATTATTACCTACATGATTACCTACCAGTGGACTGCAAGGGAAGACTGCAAGGGAAGCTCAGCTTCCCCTAAAATGTCAAAAATTAAATGGTCAAATATGTACAGTTGTGTTAACATTTCATTGACTACAAATGCGTTAGAACACGTTCATCTCGAAGACGAGTTCGTTCAGAATCAGCTACTTATCACAAATCGACTGACTCGAACTTCTCATACATTCCCGTAGCTCAATGCATTTGCCCGCAGAAGCTGAGCGTCTCTTCACTTCTATGGGACTGCATGGAAGGTTTTTTTTTTTTATTGCTTCGAAACTCGTCGGTCATTGGATAAATGCCACGATTTTGTCCCGCCCCCGGACGCTGAGCGTCTCTGGGGGTGAATGGAGCTGTGGGCGGATCTGGACCCTGAGCTTCTGCAAGATGATTGGAGGATCAGTCGAAAGGCTGAATCCCGTTTTGATTGACAGCTATCACTTAGAGCTTCAGTCCCATCGCGGATTTTGCGAGTGAAGTCGAAAGACAAACTGCAACCCATTTCAGGACATTTTCTTAAAAAGGAACAGAGGGCACAATTTATATATAAATAAATTGACAAATTTTATGATGTAAGCCGACAATGAGCTTCCCCTGTTTGAAAGATCAGCGGCCGCCACTGTTACCTACATGTGCAAAAGTTTTCGGCAGGTGTGGGAAAAAATGCTGCAAAGTCAAAATGCTTTTAAAATTAGAAGTTTCAACAGTTTATTTTTCTAATGAACAAAATGCAAAGTGAATGAATAGAGAATGAAAGGAGAAATCTAAATCAAAGGAATGTACACCGATCAGGCATAACATTATGACCACCTTCCTAATATTGTGTTGGTCCCCCCTTTGCTGCCAAAACATGGCATGGACTCCATTAGACCCCTGAATGTGTGCTGTGGTATCTGGCACCAGGATGTTAGCAGCAGATCCTTTAACTCCTGTAAGTTGTGAACTGGGGCCTTCATGGATCGGACTTGTTTGTCCAGCACATCCCACAGATGCTCGACTGGATTGAGATCTGGGAAATTTGGAGGCCAAGTCAACACCTCAAACTCGTTGTTGTGCTCCTCAAACCATTCCTGATCCATTTTTGCTTTGGGCAGGGCGCATTATCCTGCTGAGAGAGGCCACAGCCATCAGGGAATACCGTCTCCATGAAAGAGTGAACATGGTCTGCAACAATGCTTAGGTAGGTCAAAGTAACATCCACATGGATGGCAGGACCCAGGTTTCCCGGCAGAACATTGCCCAAAGCATCACACTGCCTCCGGCGGCTCAAATATATAAATATTCGACTGTAACACAAGGCTGGAAAAAACTTGCATTTTGGTGAATAATTTAATCTTCAAGCATCTTTGTACATAGTGTTGTGGGCTAAAATACAGATGTGTGTTACAAATTAAAAGCAGCATGTGGAAGTGCTTGTTTAGCCTTTAATTTTGTTTAAGGGGACAAATTTTACATTTAATATGTGAGTGGCCTTTTTAGCTAGTGGAAACATTTGTGTGCATGTTTTTTAAACAGATGTCATTGTCAGAAATGTCAGTGTAATCAGAGTTGGTCAATAAATATCTAATTAAATTAATTACACTGTTATCTGACAAAATGACAACCCGCAGTTCGTTTCCACAGATGCTTCTAGAGCTGGCAGGTAAACCACCTGATCTTCCGCTATTAATCCGGAACCGATATATTTACCCTGCCTGTCAAATTAAGTGTTTGCTTTAGGTCGTGGTAAAAGTCTGACTTTTTGCTGCGAGAGCCGGAGGTCTTGTTAAGTGTCGTTACCGGTTGTATAGAGCTGAAGTGGCCTGTATTAATCATAGGCGCACTTCAGACGAGCTTTATGACGGTGTGACAGAGAGACTGATTCGTCCCGGCGCAATCATTTACGTGATTTTACATCCACCTTGACCGAGTGTACGCCGCCGGTGTATGGTCCTCGGGTGGGCTCCGTAATCAGGACGCATAATTACACGCCTCCGATAGCAATCAAACTTGACGGATTAATTTGTCTGATGGCCGCACCGGCTGCAGGTCCCATGTCTGGTCCTGAAAAGGGTGTAGGTGTTTTGGAGAGGCCGGGTGATTAAGACAGACGAGCGATGAAGTAAAGGAGCTGATTATGCAAACACCTATTACAAGTGTTAATTCCTGCCATTGGGGCCCAAAACCGAATTTCTTCATTAATATTACTGTTTAGAGGCTGGAGAACCCACTAAGGAGTTTTTCTACCACCTTAAGTGACAACTTCAACAGAGGGTCAAGGAGCCTTGTCCACGGCTATTCTTCTGGTTTCTCCATCTCTATAGCAACAAGGGTCAAGCGTCACGGTGCACGGAAATGTAATGGAGAGGTGAACACTTTAAAGAAATTAATTGCCTCAAAGCAATTCAATCATAGCGCAGGACGTTTTTAAAACTGTCCTTGATGGAGTGGAAAAGCGAAGGGCCTTCTTCAAGTCAGCCGAATGTGCATTAAGTCTAAAACCGATGGGTTTAAGGATTCTTACTTTTAAAATGAAGTCGCACCTCCTGCCCTTTTTTCCATCAAGTAATCAATCCAGTTAGACCTGATTCATTTATACTGGACAGTGTATTAGCTAGAACTCTGCAAAGAAAACTTCTTTAAAAAGTACTAAATAATCAGGCAGAGTGTGATATTACCTTTAAGAAAAAATCGGATGGCGTGGTGACATGCCATGTCTGTGTGGGTATCACACAGCTTTAGGGTCCTGAGTCTTAAACTGAGTTAAATCCTCATTCCTGATCATTGTCTGTAGGTTGTTTTGCATACTCCGGTTTGTACCTTGCCAAAACGTTTCAGGTGAACTGACTGTTCTGAATTGTCACCTACTTGTAAGTAAGTGACCAATTTTTTGTTGCCTTGCAATAGATAGGAATTCCAGTATACAGTCACTGACTTTATACCGGAGGACATTTATTAGGGACAGTGGTAGCCTAGTGGGTAAAGCTTTGGGTTATTAACTGAAAGGTTGAGAGTTCGAATCATCTCTCCTCCCCTGGCTCTATCATGCAGCCACTGTTGGGCTCTTGAGCAAGGTCCTCAACCCTGTCTGCTCCAGGGGTGCCGTACAATGGCTGACCGTGCGCTCTGACCCCAGCTTCTAAAAACAAGCTGGAATATGCAGAGAGAGAATTTCGTTACACCTGCCATACAGATGAACTTTGGGGTATACAATTACTAACTGCAGACAATTTGTTTCTCTTTACACTTTGTCACCCCTCTTTACCCTGCTTGTAATATGAAAGGGACTCCCAAAGGACCTCCACTGACCAGATGATATTTGGTTGATCATTCTCAGCACTGCCCTGACACTAACACAATAATGACATGTGCTGGTAATGTGTGATGTTCTGATATGAGTGCATCTGGTGCAGCAGTGTTGTTGGGATTTTTTTAAAACAGCTTAGTGTCAAAGCTGGGAGGAAAATAGTGCTTCAACCAAAAATATAAAGCCTGCAGATTGTAATCAAAAAGCGTCCACTGATAAAAGACCAGCAGAAGATGAGCATTGTGTCTCTAACTGTCCACCTACAACCAGCTCTAACAGGGTTTGTGTTCCTAATAACCCACAAAGTTCATCTGTACGGTTGGTTTAGCTTTTAGAATAATGAATGAATGTTTGTGGAAGATAGATGTTCCTAATAAAGTGCTCAGTGAGTGTATATTCACACCCGGCACCCAGTGTTTAAGGGTAGGCTTCAGACACACCATGATTTTAATCAGATTGTGCAGTCCTAATCTGGGAAGACAAGTTGATTCATAAAATCGGAGCAGCTACTACAAAGGCTCGATCACCTCTGCTCTTGAGCTTTGACACAGAGATTAGTGTTTGACTCTCTGTGCGCTAGACTGGCCTCATGTGCGAATCTGCCAAAGTATAAGCGAATGGACTGGAGCAGTCTGTGGACACGATCGGAGGTATGGTCAGTGGACTGAAGGGGTCGATGGACACGGTCAGAGAAATGGTCAGTAGACTGAAGGGGTCAGTGGACACGGTTGGAGGGAGAATGTGTCAGGTGAATATACCCTCCGCGAATTGGGTCCCCAGAAGCGGAGAAATAATTGGCTATACTAAATTGGACTTTAAGTCTGACTGGATATCAGACTTTAGACTTAAGCATACTCTTCTGCTGCTGCTGCTCCTAAAATATGTGAAAAAAGTTACATGGTTTCAACATCATTGTTGTTATGAGGTTAAAACTGTTGTTTAATAAACAGGTTCACATATATTTTCCAGCCTGGCCCGTGACAGCCTGTAAGCAATACAGCTACCCAGTTTAGCGCTGACTTAAATTGAGTTTTGATAAATGACACTTTGCTCTAAATAAGGTTACATCAGCCTTACATCAGGCTTTATTGAGCCCAAAAACATGTAACTATGAAAATGTTCAAGCTTGCACTTGCAATTTGACAGAGCTTGCTTACTACATATTTTATCTTACATTGTAATATCTAAGCCCCATCTCGTTATCGTCCTAATAACAGAGCATTTTCCGCACCTATTTAGGTACACGTGATGCACCCATGTGGTTTTCTGTAGTCTGGGATTGATGGCAGGATACACTGGTAACCATTAACTGCAGCAGGCTTTACCCTGTCACTCACCGTTTCCTAAAGTAAGATAGATGAGGATGGATTTAGGTTGATCTTACTGATCCCAGATCTGTTTAAACAACCCAGATTTCCCCAACTTTTTAATAGTGGAAATACACTACATGACCAAAAGTATGTGGACACCTGACCCCTGGAGCTAAGAGGGTTAAGGGGATTGTTTATGGCTTAACAGTGGTTGCATGGCAGAGCCAGTTGTTCAAACCTACAACCTTCAAATTGATAGCCCAAAAAAGTATAAATAAAAGTACTGTTTTTTAAATTACCTTTATTAATATTTTATTATAATTTTTGAAATCTTAGTTTGTTGTTGTGTTAAAGACACTATGACATCTGCTGGCTGATTGATGGCGCATGCACAGGGGCGGGGAAGGAGGTGTCTCTCCGTTCACAGGGCTGATCCGCATTAGCACTGCCTGCAATGTTGGAGGCAGTCAAGTTCCCTTCTTATAATTGATTTATTACACTTGTTAGCAACACGTGTGGATGTAACACATTAGTTCAATAATTAGAAGAGGTGTCCCTGTGCTTCAGTGTCTATAGTGTGTGTAATGAATCATAAATGTCACATTAAAATCATTGCTGTGTAAATTGTGATCAGTAAATATAGTGTAAAACTCGTGAATCTTTAATGAGACTCGAGAATAAAAACGTGAATCTTTTGTGCATCGTTTTTGTAAATGTAATATAAAAGTTTATATATTCATTTTACCTAATAATCCTGGACAGATGGAATGAAACACATTTACTGTCTGTTTTACCATGCACCGCTTAATCCTATTCAGGGTTGCAGTGGATACGATTCACTAGACGAAAGGTAGGAAACACCCTGAACAGTTCGCCAGTCCTGGAGGAAACCCACACAGAAAGGAGTGGGACTGCTCAACCTGGGAATTAAACCTAGGACCTTCTTGCTGTGAGGCAACAGTACTTGTATACATGTGTACAGTACAATGAAAAAATTTCCACATACACCAGAGCACCCCTGGAGCTAAAAGGGTTAAGTGCATTGTTCAAGGGCCAAACAGTGGCTGCAAGGCAGAGCCAGATGTTCAAACCCACAACCTTCCAATTGATAGCCCAAAACTCTACTCATTAGGCTACAACTGTCCCCAAAAGGCTTACAGTGTAAATTCAATGCAGCATTAAAGTTTTGCAGGCAAAAATTATGATTTGGACATATAGTTTTTCACATCACTGCAGAACGTGTGACTTAAATGACATACAGTGTAGAGTTTGTGTGAAGTAGTATAAAAAATAGTACCGAAATGAATGCATGTATATAATTTTTTTAATGCATAATAAGTTGTCTATGTATTTACTATAGAACTATGTTATTTGGGACACAGCCGTAGAGGTTAAAACATTCTGTTTAAGTAAATTAAAAACAAATAGCATTATTATATTTAAATAATAAATAAAAATACTGTTTTTATGTTACCTTTATTAATATTTTATAATATTTTATTCATAATTATTTTTTGAAATCTTAGTTTGTTGTTGTGGTAAAGAAAAGAGACAGATCGTGCTAAAATAAAACAGATTTTTGGTGCTGGTTTGGGCAACTTTAAATGAATGCCAGTAGCCACGATACATTTTATAAAGGTTTTTGTTAATTTTCCTGACGTTAATGATTTAATCTCTGTTTCTAATTGACTTAAGCATGATTATTTATCAAAAAGTGAATGCATTCTATCAAATAGGTAAACCTGGTGAACTTTGTGTCTGCGCATGTCCATTAGCACATCATTCTCATTAAAATCAACGGCATCCGTGTGTTTTTGACAGATCTTAAGAAATGTCCATGCCTTAGACTTTAATTTACAGATTTTTCCTAATAAACATCATGCTGAGAAATCCTGCCATTGTTCATCAAGAGTAACGACTACAGTCACAAACAGCATTACGGTTACTATTTCTAATGCATCATTCCTGGTCTATATATTGAACTGTTTTGTACGTTTCATTTTTAAACAAGTATAAAAGTATAAACATGTCAATTACATCAATGTTAACCAAAATCAATAGGAAATAATCTATATAGGGTAGAAAAGTGGAAGCTGAAGCAGGAGCGTTTTTGGAAGCGAGACTATTAGCTTGTGCTCATGGGACAGCGATTGTGGTGTGGATGACAATAGTGTGGTGATAATGAGGCTAAGCCAGAGATGGCTGTGTCACATCAGGCCACCCATGTGTCAGTGTGTGTCAGTGAGCACACTAATACTAACTCATACAGAGAGAAAGAAGAGAATATTCCCAGTATAGACATAGAGAAGCATGAGACAAGAAATTAGGAGGAAAATGTAATTATGAGAGAGAAAAATAGTGTTCGTGTGTGTGTACTTGTGTGTGTATGATAGAGAAATAGACATGATGCAGTCAGGTACGCTGATTCCCTGCTGTCCATGGTTCAGCTGCAGTGTCAGACCCACAGAAACTAGCGGTTAGCCATAGTGAGGCAACACTTACCTCAAATGAAGTGAGCCCTATCAGGACATAGTGGATTTCCCCAGCGGAACGGATGTGCCATGCCATGAGAATTATTAAAACATAATTTATGATTCATAACAAAAAGCGGTGGTTGTAAACTCATTACATAAACTCTTGATTTCTTTATTATTGTGGGTTTTTCAAACTTCTACCATAATCTGCATAATCTGACTTCTCAGTGCCCATATAAATAGGGCTAGTTTAATTGAACCCATTGGAGTTTTGTGATCAAATGTAAAATGTATTCTCGCTACACTGACCTAAAGTGTACTGTATGGGCAAAAACATTGGGACATCACTTCTAATTGTTGCATTCACATGTTTCAGCCCCAACAGTTGCTAACAGGTGTTATAAATCAATCATATAAAGAAAATTATATGCTTCCAACTTTGCAGCAACAGTTTGACTGTCCTCCTGTGCACAAAGCAGGGTCTATAAAGACATGAAGAAAAGCTTGATTTAAAGAAACTCCACTGGCCTGTATAGAACCTGGACCTCAGCCCCACGAGGCAGCTTTGGAATGAACTGGAACGTCAATACAAATTGATGTTCAGCCATACAAATACTCCTTTGACTAAATGTTCACAAATTCCCACAAAAGTTCAAAGTATTGTGAGATGCTTTCTCAGGAGAGTGGCTGTTGGTAAAGCTAAAAAGATCACACAGAGGTCACTCTATTTTAATACCATTTGTTTTTAAAATGGGCTGTCCAGCAAGATCATACTTTTGACCAGATAATGTATGTTTGAAAAAGAAACGGTGATGTATTTAAACCAAATAACACTGTACTGGGCTGCTTTGCTGCTAGTGGAACTGGTGCCGTTCAAAGAGTGGGTTTCAGTTCATAAGTAGTCTTACCCACTAGCCTGCCGACTAAATCTTGAATGCAAGTGGATGTTCCAACAGGACAAGATCAAAAGTGTCCTACTGTATATTAGTCTACAATAAAGCATTTAAAATGGCCATTCCATTGTCCTGACCTCAACTTGTGAATATGTGGACAGTACTAAAATTGTAATTGTACCTAAAAGTTAGAACTTTGTTAGAAAACCAACAAATTTAGATGTTTTGCCAAGTGGTCAAAGATCCAACCAAAGTTCTGGTCAAAGATCCAACCAACATTATGGCCAACGATCCAACCAAAGTTCTGGTCAAAGATCCAACCAAAGTTCTGGTCAAAGATTTAATCAAAGTTCTGGTCAAAGATCCAACCAAAGTTCTGGTCAAAGATCCAACCAACATTATGGTCAAAGATCCAACCAAAGTTATGGTCAAAGATCCAACCAAAGTTATGGTCAAAGATTTAATCAAAGTTCTGGTCAAAGATCCAATCGAAGTTATGGTCAAAGATTTAATCAACGTTCTGGTCAAAGATCCAACCAAAGTTCTGGTCAAAGATTTAATCAAAGTTATGGTCAAAGACCCGACCGACATTATGGTCAAAGATCCTACCAAAGTTATGGTCAAGATTCAACCAAAGTTCTGGTCAAAGATCCAACCAAAGTTCTGATCAAAGATTTAATCAAAGTTATGGTCAAAGATCCAACCAAGATTATGGTCAAACAGCCAACTCAAGTTATGGTCAAGGATTTAACCAAAGTTATGGTTAAAGGGCCAATTAGATTTGTGGTCAAAGTGCCAACCAAAGTGCCAACCAGATTATTGTTAATGGCTATCAAAATGACTTATCAAGGTGAAATAAGTTGCATAACACTAATAATTATGTGGGTTGTATGTATATTTTTGACCTAGCAGTTATTGTCATTTTCTTTTCTTTTCTTCATTCTTGTTAAAGTTATGGTGAATCTGGTTTACCCAGAATTGCTGAGCACTATAACACAGTAACACACACCAGACACCCCTTGTCATCCCCCCAACCATACATAGCCAATCATGTATGTTGACCCCCAACCAACTAATAGAACCACTGGAGTTTCAAAACCCTGGATCCTATAAATATAAAAGTTTAAAATTTTGGATAAAATGTTTGAAACAGGTTAGTTGCAGAAATGATCACTAGACCATGAGTTTGTTGGACATCCTATCCCAAAACCATGACTGTAACAGTTTCCACTGCTTTGGGAAGGCTTTAGCCAAGATTTTGGGGGGTGTCCATGGGATTTTGTGCCCTCTATAGTCGAAGGAACATTTGTGAGGTCAGGCACTGACTCGCAGTTGACGTGACAGTTCACCCCAGTGTTGTTTATGAAGCTGCAGCCAGTGCTCTATGCAAGCCAATTTGTCTAACCATATCTTTATGAACCTCGCAGGAGGGGAACATTAATGCTGGAACAGAAAAAGGCCTTTCTCAAGTCATTGCCATGAAGCTGGAGGCATAAAATGTATTTTGAAAGCCCGTATGAAAATGTTTAAGTAAATGAAAAGAAATAAATGTAGCTTATTACATTCCATCTCTGAATTTGGCAATAGATTTCAGCTTAGTTTTGTGTGGATGCGCTGTGTACAGAAAGGGCATACAGAAAATGAGTGGGTTGAGTGCGCTCCACTAACGTTCTCTCAGCTAAAGTAATCCATTCTCCGTACTAGTTCTTCACACATTTCCCTTGAGTAATCCACAGCCTAAAGAATGCAAATACTTTGCTGACCACATGACTCAGAGCTAGGTCCTACTAACGTTAAACATTGTGTGATTTCCTTCCATACGTAGCCGCGTTGCTTCAATCGGCGTGCAGTGTTTATTTCAAAACTGTACCATCCGAAGCTGTGAAATCTGCTTTACGAGCTGGAGAGCTGCCACGTTGATTGCTAAGTATCCCACATGGGATCTAGCTCATTCTGAAAATTGGCTACAACACAGAGATGCTCATTCCAGGATTTGTATTTTTAGGAATTTTCAGTAATGCAGCGTGTATAAGCTATACACTCAATATATTACTCCATAGAGCGTGCTTATATTAGTACTAGGGCTGGTTTAATTTGCAGGCAATTTTGAATTTGATCTCCGACAGACTTTCATATTCCAGATGGGAGTTTTCAACACCTACAGAGCGTGTAACTTATTTGCCTTCAAGTGCGAGTGATAAAAACCTCAATTGTTTCTTTAATTGTATTAATACTGTGTGTGATCTCAAGCTGTGTGTGAAATCTCTAACAGCTCTTTTGGAAATATAGCCAGATATAAAAGTAAATCCTCCAAACGGTTGGGTGTGTTAAAAATGGAATACTATGTATACTGCTCATACACTTAAAAATCTAAACTAATGTCTTAACCTGTTCACTATTCAGCTCACTATTCAGCGAGGTCTGTAAAACATTTTTTTTCATCCAGTGACTTATTCAGCTTCCCTCACCTATCCAGGTCCAGCTTTATACAGCCTTGGTCTTCATCTTTGGTCTTAATCTCCAATTTGTTGTCATATTTTATTCAGTTTTCTTTTATGCAGCTCAGATATTTTCGATGAGCTCCTCCTAAACCGATCTCTTTAACTTCATTTTATTAAGCTCCAATTTTATTCTATTTAGCTTTCATTTCAGTTTCATGCTACCAAGCTTCATTCTTACGTTTACATTCACATTTGTGGTATTTTATCCAAAGCGACTTACAGTTGTGACAGTATGCAATCCAAGCAATTGAGGGTCAAGGGCTTTACTCAAGAGCCCAACAGTGCCAGATGTGAGGCTTAAACCTGCAACACCTTATGATTATTAGTCCAATACCTTAACAACTGAGCTACCACTGTCTTTACACCCATACATAAACATAAAATAAAACGACAGAACAAGTAGATTATTATGGATAATATTAAAGCTGGACATGGGATTAGTTTGCTGCTACATAAGATAAAAGTTGACTCAGGTCTAAACTGGACCTAGATGATTTTAGAGCTGGATTAAAATTGCCCAATTGAAATAAGATGAGATTCTTATTTCATTTAGCTCTGGTAGCATTTTATCCAGCTTTAATTTCATTATTCTCCTGTTTAATTGTATCCAGCAGCAGTCGACCATTTCTAGTTTAGTTTTGTCTATCTTTAGTCTCAATTCATCCATCTCCAGTTTCATTTCATCCAGCTCCCGTGTCATTTCATCAGCTTTAATGTAATATCATATAGGTTTAACCTTATTTCATCTAGCTCTAATTTTAATCCGGGTCAGGGCGGCACAGTGTCTTGGTGGGTAGCACCATCGCCTCACAGCAAGAAGGTCCTGGGTCCTTTCTGTGTGTAGTTTGCATGTTCTTCCTGTGTCTGTGTGGGTTTCCTCCGGGAGCTCTGGTTTTCTCCCACAGTCCAAAGACGTGCAAGTGAGGTGTATTGGAGATACAAAATTGATCATAACTACTGTTTCTGTCATGAATGTAACCAAAGAGTGTAAAACATGACCTTAAAATCCTAATAAATAAATAAATAACCTGGGTCTAAAATGATCCAGATTTGAAAAAATCCTGCTTCAATCTCATCCAGTTTAAACCTCATCCAACTGGTATCTTATGTGGCTGCAAACTAATCCCATGTCCAGCTTTATTCTTGTTCTGTCATTATATTTTATGTTTATTTATGGGTGTAGTTTTATGAATAAGCATATAACTTTCATAGATAAAATACACTGCATTGTCAATAACACATACACATTTTCATCACTCACTACAGAGTTCTAAACTAGAAAACTGGACAACGTCAGCTGTATATCAGAAGCTTCATGGATTAGATAGAGCTGTTGCACACTATCCTAAGACAACCATCACCAACCACACTGCTATAAAATCTTTTTTTTTCATGTTTATTGTAGAGAAACATGTCTGGCCTGCACAGAACACACTTTTGGGGTGAATTAGAATGCTTACTATGAGTCATTAGTACACAGTATCACAGTATCACAAGTGTTCTTGGGGTTAAATTAAATTAAACCCTGACAGTCATGTTCCAAAATCTTTCCAGAATGGGGAAGGCTGATTTGGAACCAACTTTATCGTGTTGTTCTAGTGTCCACAAATTATCCACACAGTTTTGAAGACTCAAATTTGTGTGCGTGTTGCAGGGCAACATGGGTCCTGAAGACCTTGATTTAATTCTTGTCATTAGTCATATCCATGTGTGTTTTATTCAGGTATTTCTTCGGGTTTCTTCCCACCGTCTAAAAACATGACAGTGCGTAAACTGGATACTCCAAATTCCCTCGATATAGGGGAGAGTGTGTGTAGCTCCGCGATAAGATTCCACCCTGTCCATGGTGGTTCTACTTCTTGCTCAGTGTCTGTCACCCATGTTTAGAATAAAACAACTAATGAACAAAGCGAACGTGTTTGGTAACTGCAGACTACTACAAGAAACAGAATGCAGAATGCAGCACACAGTACAGTAAAGCATGTCATTAAGATCGCAACATGTGTTTCTTGTGCACATCCCCCCATGCTGACACATTGTAGGTCCCACCCGCTGTGGCGTTTGAAAGAAGACGGATTGTCAGTGAGATCATTGGGGGCATGTGAGGTCCGCAGTAACCCTGCTGAGTAACACAGAAGCTTTTTCTAAAAGAATTTATTCGGCCAGTGACTGAACCTGTCCTACTGTAGCCCTATAGCGTACCGTGGAAGAAAAAAAGCTTTTTACTCGCTTCACCTCACATGGCTCACATTACATCCCCTTTGTGCCTATCCAAATAACGCCTGATATAATTACAGCTCTCGTTAATTATTGTTCCACGATGAGTGGTGCGATTACTCGAGTTCAGTCGTGCCATAGTAATTATTTGGATGACATAGGTGCTTGGAAGATCAGCGCACGTGCAAATTGAGGAGAGGAAATTACTGGTGGAAACATAGCAAGGACCCATGGTTGCTTTCATTTCTCTGTATTCCATAGGGAAAATACAGAAAAAAGGTCTGGTTCCTTCAGGGAAGAAATATATATTCTCTTCCCGACAGCAATTATCAGCATTTAATACTGAGAACAAGCTTATTCAATAGAGACCTTCAGAGATGCCAAGTTTTGTATAAAATAGTTTAAAATAGCAGTGGCATGTTTTACACGATGGTTGTTATTATGGATTCCTTCTGAGTCTGAGAATGTTTTCTGTCGCACCATACAATTTTCACCGCGGCAAACTGATTGCTGCAAAATACTACCTCGATTTACTTATAATCAAGTCACAGCCGTATGAATTAACTCCTTGATTATTTTACAGATTTTCAGTCATTTAAAAACACAAACAGCTTTTTTTCCAAAGCTCTTCACACATTCTGCATAACAGCACTCATGAGGGATTTTTGCTATTATTGCTTTGACACAAAATTTATTCAGTCAACATGATTTTCAAAATTCTGTACCAGAACCAAAAGTCTGTTTTTTACCACCCAAAGCCAATAAAATACTCAATTTGACCAGTAGTATGTGGACACCCCTTCTGCTTATTAAGTTCAGGTGTAACAGATGTATAAATCAATTATAAAAATCAGCTGTATGTAGTTTTAAAGGTTTAGTGTGTTGGAACTCGGCACAGAGCCATGGCTTTAACCCTATTTGAATAATATGAAACATCAATTGGAACAAATTCCAACAGACACACTCCAGACTTATATGGAAAGCCTTCTAAAAAAGTTAAAGCTGTTGTAGCCACAAACACAGGCAGAGGGGCAACTCTATATTCATTAAATTAGATTAGGACCAACATTGCCTATAGTTATATATTTCTGATTGGTTTATATAATAGATTAAGTTAGCCAACACCTATATCACCCTTCTAAATACGTTCTATAATTTGATATTAGACATTAGTGTCAGTTTTTACCTCAACTGCTTTAAATCAGATACTCTAGGCTGTCCATCACTTTTAGCCATGAATTGCTTGTTTGATGGCTTGCCACGGCACCTCCACTGGGCTTAAATTCTATTTATTATAAGTTATATAAATATAAACGTGTTTTTTTGTGTGTTTTTTGTACTTTTGTTCTTCTGCTGATCCTGATACAGCAAAACACGGCACACCATCACGAACGCATCGACATGTTAAACTGTTGTTATAATATTGTTACAATAAAACATATTAGCTTTTTGCCATACATTATATAAGTCTTGTCCACAAAATGACATTAAGTATTATTCCAAAGGGTTTAAGACTCATTTGATGCTACTTTTTTTAAAGTCAGAGGAGTTTTAGAACTTCGCTTTGCAAGTTTACTCTTTGCTACCCACCCATGAATGGGTCAACTAGACCAAATTTGCATGCTGTCCTCTGTTCTGTGCAGTCTTAAACACTGACCCTACCTATACTGTTGATGACCCTACAGTTCTGGTAATATATTTCTCTCATTTTTTGAAACTTGCTGAATAAGCCACTCTTAAGTACTTGACTAACAGTTTTTTTCATGTTATACCAATGCTTTATCCTGGTCAGGGCTATGGTGGGTCTGGTTTTCCTGGAATCACTGGACACTAATAATGTCAGTATGTATATAGACTCTCAACCCTCCAATGGGCATTTAAACCCTGGATCCCAGTGGTAATGGGCTAGTGCTGTACCACCCTAGCACCCTCATATTTCATATTTCCTCTATTAGGAGATCATGGCTCTCACTTTGGTTCAGTGTTGTCCTAGTGACCTAGTTACTAGTGCAAGACTTTGATGAGGTTTGACATGGGTGACATTTATATTCTATATAGCTAGTCTTCATCGGGGGGGAGGTTGTCTCTTCCACAGGGTAGATGGGGTGTCTGGATAGTTGATATATTGATGAGTATTAAAAAACACCTTTGGAATCACAGTTACCAAATTGAACATGTAGTGTGGGAGATGTTATATCAACACACTAACAAAGGGACAATGTTTTGGATTAGGTTTTTTTTTTTGGAGGGGGGCAATTCTACAATAATAGCAATGGTTTTGGAATGGGATATTCAACAAACCTTAGGATGTCATTTTTTTTAGATGAAAAGTGTGCAAAAAGGAAATAATGCACTGCATACACTAAAAAATGTGTAAAAATTTACATAAATAATAATAATTATAATAATAATAATGCTGTTAAAATACTCATTATTATTTGAGCTTTTATGGCAACTTGCACCAGAACAAGAACACTATATTTTAACATCTTTTCATTTCATTGACCTCAGTAACAGTAAAAAAAAGAAGTATTGCACCTTTAAAAAAATGTAACTACAAAATAATTCCATTTTTCAGCAGCAAACAACACTTGCACCTTTGATGTCCTGGTGCTCTGTGCTTGTTAGATCCTTTATGTGCACTTCCTCTTGGGCTGGCTAGCTGTCTGCATCTATTAAGAGTCAATGAGAGCAAGGTCTCCCTCATGTCCCCATTCATCCCTCTATTAGACAGCTTTGATGTCTACTTTGATTGATCCATCTCTGCCACTTTAAACATTAACCCATCTTCCATTCCTAGAAGGAAGTGGAGGAATGAAAACAGAACATCATTCCTTCACAGCACGTCTGAGTCCTGCTGGTGCTTTTGAGCTCGCCAGGCTGGACTCAGGATCCCCAGGTTAAGCTTTAACCTGCAGTGTTAGAGCAGGATGTCTACAGCCAGTGGCGCTCGATGGAGACGGATTACCTCACAGCTCGACTCAACCATTCGGTTCATCAGTGTCTGTGGGTTTCAGGAAGAACTGACAGATACAACAGATACATTATTTCTACTATTTTACATGATACAGTTTATATGTAAGAGGATTAAAACATCAACGAATACTGCTTAAAGAGCTACAGTCCAATCAGAAAAGATTGTGTAAGTTCAGTGTAGTTCAGGTGTTACACACTTTTCTGTGATTGAGAAACATTTCTACCTTTAAAAGAAACATATTTTTTAGTTTCTCAAATTAGTCTCTAAGACTAATGAGAAGTGGATGTGCAATTAAATATTAATTGTAACATGTTCCCCTGTACACAGAACAGAAACACTGATGATTTAAAATTATTCATAGTAGAAGTTCATAAAACGTTTTTTAGACCAATACGTTATTGTATAAATGCTTTTATAAATTTCATAGTATGTACAGTGTGTACTATTATTATTAATATTTGTAGTATTATTACACACATCCATTATAACACATCCTGGGCAAGACGCCAATCCATCACAGGACCCCAGCCACCTGTAGTGGGTTAGAGTTATTTACAGTTGCATAGCCCAAGTGCCTTTATTATTATTATTAGCAGTAGTAGTGGTGGTAGTATTTGTATTATTTATATTGTTTGTTGTTGAGACCAGAGACATTTTAAAGCAGTAACTGCCAACAATGGCTTTGCAAATTAATCCTCAAATAAAACAGGTTTTTGTTCAGAACTGTGTGTAAAGCAGAACTGAATATACAGCATGTAATGAAAGAATAAAGTGGTTGAGAAATGTGTTTATCTACTGGTTTAATATTGTTTGTGGACGTAAGAGCAGTTCCATTTGCTATTTCGGTTGCTTTGACCTGCACTACATTGTGGCATTTAGACTATATTAATGGTCAGACATTCTTATAAATGGCTTCACAGTCAAATCTATTTAATAGCCTGTGATTTTATTCCTCGTCACACAGAGCATCTCTGTAAATGCATTCGCTCATATCCTGTGCCGTCTGCACTGTCCATTACCTCAGAACCGTAACTGTCAGAGTCTTTCTGATAATAGGCAGCATGGGTCCGGAAGCACACCTTCTTTTAGTCACATACCATTATTAAACACAATGGGTACAATTAGTTTTTGTCACGCTGAGCAGGGGTCACAAAATGCTAAAAAGTCAAACCAGTTCAAAAAGTACAGTTATTTAGTGTGAGGGAAAGCACTGGGTCTTAGACATACTTACACTGCCTTGAAAAAGTGAAATGTTTCATGTTTATCACGGCTTCTGGTCATGGCCGTGGTGGGTCTGGTTTTATTTACATTACCGTAACATTTGCGGCATTAAGCAGATGCAGATTTTTTAATACAATTCAAGCAGTTGAGGGCTAGGGGCCTAACAGTGGCAACTTGGCAGTGGTGGGGCTTGAACCAGCAACCTTTTGATTACTAGTCCAGTACCCTAATCGCTAAGCTTTAACTGCCCTGGTTTACCCAGAATCACTGGGCACAATTCAGTAACACAACCTGGGACAGGATGCCAATCCATCACAGGGCCATAGCCACCCAAATTACTTGATTACATTTCACTTCCTCTCTACTGTGCTGACCTTTATGCCTAACAGAGAAGCACTGTGACTAACACCCTGCCCCCCCCCCACCCCCCACCCCCACGACACGTGCAGTAGCCGACTGCATCTTTTTTACCTGCACGACTGCACATCTTCATCTTTTCAACCGACAATCATTGGCCATGGAGCTGAGATTGAAACTCACGAGTTTGAGACGTCGCCTTTAGTGTGCTGGCGTGTTTTACCGCTGCGCCACCTGAGTGCCGGAGCCAATTTATTTTAATGATTTTACCACGACCCAGGCAACACAAACAAAACAAAAAATAAAGTATACTTAATTAATAAAATTGGTGGCAATCTGGTCCCACAGAGTGTAACGTAAAGCCTCCACAAGGGGGTGTTCTGGTACAAGTTCATTTCGTGTTTACGTGCCTGTTAAAATGTATTTAATAATAATAATTATTATTATTAATTATTACTGCAACGCATTTTTTTTGGCAGCGACCAACCCGAGGGTCGCGACCCAGGGTTTGAAAAATCATGCTTTACAAGGTTCTACTAGGTGTGTTGGGGATTGACGGTGTCCAGCAATTTTTGTTTCATACCACAGATGTTTGACCAGTTTACATTTTAGAACTGGGCCACTTTAAGACATTTAAAGTGTTGGTTTGGCTCAGTGTGTTCTAAATTTCTTCCCACAGCCTTTTAATCCTGATCTGATTACTAATTTGTACTGTTGAAAAGCATCCCTTATAACATGATCCAAACTGCATACTAAACATACATCTAGTATGTGAGGTAGTATATAAGATGAGCATGTTCCACTTTGTTGTCATCAGACCAGAATATTTTTTTGTCTATTGAATAGTGATTTTATTTTTAATTAATATTCTTGTTAAGAACATCTTGCTTGCAATCGTATGATGCTACATCCTGAATATGGTTGATCTCTTAATACTACCTACTTTCACAACCACTAACTTCTGCAACTCTATGCACTCTCACAAATGTACTTTTAGATCTGACCTAGGTAGTGTTGCTGTAGTTTCATTTTTCATGTGTTTATGACATACTAAACTGAGCTCAGACAGTATGTTCAATGAGATGGTCTTAGCCTCTTATTCAGATCTGTACCATTCTGTGATTAGTATCCTGACATGTAATGAACGCTCTGTTTCAAATTCATTTTGATTTGTTTAGTGGACAGTCTTTAAAGTAACGATAGACCTTACCAAGAGATGTGCTGTTTTTGTTCCTTTTAAAGCAAGTGAAAAAGTTTAGGAGGCATTTCATGTGGGTTTAAAGGTAAATACTTCTGTAAAAGCCATATTTCTGATGAGCTGCATAGCCCAACCTCTTGTGGCTTTCAGGTGTCAACTGCACTATCATCGATGCACTCTTCCATTTTAACTGCACACTTATGCACAACAGCGGTGCCCAATGTACGATACACACCTGCAACCCTGCCAGAAACTGGCATCAATCTTTTTCTAGTACGATCCTGAACCACTCTATCATATTTTTAGTTTACAAGTATCCCCTCCACATTTCCATAAAAGCTTCTATATGTATATCTAAATTTAGGCGCTACGGAAGCGGTTTGACAAGACCTTGTGCCAGGGGCCAAATTAACATAGGGCGCCTGTTAAATCTATTAACATGCAAATCGATGCACCAACTCAACAGCCTGTTGTCATACCTACTCTGAAAGCCCAAATAAGTTCCAGTGTAAAAAAAAAAATCATGAGAGCTATACTTGATAAGACATACTCTGTTACTATGGCAACGTCTCTGGCTCAAGCTAAGATTGCAGAGGTCTGTATTAATGCCGAGGCTCATACATTCATGCAGTGTATCATTAATGAATTGCACAGTGCCGAACAAATGATCGGTGCATAGCGAGATCACTGGTCTTGAATTACCGCGCTTACAAGGGTGAATTAACTTCTGTGGGCCTGGGTTTGATACTCGCTTCTGAGAAGTGGAACTGGAAATGTGTTCAGGGGTCACTGCTGGGTACTTCGGTTTCCTCCCACCCTCTAAAACCACATAGCAGTTTGTGAAATGAATACATTAATTAATAAATAAATTACCTGATGTATGTACCTAATGAACGTGAGGGAGTGAATAAGTGAGTATGTGATGCCCTGCCCTATGACAGGCATCTTGTCCAGTTTGTATTCTTGTCAGTGGTGTAACTAGGAGCTCATGGGCCCCAGTGCAAAAAAAAAATGTTGGCCCCCCTCAATGTAATATATATATATACTGTATATATATATATATATAAATGCTGTATGCTGATAGCTGATCAGAATGAGTTACTCAGAAGTTCATGCGGCGTGCCTTGTGCTTAGCAAAATCATTATACGAAAATATTGTAATATAATGATAACAACCTGGCGAGTGCAGGCAATGGGGGATGCAGTGCGGTGGGGGGTTGACTTCATGTCGCGGAGGCTCCCCCTCCGGCCATGGGCCCCAGTGCACCTGCACCCCCTGCCCCCCCTGTAGTTACGCCCCTGGAATAAGTGGGTAAATATGTAAGTGTACAATGCCCTGTAATGTCATAGCTGAGGTCATCCCCAAAAGTATTAATATGGCGTTGCCCCCTTTGCAGCTATAACAGCCTCAAGCTTTCTAGGAAAGTTTTCCATGAAAAAATTGGAATGTATTTGTAGGAACTGGTGACCCATTCAGTTTAAAACAGCACTTTTAAGTTCAGGCACCGAGGTTGAAAGAAAAACCCTGAATTCTAATTGACATTCTAATTCATCCCAAAGGTGTTCATCACTGTTTAGGTCATGGCTCCTCCACATTGATTTTATTAAACTGTGTATTTATGGATGTTTGCATAGCAGCAAAGGAACATCGTCAAAATATTGCTGTATTTAATATGAATAATCTCTTCAACCAGAAATGTAGTTTGATAGATTGCTTGTTGCTATGCAACTTAATAACATAAACTATAGCAGTAGTGGGCCAGCAGCTTATCCTGATTTTCCTTTTGTTTTTATTTCTTCCCTCCTTTTTCTAACTCGTGTGTCTATTGTGATGTAAACATGCATAAAGGCTGTTGGTGCTTCAGGACAAGTGTTGCTATCAAACAGCACTCGATTCATTGGCTGCATGTCCATCAGTATTAGTGTGTTGGGTTGCCTTAATGTTGGATGAAGGGCAATGGCAGGACCTGAATTCACCTACTAATGGTGTTAATTCTGTTTATTATTAATGATTAAGACCAGTTCTGTTATTCTGTCCAGGACACTGAACAATACAGGTATGGTGAAATAACATTTTAATTATTTGTGATCTAACCACCAATTTTCTCCCTTAATCTAGTCTTATCCAATTACCCTGATTACTTTACGCTTCACCTCTACTGATACAAACCTCCACTGCTGACTGAGGAGCTTCGCAACTGACACACGCCCCCTCCGACACTTGCACAGTACAGACTGCATCTTTTCACCTGCACGAGGCGAGTTCATATGCGGATCAGCCTTGTGCACAGAGAGCCACACCCTGATCAGCATTATTCCCCAACTCTTTGCAGATGCCATCAATTAGCCAGCAGAGGTCGCAGCTGCACCAGTTATGAGCAAGTTATGATTGGCATAATTTATCTATTCTTTGCATTTAAAGCTGAAGTGTTTGTAAAGGAAATAAATAAATAGACGTATTTTATGTTTATCTAAAGTAAATTAATTAATTTCTTCATTGTCTGTTTTACTGCTGCTTTATCCTACTCGAGGTCACGGTGGGTACAATTCACTGGGCAAAAGGTAGGAAACACACTGGACAGGTCACCAGTTCATCACAGGGCAAAGACACCCTCATACACATTCACACACACCCCTTGAGAGACTTTAGTATCTCCAATTATTCTAACTGCATGTCCTTGGACTGTGGAAAGAAACAGGAGCACCCGGAGGAAACCCACACGGACACTGGAAGAACATGCACACAGAAAGGACCCAGACCACTCCACCTGGGAATCAAACCCAGGACCTTCTTGCTGTGAGGTGAGAGTGCTACCCACTGAGCCACCGTGCCACCTGTTGTGTATCAAAAAAGTTAATTAATTCATTGATTTATTTACTTTTACTAATCACTTCATCCTGGTCGGGATCGTGTTGGGTCCGGCGCAACCTGGAAACATTTGGTGCGAGAAGGGAATACTATTTTAGGAGAACTTACTTAATCACTCCCACTTTCTCTCACCAAGTGCTTATATACTGTAGTATATAGCAGCAAATCCAACTTTCTTCATGTTTTGGGGAAAATTTGGAAGGAAAACAAGTACAGAGGGAACCCACACAAACATGGGAACAACGTACCAAATTCTGTACATAAAAGGTTTCCCTAGGACCCATGGATTCAAGGGATTTGGGTAACAGTAAGGAGTTTTGACTGGCACACTGCAATTTTATGAGGCTGGCCATACATTACACACTCATTCACTTACTAATTGGAGGGAACATACCAAACTCAGACAGTACCCAGGGAAAAGGACTTAATATAGGCCCCAAGGATTTTATAAGCCATACAACACCCAGGCCATTTGCTCTGTCAGCGTGCCTCCTTTAATCCAGCTTTCGCGTATCATTATCTATATTAAAGCACAAACTATGTCTTTCACTTGCAGGTATTTATTATATGCTTTTACTTTTACTTTCAGTTCAGGGTCAGGGTCAGAAACTGCAGCAGCAAGGCAGTAATACCCTGCACAAGTTGCATATTGATTGCAGGTCAGCACACACACACAATCACACACTAAAATTTAGAGCGGTCAGTTTACCCAAAGTACCCAAAGAAAACATGTTGACCAAAAAGTCAGAATCGAATATAGATGCCAAGGACCTGGGTTGTTATACAACACTTACCCAACCAGGTGCATCACTGTGCTGTCCTTGTATATACAACACTAAATCAGAAAAAGGGACAGTATGGAAAATGCAAATAATAAAAAAACACTTCTTACATTTATTTTGACTTTTATTTGATTGCAGACAGGATGAACCTGAGATATTTCATGTTTTATCTGCTCAACTTCATTTCATTTATTAATAAACATTATAATATAATGTAATGTGAGCAGCATGTGGTTTTGCATCGTCTTGTTGAAAAATGCATGGACGTCCCTAAAAAGATGTCATCTTGAAGGCAGCATATGTTGCTCTAAGATCTCAATGTACTTTTCTGCATTAATGCTGCCATCACAGAAGTGTAAATGACCTTTACCAAGGGCACTGACACAGTCTCATACCATGACAGACCCTGGCTTTTGGACTTGTTGCTGATAACAGTCTGGATGGTACTTTTTGTCTTTGGTCCGGAGCACACAGCATCAATTTGTTTCCAAAAATGCTGATTCGTCTGACCATAATACACGTTTCCACTGTGTGATGGTCCATCTAGATGCCTCAGAGCCCAGAGAAGTTGCCGCTGCTTCTGGACATGGTTAACATAAGGCTTCTTTTTTGCACAGTAAAGTTTTAAGTGGTATTTGTGCATGTAACTCTGTATTGTATCGCTTGACAAAGGTTTGCCAAAGTAATCCCTCACCCATGTGGTTATATCAGCTATTGTTGAGTGGCGGTTCTTGATGCAGTGCCGTCTGAGGGATCGGAGATCACGGGCATTTGCCTTAAGCTTCGTTTGTTGACAAACTGGAGATCCTCTGGCCATCTTTGCTCATCAAAGACTCAGCCTTTCCTGGATGCTGGATTACAATCACTTGTTTGAAATCGCATCATTATTTAGTTTTTTCACCTCATTACTAGCCCTAATTTTTTTAGTCCCAATTTTTTTTGCAATGTGTTGCAGGCTTGAAATGCAGGAATGGATGTTTATTAACAAATGAAATAAAGTTGAGCAGACAAAACGTGAAATAAGTCTGCAATCAAATAAAAGTCCAAGTAAATATAAGGAACACTGCATTTTTATTTTATTTGCATTTTCCATACTGTCCCAACTTTTTCTGATTTGGGGTTGTAAAACACTATCTTTAAATTTGGTGATTTTAAGATTTTTTTTGCTGTTTTTGATTATGTTAACTTGCTGAATTCAAAGCAGGACAGTGGAGCAGCACAACGTTGTTATTTTTATTTTTTAATCACTGTGAGTAGTTTCACATGTTCTCCTCTCTCCATATGGGTTTTCTCTGTGTAGGCCTAGCCTGGTTTCCTCCCACCTTCTACGCACATGCAGAAAGAAAAACAACTGACCTGAATTGGCCTTTTTGATCAGCATGGAGGTGGTGCATGCGGCAGAGGAATTATAATAGGAAATTGGAAATGACTAAACTGGGAGAAAATCAGGGAAGCTGCCACAAATGAGTCCAAAGTACCCAAGTACCAAAGTAGCATACCTATCGATTTCATTATATGATTTCTTTCTGAACAAAAAACTAATCTTTAACTGGGGGGTTAGGAGGGGGGTGGGTAATTTTCATTCAGCAAATTAAATGTATTCTTTCAGTTATTACTTAGATCTTCATTGAATTAGCTCCAAGAGCTTTACTTAATGAATGAATGTCAGTTAATCACTGCAAGTGGCTCAGCTGTAATCTGTTCAAGCTGTGGCGCTAATGACTGTTTCCCTGATTAGTATCACCAGTGTTCGTGTGTGTAGCTGTTTGTGTATTGTCCTAATACAAATTTGTAACGGGGCTGGAACACACCTCGCTACAGTGAGCCTAAGACGGATCCCACACACCTGCAGAAATGAAAATAGAACCCATTTGCAATTATTCAATCAAGGTAGAAAAAACACTAACAACAGGGGATAAACGCTAATAAAAGAGGTGGCCAAATTAGTGGAAACAAAGAAACAAATGAAAGAAAACAGCCACAGCCCACAACGGAGAAAGCAGATAGAATAGGGACAATAGGGATAGCGCAGAAGTGAGAACTGGATGTCAAACTATGACGAGCTGATCCAAACGTCTACGACAAACCAGCCCTAAGAAATAAAATAGACTGGGAACTGTCAGAACCTGCCGGCTCGGCTATGCATGAATGGAACCCCTGCCCTAACAGTAGGCGCCTTCCAAAGATAAAGTGGTTTCCATTCTGGAAAATGAACATCCGCTCTCTCAGTGCAGCTGCATCTCAAGGCCCAAAATACTGCAAGACTGTTCAAGAGTTCAAGAGAGTTCAAGAAAGGCTTTATTGTCATTTCAGCTTTATACAAGTACATATTAAAAAGAAACAACATTCCTCCAGAACCAGGGTGCAACACAGAAGTGCAAAACAATACCGTATACACAGTGCAGATAAAAAACAGTACAAATAAATACAAGACATTTCTAATCTCAATTCTAAGTAATTGAGGGGGCGGGACCAAAGACAAGAGTAGTGTTGGCCAGTACATGGTACTGAGTAGATGATAAGTGAGATAAAACAACATATTCTGATATACGGATACTGATATACTGGGACAAGTTCCAAGAAACCAAAAGAATGCTGACATCCCACACTGAGCAATCCGGCACCACAGTCTCAGAGAAATGCAAGTGTGCCAACAAAGGAGCTGGCAAAGAAAAGCCATGATATAAAGGAAACCTTCCACCTGATGTGACTTAAAGCTTATGAGGCGCAGGTGACTGTCAATCAAGAGAGACTGACAGATCACTCGCAACTGCGCCTCCGCTCCCTATCTGCCGGCCAAACTAGGCCATGCAGGTGAACATAAGAACAGAATAGAATGCCTTTATTTGTCATGTACACATATACACATTTACAGTACAATTAAATTATTTTTCCGCATATCCAAGCTTGTTTGAAAGCTTGGGTCAGAGCGCAGTGTGAGCCATTGTACGGCACCCCTGGAGCTGAGAGGGTTAAGGTCCGTCCTTAAGGGCCCAACAGTGGCAGTGTGGTAGAGCTAAGATTCTAACCCTTAATCTTTCATTGATAGCCCAAGCCCAACCCACTAGGCTACCACTGTCCCTAACATGACTGTTAGGAGACATGAACTTGAATCCTAATGTGGTGCAGCTCCTAGACGGCTGCCACCAAGTTTTACAGACTGATTAAAGACTGAATTGTGAATGGATTTTTTTCCATTTGTAGCCAAGGACATTTAGTACATTTTCTTCAAGGACTGCTGTATGAATGTTATGCTTTACTGAGTTTTAAACAGACTTTTCTGTGTAGGGAGAGTTTACAATGCTAAAAATGACAAGAAGCAGTGGTTTCTGGTCATGGGGGGATAACCCAGATTGTCACCTTTTAGCATGGGACCTTCTGTGCAGACACACACTCACTCACACACACACACACACACACACACACCAGGTTTGCTGTACAGAATTTCAGGAGCACATTCAGAGTAACCATTGGGTTCTTTCCTACCTCCCTGACCAAGAAGGACCTTCTTGCCCGAATGCCCAATTCAGGCAGACAGTCAACTTTAAGAAGGTTCCTGGGTTGTGCAAAGCTTCCTACATTTTAAATGTATTAAGACCGCTGTTATCCTAAGAATACTCAAAGCCTGGGATATTGTTTTAATATTCTTGCACTAATCTATGCTTTACCACAAGTTCATCACTGAGATCGTGGTGCCCTGCAATGGACTGGTGCCCTGTCCAGAGTGTATTGCCTGCACTAGAATGAAGTGTTAAATAAAGCTGGGTAACTAAATTAATAAATTGAATAGAAATCGTTTCTGTACGTAGAGCTAGGATCTGCTGCCCTCTGTTGGCTGCCATGTGGATTCACAGGTTGTACCGGGACAAAAAATTTGTTCAATTAGTAATTCTTAAAACGGCATGATTTACATTACTTTTGGCTTTTGATTGGACCACTGTTCTCCTTCCAACATGTGTTTAAAAAAATCCCAACACTGCTATACCTGAGTCAGGCACGGTGGCTTGATTACAGCAAGAAGGTCCTGAGTTAAATTCCCAGGTGGAATGAGCTGGGTGCTTTCTGTGTAGTTTGCATGTTCTCCTCGTGTTCACATGGGTTTCCTTCAGGTGCTCCGGTTTCCTCCCACAGTTTAAAGACATGCAGTCAGGTTAATTAGAGATACAAAATTGCCCTGTGATAGAGTGCTGACCTGTCCAGTGTGTTTCCTACCTTTCGCCCATTGAACTGCACAGTGCAACCCTGACCAGGACAAAGCAGTGGTAAAAAAGACAATGAACGAATGAAGGAATGAATATTATTACCATGTTAGAGTCAATGCGCTGCTGAGAATGGTCTGCCACCTAAAAATCATCTGCTCACTGGGGTTGTACGGGGGTCCCTTTTATATAATAAACAACTTACCAGGAGTGAAAAGTGTACAGAGGAACACCCACAAACTTCTTTTCTATGGCCTATGCTTAGGTGGCGCAGCGGTAAAACACTCGTCCGTTTGAAACTCAGCTCTGCCATCGGGCAGGCTGGGCGCCAACACGAACAATGATTGCCTGTTGTTCAAGGGGTGGTGCCAGAGGGGACCTCATAAGTAATGCGATTATGACACACCAAACAAGGCTGATTGATGGTGCCTGCACAGAGATGAGGGATAATGGGGGGAATAATGTGATCAGGGTGTGGCTCTCCGTACACAAAGCTGATCCACATATGAACTCGTCTCGTGCAGGTAGAAAGATGCAGTCGGCTACTGCACACGTGTCGGAGGGAGCGTGTGTTAGTCACGCTTTCCTTAATCAGAGTCGAGGTCAACATCAGTAGAGAGGAAACCTAACACAATCAGGTAGTTGGATACGACTAGATTGGGAGGAAAAATTCTAATAATAAAAATTTGTAATAAAGTGATTGGTAAGTACTCTGTAAGCATATGTTTATTTAATATCATTAATTTATAGCATTAATTATAGCATTAGCTAATTCAAAGGGAAACACACCAAACATGCCAAACACAAAGAGTAATTGGAGCTGGGGATCAAACCCAGGATCTCGGAGCTGTGTTATATGTATGGTTTGGGTACTCTAAATTGCTTCAGAAAGTAAGTGTGACTAAGTAAGTGAGTAATGCCTTGAACTCCACTGAATTTGCATCTGGTCCAGTCCCCTTTCCCTCCTCGCACCTAATATTCCTGAGACAGAATCCAGATTCACTGTGACCTAAATCCCTCATGCTATTTTGGTGTGTGCTTTTTTTCTTTCTTTCTTTTACAGAAATGACAATGTTACAGTCATGTCAGATGTTATGCTTGCTACGCAAAGGTCTAATAATATCACAGTAAGCATTTTGTGAATAAAGGGGAAACAAAAAAGTTCAGCACATCTTGAACAGAGCCCGTCAAACTACAAAGGGTGTATGGAAGGATAGTAATTACACGACAGTGTGCCTGTCAGTCTTAGAACATCTGAATAATAGTGTGTGTGTGTGTGTGTGTGTGTGTGTGTGTGTGTGCACGTGCATGTGTAGTTCGGCAGATAGAAACTTGATGACTATAACGTGAAGGATTGGTAGTTGCAAAAACACCTTAAAAGGAAATTTCAGAAATTGTTATTTTTAACACTTAAACTGTTCTCTGTTGCGAGTGTTTCATACAGTTTATATACATGAACTACAGTATATACACAGTGGTTTCAGAAAGTATTCAGATCTTTTCACACATTTTATTTTGCTGTGGATTTAATTTCGAATGAATATAATTGCCACTTTTTTTTTTTTTTCTTTTTTTTCCCCTTTATCTCCCCCTTTTAGCGCATCCAGTTGTTCAATTTGCATCGTGCTTCCTCTCTGTCTATGCCGAACCCTGCCCTGACCGAGGCGATTGAAGCTAACCCATATACCATCCGAAACATGTGCAGCAGCCGGATGCATTTTTGCCACCCACACATTTATGAGTTTGGCGCCACCTAGCGTTGCATGCGAAGAGACACACCCTAAGGGCACTCTTCCTCATCTCTTGTGCAGGCGCCTCTAATCAGCCGGCAGAGGTCGTAATCACATTCTGACAGAGAGAGACCCACATCCGGTTCTTTGTCCCGCCCCCCCCAAGTGAGCAACCGGCCAATCGTTGCCCATAAAGCCACTCGGCCTCGAACCGGTGAAGCAGAGCTGGATTCGATACTACGTACTCAGAATCCAGCTCTGGTTGCAGCGTGTCTTTTTACAATTGCCACTTTAACCATTACTCTACACCTGGTCACACATATTGACAAAGTGAAAGCATGTTATTTAAACTTTTTAAAAACTAATCAAATAAAAAAACAACTATAACTATAAAAACAATAAAATCTCCTATTCACAAAAGTATTCAGACCCATTATTATATATTTGAAGCCTTTTTGGCAGCAAATACAGCTGCAAATCCTTTTAGGAACATTGTCTTTGCTTTGCACACCTGGATTGGGGCACTTTATTTCACTTTTCATGGCAGATCTTTTCAAGATCAGTCAGACTTGGCAACACACCTACTCTTTACAGATGTTTGATAGAGTTTAAGTCTGGGTTTTGTCTGGGCCACTCAAGAAAATTTAAAAACTTGCCCCAAAGCCACTCAATTGTTGTTTTGGCTATATGGTCCAGGTTATTTATGCGTTGAGTGTGTGTGTGTGTGTGTGTGTGTGTGTGTGTGGGTGTGTGCGTGTGTGTGTGTATTTTCTTTAAGGATGTTCATATATTTGGCTGCATTCTTCTGTTCCCCAATTCTTATCGCTTACTCTTTGTCCATGCCAATGAGATGCACCTCCATAGCATGATGCTGCCACCACCACGTTTCACTGTTGGTATGGTATTTACATTTTTTGTCTCATTAGCCCAGAGAACACAAAGTGTTAGATAATGTTTCATATTCTTGCCACAGTTTAATTGCATTGATCCACAGACAGTTCTTTGGACTCCGTGGGTTGATTTGTGTCCTGTCAACACCGTGTAAATTCTGGGTCCTTTTAGAACCAGATGTGTATCTTTCCAAACTACTGATGTCCAGTGTATTCACATTGCAACAGATGGACTCTTATTCTAATTAGTTCTAGACACAGCTCAATTAAAGCAAACAAAATGCAACTGAACACAATTTGGAGTGCTACGGCAAAAGAACTAATACTTTTGTTGATATCAGACTTTAGTTTTAAATTTTTTTAATGTTTGAATGTTACTTTGAAATTATGGGTGTTTTGAATATAGATTGATGGGTAAAATAAAATTTTATATTATTATTATTATTATTATTATTATTATTACAACTATTATTTTTTACTCACAATTAATAGAACTCTTACTTTTTTATTTACGACTAAACATATTATTTAAAACAATACAATAAAGGAACATGCCCTGGACAAAAATATTGGTACCTTTACCTTAATATTTTGCAGCACAGCCTGCAATAATTGTTATCATTTACCTTCTGGAATTCTGAATAAGATTTCTGCACCTCTCTATTGATAGTTTGACCCACACTTCTTTAGCAATCTGTTTCAGCTGTCTCAGGTTTGAGAGGTGCCGCCTTCCAAACTGTACGTTTCAGCTCACAAATGTTCAATAAAATTGAGATTAGGAATGGCAGGCCACTTCAGAGTGTTATTATATTGTCTTCTTATCCATTGCTGGGTGCTTTTTGACGTGTGTTTAGGTCATTATCCTGCTAGAAGATCCATGACCACCAACTGATGTGCAGCTTTCTGACACTGGGCAATTTGTTTGGCTCTAAAATGTCCTGATAGTCTTTTGACATTGTCATGCCCTGCACAGATTTAGGGCACGATTCACAGTAGGTGTGATGTTCTTTTTTTTGAAGATGTATTTAGTTTATGTGAATTATCGCAAATATCTAACTTTGTTTAATCTGTCCATTCTCCCAGAATCAATGTGGTTTGTCAATCCTTTTTGTGTCTTGATTGTGGAAGAGGTTCCTCCAGGATCTTTTCATTTTCATTTAGACACAGGCAGATGCAAACTGTTTGCAAAACTAATAAGTGCATTGAGCTTGACTTTTAAAGTTTCACATTGTTGTTCCTTAAACATTCAAACCATCTGTATAATTAATATTGGGCAATTTTTTTCCGACCACGTCCAGATATGTTGGCTACAGTTCTGTGGGTCTTAAACTTCTGAATAATATTTGCAACCATGGTCACATATCAAGATATTAAGAGATGGTATTGTATTATGCTTAGATATTACCTTTGTTCTAACCCTTAGATCACTTTCTGCTTTTTCTTGTTTGCCATGTTCAGTGTAAAAAACATAAAACAAAAAACGTGGCATAAAACCACAGGATGATCATTTCCTTCTTTTAAACTGGATGCATGCATGATTATATAGTTAAAAAACTAATCAAATCAAAATAGTTTGCTTAAATTGTTGTCGCAATGCAATTATATTCTATGTTGAAATGTCTTTCAGGATAGGCAAAACATTTTTGTTAATTGGCATGTTCTCACTGTGTTATTTTTCTAGGAGGTTTGGTTAGTCCAATGTCCTCCCAGCACCTAAAAAGACTGGTTACACTGGTCACACCTTGTTGCGAGTTTGTCAGTAAACAGGTAAGTGCCCTACAATGAACTGATCCCTTGGATGTAGGTCTACAATGTATTTCTGTCTTGCTTCTAAAGTTTTCAGGTGGTTCATGACACCCCGTGACCCTTTTGGATAAAGCAGCATTATACAGTAAGTGGTAATAAATTCGCTGGTTATTTAGATACAGTTTAAAGTTGAACCACAGGATGGTGCTGTTGTTATCTGATACTGAGTTACAAATGCAATTGTTCATACCAGCCTGCACACTCATTTGTGCATTTACTGTAAAATAATTTAAGTAATATGATATAAATATGAAAATAAAATAATATGAAATAATATGAAATATGAAATAAAATATAGAAATTTTACATAGTTTTTTCTAATTTTATATTTTAAGTGGGGGGGTTAATTATGTTAAATTTAGCTAATAAACACTTAAAAGGCTTGCACATTTAAAGTTGTAAATGCATGCGTATTTCACCATGTTAGGATTTCTCTTAACAAGTGAGTAATGCTATTTTAATTCTTTTGAATCAGTTTCTTTAATATTTGCATTATTTACAACGGGTTGCTGATTTCCTCGAGTGTTTAGCCTTATTTTCTTGTTGAATCATTTAAATTTAGTTGCCTTTCTTATAGAACATTAAAATAAATGACAAATAAAATCAGTATTGTTAGAAAATATGTTTTTAATTCATTCGTATGTACGAATCGATTCGTTTGAGTGATTAAAAATGAACCGACTCGTCTGTGACTCGTCAATCACTGTTCAGGACCACAGGATTGTTGTGTTGTCCAGTAGATTCGGCGATTATAACTGTATTAATCTGTCGTGTTTGTCTCATAATAGCGTCAGTGTTCCCAGAGTAAATAAACCGAACCGAAATGCTTCTGTACAGCAGAATACTCATTTCAGTGTTAGCTGTAGTGTTCCGTCCCACTTTAGGTTTTCTTTGGTTGCCAGATTAAACAATTTGTGCAATTTCCAGCTGATTTGTCAGGTTTAGACCAATTCAGAGCTGAACAGGACAGTTTTTTGGACCAGCATGTTTACTCAGGTGACACTTTTGCCAGGTGGCTTTTTTGGTATTGTATCACATATTTAGTGGGCTTTCCCATTGCTTAATGACCCGTTTTGGGGTTTTCTTATTTATTATTATTATAGTGTAACTTTAAATGTGTATTTTTGTCAGTCATTGGTAGTATTTGGCAGCAAAAACCTAGGTGCTTTTACTGAGTAGTGCTGGATACACTTGGCAATGTGATGTATTATACAGTACTTGCTATAACAACATTGAAAAAAGTCAAAATCTGAAAAGCATAGAAAAATGTGTATCATCACAGAGAACCCTGGTATAAGGGAAAATAACACATATTTGGGCCAGCTTTGACTTGGTTTGATAGTTTTAAAAGAATATGAATACTGGCTAGGCTGGTCATACTAAAAGACCGGTTGGTCAGTCTGCTACACAGGGGCGACTCGTTCTTTAGGGTGATCGGCCGACGCACCACCAAAGGGCGAAAGGGAAGAAATTTTTCTATCACAGATGTGACTGTTCTGGACAGTCTGTCTTGCCTCGTAGTCCAATCAGCGTCGAGATATGTTCCGTAAAGTACCGCCCCTTTTGTCTCATAAAGTCTTATAGACTTTTTTTCTAACTGCAGGCGCTGCAATACATTCTGAATGGGTTCCGGGAGGGTTCGCACTTACGTGCTTGCATATAAGTTACAAGTAAATTACAAGCAAGTAATGTCATTTTTAAATAGTGAATTGTGATTGCACTTATTGTATCTCCCCAATTGTTTAATTGTACTTCTTTATTCATTGCATATCAGCCCCGATGCCTCTTTATTCTGGATCTGCTGCACCTAAAATAAAATGATATCTGATGATACTTAATTTTATGATTAATGGTAAAGCTGGTCTCTCTCCATGTTCAAAGTTATTTGTGAGGGCAAACTGACAGATGACTTAAGATGTTAATTATTTAAGCTTTAATTTAACCATTGAACGGGTCACCTTGGCCATCATCGCAACAATTGCCCCAGGGTCTGTGTGGCCCAAGGTCTGTGTGGCCGATTTGTATTATTATTTACTGAGAGTCTGGGGGTCTGTGTGGCCCCCATTTATTGATATTTACCGAGAGTCTATGTGGCTCTGGGTCTGTGTGGCCCTCATTTTACTATATTTTCTTTTAGTTTTTTCATGTTCTTAATGTTTTATCTCTCTATTTTAATTTCGTGTTCTCTTAATTGTAACTAAATGTTTGCAAGAAGTCTTTCTAAGGTTCTAGATCTCAGGAATGTTTTAATGCTTTAAATTTTTCTTTATGTAAAGCACTTTGAATTGCCACTGTGTATGAAAGGTGCTATACAAATAAACTTGCCTTGCCTTGCCTTGCCTAATTTAGTCTGGGGGAGGAGATCGCTGAACAGTCTGACAGTTGGGAGGTGCACTTGTCAGTGCGCTCTCAGTGCCGGTCTCAGTGCAGGGTTGAGGGTTGCGTCAGGAAGGACATCCAGGGTGAAAAGTGTGCCAGATCGTGTATGCCGACCAGAATGAACCACTGTGACGAATCATGTACTGTAATACTGAAGCAGCTCATGAAAAATATTTAAAAGGAGGTTTTAGTTCTTCTCAATCTGGCAACACGGAGGTGCTCTGGCGCTCGGCGCGTCCTGCAGCAGAGCGCAGCGGTGTGACGTCATCAGAGCGGAGCGGCGGCTGGGCTGTGCGGATGAGAGTGAGCGCAGAAACGGAGTGAGAGAGGTGAGAATTGCGTTCTTTCTCTATAAACATGTATACACTGCTTTTACTGCCTCTGTGATACCGTGTTTCTGTTTCTGCGCGCCGCATCTCTGCTGTGTTATTACTGGGTGTAGCAGAGACGCACCGGAGGAGAGGGGAGGAGGGGGGGGGAGAGGAATGGTGCAAACCTGGCTGGCATCTTCACCAACACACCGACCAGCAGCTTATACATCCGCACACGCACGGAGATATAACGCACGCAAACACTGTTATTATGATACACTGTTATTATCATCTGTATTAGTGGGATTGCAGTCAGTCAGTGATTGATATCTTGAATCTCACACTACTGCTCACCTTTCATAAATCACGTTGGCATCTTGGTGGGTTGTGATGTGGTATCGGCCTCATTTTGTAATCATGATGTGCCCATTATGTCGGTTTATCTCTCTGTCTCCATGGCAATATTCATTATTTAATTAATTTATTATTTAATGTAATTTCCATTGACCTTTTACCCGTGTTAGGGTCACGCTGGGAAGGAAACATTGGGCACAGAGTAGCCAGTACACCCTGGACAGGGCATCACACTTACAACTCACATACACATGGGGCAATTAGGAGTAACCAATACACCTTTTGCATGTGTTTGGGTACGAAAACGTATCACCCAGTGGAAACCCATGTGAATACTGGGCAAGGATGGAACCCAGGCCTCCAGAACCATCCAGAACCCTACCAGCTGCACCATTGTACCAATTATTTATACGATTGTGATGAAGTAAGGGTAACTTACCCATCACGAAGGCATGTAATTATGTTAAACTTACCTGGGTAGTACCATCCTCTGTTAAGGAGAGGGGGAGAAAGTGTACACTTAAATATAATGTAAATAATTGTAGGAAGGTTAAAATGCCATGGCCGTGCATGTGTTTAGAAATAAGCCAATATATCGATATATTTAACATTGGTAACATTGAAATGTGTGTATGTCGTACCCTAGGTACCCTGGTATCAGATCGGCTCAGCCGAGGGGGAGGGGCTACGACAATAAAAGCACGTACAGGTAGACAAAGGGGGGTTCAGTCTACCATTTGAGAATGAAACCACAACAGCGTGAATGACTTCGTAGTCAAGTAGTTCTGGGTGAATACATTGTCGTAGTGTTAGTGTATGTTTGTGAACTTTTCGTTTTGTTTCGTCCAGTGTGCGCGCGTTTGTATGTTTGTAAATAGCGTGGTGTTTGTTTGTGTAAATAAATAAGGGGGGAAAAGAAGCACACGTGTCCTCTACTTGTATTCCGGTTCCCAGACCAATCGCCCGACACTACCCACAGGGTTCACCCCGTCACAACGATTGATAGGATTAAGTGTTGATTATATCGGTTTGTTGCTTGATGGTATTTCCATGCCAGGTACGCTAGTAGAAGTGTATAGGCAGCACTGTGAAAAAAGTAATAGTTTTTTTTTGATTGGCTGTGATTGCACGTCCCATAGCACAAATTCTGATCATTAAACAAGAGGATATCACACAAATTTTAGAACATAATTTCCTTAACTCCTTAAGGAATTTGTCTGGCATGCATTTTGCCCTTGTAACTGCCCCCGACTTACTTAAATTTATTCACCAAGGCAGTAGCCTAGTGGTTAAGGTACTGGACTAGTAATCAGAAGGTTGCTGGTTCAAGCCCCATCACTGCCAGGTTGCTGCGGTTGGGTCCTTGAGCAAAGCCCTTAACCCTCTATTGCTCAGACTGTATACTGTAGCTGTAATGTAAGTCGCTTTGGATAAAGGCGTCTGCTAAATGCCGAAAATGTGAATGTAAATGGTAAGCCAATTTCACTAGTTAGTTACAATTGCAGCATTTAGCAAACGCTTTTATCCAAAGCAACCTGCAATTATGACTAAATACAATCCAAGCAATTAAGGGACTTGTTCAGGGGATCAGCAGTGGCATTGGTGAGGCTTGAACCAGCAACCTTCTGATTACTAGTCCTGTACTTTAACCACTGACCTACCCCTGCCCTAGTCAGCCATGCAAAATGTAAAACTTCTTTACATTTGTATTATAACGTTTTCCCTCTTTCTCCCATTCTATGGCTGCAGAAGGGCAGAGTACTCTTATTCGCCCCCTCTGACTGGACATAGCACAAGCCGGCTGCTTCCTATATAAAAGCTTTACCTTGCTAATCTCTGTGTGAGTCTTTACTGCTCAGCCAGTCACAGTGGCTTTACGTAGCATCAGACAGGGAAATCCCTTGTTCGACCTGCCACTTGCAGACACTACAAACTGTGTCTGTTGGACACCCAGTCAGGTCGGTGGCACAGTCGAGATTAAAACTCAGATCTTAGAGGTGGTGTGTTAACGTGTTAGCCATTGTGGCGACTTGCAATCCGTTATACAAAAATAATAATTTAGTGTTTTTTAAGGTAAAGATACTCCTGTTTGATTTTTACTTCACCAAATATGTATCAGTAATTATTTATCTGCTGATTACAGCATGCAGGCGTAAAACTTGAAACACAAAGTTGCTTTAGCCAATTACATTGCTTTGTGCCCGACTTCAAGAACAGTTGGCTTTCACACATAATGCAGGCCACTGGTTGTGGTGTTTTTGGAATACCAAAGTTTTGTACATAGCTTTAAAAGTGCTTTAAGGCATGCCTTAACTTAACAAACCTGAGTTCCTAATGTGCTTTGCTCTAAATTTGGCAAAAACGTTTTAAGACTTTAGGATTCCATCGAACCACAATGAGAGCTATTATAGCCAAAAAAAAACTTGAAACAGAGATTTTACAAGTCTACCCAACTAAACATTTCATATGGCTTATTGACAACCAAAATATGAAATGGACTGGGGAAAATTTTATGTGTTTTTCTGGACATGTATCATGTTTTATTTGTAGTATCATGCTCAACCGATGAATGGGAATACATGCTAATAAATAGAGTTATATAGCTGTATATAAAAGCGATACATGGGGGCGCTCAGGTGGTGGTGCAGCGGTAAAATATTGCTAGCCCACTACGTAGCCCACTGAGATCTGGGGTTTGACTCTCAGCAGTGCTAACAGCCAGTCAGGCATCTAGACAGACACATTTGGCTCTGTCTGGGGGGGTGGCTGAACAGCCTAGACATTATAAAGTGCACTTGTCAGTGCGCTCTCAATGCAGGTCCCAAGCTTGAATAAAATAAAGAGAGTTGTGTCAGCAAGGGCATTTGGCATAAAAACTGTGCTAAATCAGGTATGCGGCCCCTGAGTACGGGAGCAGCTAAAAGGAAAAAAAAATCAAAATAAATAAAAGACATACACACTTTGTGATCCACACCACCTTTTCTTTGCGACTTGCATAACATTTTAGGGTCATCATCAAATATCCACAGAATAGTAGGTAGCACGGTGGCACAGCTGTTAAAGTAGTTGGCACACAACAGCACTCACTCTCTGGTCACTGAAAAAGGGTTTGCATGTTCCCTTTATATTTTTGTGAGTTTCCTCCTGTCGTCTCAGTTTTCCCCCACATTCCAGGAAGGCAGAAGGTGGGTTGGCTACAAATTGCCCCTACTTAGTAAGTAAAGATTAAATAAACATTTGTGAGCATTGACTAGTGATGCATTAGATGTAAAACAATCCTATACAGAGATAGATGTGATGCTTTATTTTTAAATGGACACAAGCCTTCTTGGCACGGTGGCACACGCCTCACAGCAAGAAGGTCCTGGGTTTGATTCCCAGGTGGAGCAGTCCGGGTAATTTCTGTGTGGAGTTTGCATGTTCTCCCTGTGTCTTCATGGGTTTTCTTCAGGTTACCTTCCACAGTCTAAAGACATGCAATTAGACTAATTAGAGGTACTAGAATTGCCCTTATGTGTGTGTGTATGTGTGTGAGTTTACCCTGTGTTGGACTGGCAGCCTGTCCATGGTGTTTATTACCCTTCGGTCAGTGAATTGTACCCACCGCGACCCTGAACAGCATAAAGCGGTGGTAAAACAGACATTGAGTGAATGGACAAGCCTTCTTGCGTAGGGATAAACAGCTTAACGTGAGTGTTTGAGTGTATGAAACTTTAGATCTTCTATTGATCACTTTAATGGACTTTTCCATGTCAGACGCTTCTCCCGCCATAATGGTGACACGAGAAATTGTTTTGTTTACAATGCCAGACATTCAGCTCTATCCTGTGTCTCTCTGATCATTACTAGACTCAGTCCTAACTGCACCTCTTATTACCCTTTACATACCCTTTCTATCTCCGATCTCCAATTAACCTGACTGCATGTCTTTGGACTGTGGGAGGAAACCCACGCAGACACGGGGGGGGGACATGCAAACTCCACACAGAAAGGACCCACACTGCTCCACCTGGGGATCAAACCCAGGACCTCCTTGCTGTGAGGTGACAGTGCTGCCTACCAAGATCACTATGCCAGTATTAAAACATGAAGGAGGTAGTGTGATGACATTACTGCTTTGCTGCATCAGTACCTGGATGAGTTGCTGATAATAAGGACGGTAGTAGCCTAGTGGGTAGAGCTTTAGGATATCAACCGGAAGATTGGCGGTTCAAATCCAGACTCTGCTATGCAGCCACTGTTGGGTCCTTGAGCAAGGCCCTTAACCCTGTCTGCTCCAGGGGTGCCGTATGATGACCCTGACCCTGCGGTCTGACCCCAGCTTCTCAACAAGCTGGGATATGCGAAGAAAAAATGTCATTGTACTGTACATCTGTATATGTACAGTGCCTTGCAAAAGTATTCAGCCCCCTTGAACTTTTCAACCTTTTGCCACATTTCAGGCTTCAAACATAACGATATGAAATTGTAATTTTTTGTGAAGAATCAACAACAAGTGGGACACAATCGTGAAGTGGAACGAAATTTATTGGATATTTTAAACTTTTTTTAGAAATAAAAAACTGAAAAGTGGGGCGTGCAATATTATTCAGCCCCCTTGCGTTAATACTTTGTAGCGCCACCTTTTGCTGCGATTACAGCTGCAAGTCGCTTGGGGTATGTCTCTATCAGTTTTGCACATCGAGAGACAGAAATGTTTGCCCATTCTTCCTTGCAAAACAGCTCGAGCTCAGTGAGGTTGGATGGAGAGCGTTTGTGAACAGCAGTTTTCAGCTCTTTCCACAGATTCTCGATGGGATTCAGGTCTGGACTTTGACTTGGCCATTCTAACACCTGGATACGTTTATTTGTGAACCATTCCATTGTAGATTTTGCTTTATGTTTTGGATCATTGTCTTGTTGGAAGATAAATCTCCGTCCCAGTCTCAGGTCTTTTGCAGACTGCAACAGGTTTTCTTCCAGAATGGTCCTGTATTTGGCTCCATCCATCTTCCCATCAATTTTAACCATCTTCCCTGTCCCTGCTGAAGAAAAGCAGGCCCAAACCATGATGCTGCCACCACCATGTTTGACAGTGGGGATGGTGTGTTCAGGGTGATGAGCTGTGTTGCTTTTACGCCAAACATAACGTTTTGCATTGTGGCCAAAAAGTTCGATTTTGGTTTCATCTGACCAGAGCACCTTCTTCCACATGTTTGGTGTGTCTCCCAGGTGACTTTTTATAGATATCTTTGAGAAATGGCTTTCTTCTTGCCACTCTTCCATAAAGGCCAGATTTGTGCAGTGTACGACTGATTGTGTCCTATGGACAGAGTCTCCCACCTCAGCTGTAGATCTCTGCAGTTCATTCAGAGTGATCATGGGCCTCTTGGCTGCATCTCTGATCAGTCTTCTCCTTGTTTGAGCTGAAAGTTTAGAGGGACGGCCGGGTCTTGGTAGATTTGCAGTGGTCTGATACTCCTTCCATTTCAATATGATCGCTTGCACAGTGCTCCTTGAGATGTTTAAAGCTTGGGAAATCTTTTTGTATCCAAATCCGGCTTTAAACTTCTCCACAACAGTATCTCGGACCTGCCTGGTGTGTTCCTTGGTCTTCATGATGCTCTCTGCGCTTTAAACAGAACTCTGAGACTGTCACAGAGCAGGTGCATTTATACGGAGACTTGATTACACACAGGTGGATTCTATTTATCACCATCAGTCATTTAGGTCAACATTGGATCATTCAGAGATCCTCACTGAACTTCTGGAGTGAGTTTGCTGCACTGAAAGTAAAGGGGCTGAATAATATTGCACGCCCCACTTTTTAGTTTTTTATTTCTAAAAAAAGTTTAAAATATCCAATAAATTTCGTTCTACTTCACGATTGTGTCCCACTTGTTGTTGATTCTTCACAAAAAATTACAATTTCATATCGTTATGTTTGAAGCCTGAAATGTGGCAAAAGGTTGAAAAGTTCAAGGGGGCTGAATACTTTTGCAAGGCACTGTATATATAATAAATAAAGGGTATCTATCTAATAAGGGGTTAATAAATTCCTCTCTTAAATAGAATGTAAGGTTATTTGTCCATATGTGGTAGCTGAAGCATTTTGGTTATATGCAGTATGGCTGCAGTTGTTTGTAATGAAGAATTACAGAGGGTAACTGCATTTTTCACACCACTGTATTGTGCAGCAGTGATAAAATGTTTCTCACTCAGTGCCTCACAGATATATGAATGACAGTTGTAAGAGACTGACTGTGTGTGAAGCTTTCCTTTATGTCCCCTGTGGTCTAATTATTCAAGACACTCGCAGTACTCGCTCTGCATTCATTATCAGCACACTGACAGAAATAGTTGGAAAAAACATAGGGATCTAAAATACACTGCCTGGCCAAAAAAAAGGTCACACACTCTAATATTTGGTTGGACCGCCTTTAGCTTTGATTACAGCACGCATTCGCTGTGGCATCGTTTCCACAAGCTTCTGCAATGTCACAACATTTATTTCTGTCCAGAGTTGCATTAATTTTTCCCCAAGATCTTGTATTGATGATGGGAGATTTGGACCACTGCGCAAAGTCTTCTCCAGCACATCCCAAAGATTCTCAATGGGGTTCAGGTCTGGACTCTGTGGTGGCCAATCCATGTGTGAAAATGATGTCTCATGCTCCCTGAAGCACTCTTTCACAATTTGTGCTCGATGAATCCTGGCATTGTCATCTTGGAATATGCCCGTGCCATCAGGGAAGAAATATATATATGGTTCAGTATATTCAGGTCGTCAGCTGACCTCATTCTTTGGACACATAACGTTGCTGAACCTAGACCTGACCAACTGCAGCAACCCCAGATCATAGCACTGCCCCCACAGGCTTGTACGGTAGGCACTAGGCATGATGGGTGCATCACTTCAGCTGCCTCTCTTCTTACCCTGATGCGCCCATCACTCTGGAACAGGGTAAGTCTGGACTCATCAGACCACATGACCTTCTTCCATTGCTCCAGAGTCCAATCTTTATGCTCCCTAGCAAATTGAAGCCGTTTTTGCCGGTTAGCCTCACTGACAAGTGGTTTTCTTAAGGCTACACAGCTGTTTAGTCCCAATCCCTTGAGTTCCCTTCGCATTGTGCGTGTGGAAATGCTCTTACTCTCACTATTAAACATCCCTGAGTTCTACTGGAGTTTTTCTACCATTTGATTTCACCAAACGTTTAAGTGATCGCCGATCATGATCATTCAAGATTTTTTTCCGACCACATTCCTTCCTGGAAGATGATGTTTCCCCACTGTCCTTCCACTTTTTAATAATGTGTTGGACAGTTCTTAACCCAATTTTAGTAGTTTCAGCTTCTCCTTAGATGTTTTCTCTGCTTGATGCATGCCAATAATTTGACCCTTCTGAAACAGATGAACATCTTTTCCACAACCACAGGATGTGTCTTTCGACATGGTTGTTTAACAAATGAGAAGCTACTCACTGCATCAGTTAGGGTTAAATAACTTGTTGCCAGCTGAAACATAATCACCCATGCAGTAATTATCCAATGGGAGGCTCTTACCTATTTGCTTAGTTAAATCCAAGTGGTGACCTTTTTTTTGACCAGGCAGTGTATATAGTTTATAAAATATAGGTTTATTATATTGTGTTACCTACATTTAGGCATTTTTACCTCGATCAGACTCATAATTAAATATATGATAGGAACAGTTTGGCCAGTCTGTGTTGTGACTGTATGGAGTGAGTAAATAACTAGAGCTAGATGTTAGCAATTAAGCATAGAATTAAGCATTTTAACTAAATTGCAATTAAAAAAAAAAAAAATTAGTTTTTTTTCTTGCTTTGTCAATAGAATTTAAAATTTGAGGCCAACTGATGTGCACAGTTTTAAATATTATTATATTTTTAAAAAAGTTTGTTCTTGTTAGAAATGTTTTTTTTTTATCAGGTTAAGCTGACTTTGCACCAGCAAACAGTAAAACATTTTAATGTTTAAAACACAGTGTAGGTCACTCTCTGACAGTAAACCTTGTCGCTTCATATTAAACACTTTATGACCATTATGACGCTCAGCCTATGAGTAAGGACACCCCAGACTGTTGAGCATGTGATGTGTTGTAACAAGCAAGAGTGAAAATGTCAACTTTTACAACCACAATAACTGGTGTCCTCAATCCCCAGCTGATTACAGACCGTTGTTTAAAACCCACACTGGTAAACACACACCTGTCTCAACTTTACAAGCAGAAACATCTCCAAAAATGACATTGTCTTGACAGCATATGCTGCTGTACGATGCATATGTATCCTTTAGCATTAATGGAGCCTTCATAGATATGCAAAGTTATCCATGCTGTTGGCTGTAACATACCCCCATACCATGACAGCATCTGGCTTTTAAATCTTGCGCTGGGAACAATCAGGATGGTCCTTTTTCAATTTGAACCACAGAACATGAAATCCATTATTTTAAAAAACAGACTGAAAGATGGTTTCCTTAGATTACATCATTTTACCACTTATAATTAGTCTGTACATCTCAGATAAGTTTGATTCCAGACTAGACACTGTCATTTATGGATGTTGTTGATATATGGCTTTTGCTTTGTGTAGTGGAGACGAATTTTGAATTTAAAAACACAGCTTTGAAGACCCCACAAATTTCTTTTTAGTCCGGTCCTTTTCCACCCAGCAGACTAGTGGCCAACTGCCAGTTGTGCCTGCTAGGGGGCGCCATATACTAAACACCTTATCAACACACACTGCCATACTGAACACAACTGGCACACTGTCACTTTAACCATCTTGTGATTGTTGCTGCTAGTTTTTGCTGCTATACTTTTTGCAATTATGCACTTTAGTCAACATAAGCTGCTGCAGTTCTTGTGCAATACTTAATATGTAAATACTTTGTACTTGTACTTTTTTAGTTTCTCAGTTTATTCTATTTTTCTGAGATTCAAACTGGAGAGTTTAGAATCCCAGCACTGGCGAGCTAGCGGAATATCCCGCTGTGCCCCCTGGGTGCCCTGACAAGGGATTTTTTTGCCCCCAAGCTTTAAGAGGATTTGGAAATCATTGCTGTTTGGTTTTGTTTGATTGTTTTGTACCGTTCCAACTTTTTTAAAAATTGGTTTTATTATTTTATATAACTGCTTTATGCACCTGTTATCAGTGGATGTGGTTGAAATAACTGAGCTTAATTATTTTGATAGGTGTACACTTACTTTTGTCTGAATAGTATACAAACACAGAAGCAGATACATGCTTTAACATCTGATGTGTGAGATGTTATTTATGTTATATATGTATGTGTGCATATCTAAATGAATATATTATTCTGTTGCAAGATTGGAGATTTCTGTCTTCTGTCTTTGTCCTTTTTTAATTCAGTTTTAGTTCCACCTCACCACCATTACATTAATTCCTCTCTTCACTATCACCTTCTAACCTCTCACTGGTGACTCATTCAATTTGCAGATTCTTCTCTGCTATCAGATCCCTATACATCAGATGCAGCATCCATAGCAACAGCAGGTGTCCATCTTAACAGTGGAAGCGGTTTCTCAGCTGCACTCGTTCATGTCGCCACCCGTTTGCCAGACCTGTGAGGGCTGCTGCGCATGCTAATTCAAGTCACAGGGATGTTTGTTAGAGGTGCACTAAATCCTGATTGATTTTCAACGATTTTCTTTCTGGTTACAATACAGCAAAACTGCATAAGCGAATAGTCAAGCAGTTTAGGAACAGCGTTGCTTTATGCAAAATTGCAAGGAGTTTAGGGATTTTACCATCTACAGTTCATAACATGATTAAAAGATTCAGAAAATCTGAGGCAATCTCTGTGCATAGCTAAACAGAGCAAGGCTAAAAAACTCGGTGTGTCTGTTGATGCGTATGGCCTTCGATCCCTCAAACAGCACTGGATTAGGGACAGTGGTAGCCTAGTGGGTAAAACTTTGGGCTGAAAGGTTGAGAGTTCGAATCCCAGCTCTGCCATGCAGCCACTGTTGGGCCCTTGAGCAAGTCCCTTAACCCTCTCTGCTCCAGGGGCGCCGTACAATGGCTGACTCTGTGCTCTGACCACGCCAGCCCCACAAACAAGGCAAACTGGTCTACCGCTAATGTATGTAAATAGACACACTGCCTCCCACATGCCTTAAAAGTCCACTTTTTATCTTGCCATTTCTTTTTGAAAGACTTGTTTAAATGTAATTAAAAGTGATGGATGTGCAGCAGAGTGGGGGAAAGGTGCAGATGTTCTAGCAGGTCTGCAGTGAATTCTGGGACCTGAAACAATGTGCATCCTATATGTGGCCCTTGGGCCTTGAGTTTGACATGTCTGTTTTAGAAAGTCTTTTTTTAAGGTAATTTAGGGATGCAAGGGCTGCAAAGGCCAAACTTGTCATTTTATCATGACGTTGTATTTGTGCTGATAGAAAATTGCTGGACTTGAAGAAATATGAAGACAAAAATTCACCATGACACAATAGGGTCAGACAAAGGACAAAATAATGCAATGAATTACTGAAAGCGTTCCGCTAATGTACGTGAATACATACAGATAATGAGACAGCAGCAGTTGGGAAAGTGGTAAAATTTCTCCGTCTAGCTTAGTCTCGTCCAAACACCCCACCCCAGATCAGCATCCCATTTATTTGTTTGTGTAAGAAAAAAAACATCTCCATGGTAACCAGACTTGGACCTCAGAGGGAGTGAGCAGCAGCAGATGTGGCCTTGCTTCTGAGCTGAGATTGAAAGAGTGTTCCAGGCATGCTGGCTTTATCTCGCTTTTCTTTCTGGAAGCTATGAAAAGAATGTGTTCCCCTCCTACTCATCTGCTACTTGAGAAATGATGTTAAGGAATGATGGGATATCAAGGATCAGGACGTTTTAGAGACTTTGATCTGTGTCTAAATTCAGGATTTGTTAAAGGAACAGCTAAGCTGCTCTTATTATAGTTACACTATATTCCCAAAAGTATGTGGACACTTGACCATGAACTTGTTAGACACCCTATTACAAAAGGGCATGCCCCACATTATACTTTCTATTTCATTTATCCCTACATTTATACAAAGTAATACTCTCTGCATTCCAAAACAAGCAGTTTGAGGATCCACTGGAATAATATGTGCCATGTTATAACCATACTACACCATACTGAACAGAATGGAATTAATTTTTTCATTCTGTCTATGCATTTTCCCTTTTTCCTCCCAATTTAGTCATATCCGATCACCCAGTTATATCTTTTTTACAGCTTGCAGACACCTAGCCTGCTTGAGGAGGGCAGTACATAACACACACGGTTTGCCAACCACTTCTTTTCACCTGCATGACGGGTTTACACAGGGATCGGTATCATGTACGGAGAGTCACGCACCGATCTCAAATATCCCCCGTCTCTGTGCAGGCGGCATCGACTAGCCAGCAGAGGCAGCAGTTAGATAGAATAGATAGAACACCTTTATTTGTCATATATACATATACATGTGTGCAGTACAATGAAATTCTTTCTTTGCATATCCCAGCTTGTTTGGAAGCTGGGGTCAGAGCGCAGGGTCAGCCATTGTACAGCACCCCTGGAGCAGAGAGGTTTAAGGGCCTTGCTCAAGGGCCCAACAGTGGCTGCATGGTAGAGCTTGGATTCGAACTCTCAGCCTTTCAGTTGATAGCCCAAAGCTCTACCTACTAGGCTACCACTGTCCCAGTTGCAGCAGCAGTGAGGAAACTTTTTCACCCTCCCTTCCTCAGACGAAGCCAATCACGTCTCTGTAGATGCCCAGCCGGCCGATAAGAGCTGAGACGAGATCTTAAGAGCTCAAGATCTCAGCAGTGTTGAGCTAGCTTGTATTAATACTGCCCCACCACAGTGCCAGTTTTCTTTGTTTTACTCATGCCCAAACACTACTATACTAAGCTAAACGGGGAATATTGGAGATTTGCACGTGGCTCTTTGTAAATGACACTGATCCTGTGTGAACCCGTCAGGCAGATTAAAAGAAGCATTTGGCAAACTGCACACTTGTCGGAGGCAGTGTGTGTTATGTACTGCCCTCCTCGAGCAGGGTAGGGGTCTGGATTGTTCCATTGGATCTTTCAAAGCCGATCACTGAGGATGTATTGCCTAATGCCTAATTTGCACATTGAAGTCATGTATCACCCTGTGTTCGTGCCACTTGCCACAGTAACTTGAATAGTGGTGCCGTGATGTGTTTCTACATAGAAAATAATTGGTCGCCTGTTGATTTGTCGCTTGCTGGTGTAAACATAGCGTTAATAGATACAGAGGGCAATGCAAGAGATAATCATACAGCCTAGATTAACTACACACCAACAGTATTATAAAAAGAATAAATAAACATATACTAGGAACCCCCCAAAAATTTCATAACCCTGCCAGACGGCGCCTTAATATGCGGAGGCCAATCGTTACTTTTACATTATCATTTCATTCTATCGCACAGCAGACTTAATACACATTAAATGTGGATCGTACGGAAATATGACATGCTTCTGAATAATGAATTTTGTTTTGACCACCCTGATGTATTCCTAGTAGAGATGGACTGATCGGGGTTTTTGGCACCGATTCCGATCTCCTTTCAGGGACATCGGCCGATAGCCGATTCCGATCGGGAGGGGGGGGGGGGGGGTGGATTAGCAGTAAATAAACTTAAAAAGAGCCTCACAGTAAAGATAAACCGTGTGTGTGTGTGTGTGTGTGCCTTTAGAAGATACGCTTTGTTCACAGTATCACTATAAGTGATTCATTGATTCATGAGTGATTCATTGATTCGTTTTTATGTGAAGCGTAAGTTTCTCTTCTTGGTTATCTCTCCGTGTTTACTGTTATTAATTAAATGTCGTGGTTTTAAATAAACACCAACTACTACAGAACATTTTGTGTGACTCTCTTACATTAAAAAGCTTAATTAAAAAGCTTAATTAAACTGCTATTACCACAGATCTGTAACCGACCGTCAGACTCGTTCCGTCTAAGGAGCTAAAAGTTTTCTAAAAGTTCAGCAGATGATCCTGAACTAACGAATTTGGTAATGAATAAACTTTTGCCTCTGATTGGCTCTGTAACGTTTTCTGTTCTCATCTACATCACAAGTAAGAACCGCTTACGATTTACCAAAGTGAACCAGGAGTTTATATAACGTGCTGATAGAATCGACTCAGATGTGACCGGGTTGAATTATCTTTTTAAAGTAAATATTACAATCAGCAAAATTACATCGTAAGAGCTTTCACGATGGTTTCTGTACGATTGTTGATGAATGGTGATGTGATGGTTGGTGCTTCATAGCTCAAAGTCTGGATCAATCCACTGAGCTGTTAACTTAACGTTATCTTTATATATCACACGATCGGATCGGCTACTTTTAGGAAATATCGCCGATCACCGATCGCCGATAGCATATTTTGATTAAAAATCGGCCGATACCGATTCATAGCCGATCGTCCCATCTCTAATTCCTAGTGTTTATTTATTTATTTATTTTTGTTCTGCTAAGACCACACTTGTTCTTTTATAAACTGTTATCATTCTAAAGAGTCGCACAATGTTAATAAGAATTACTGATCTGAGCAGGACAGCACGCCTGACTGTTGTACGCTGTTAATTGAATCTGTAACAGAGAATGTCACTCGGAGACTAATTGCTCAATCTAAATACCACTGGATGCAGTCCAGTGGCTGACAGGTTTCCAGTGCGCTCAGCATCCAGTTTGGATTAGCAGATGGTGCTGTGAGCTGATTATATTAGTACAGCTTTAGCTTTTCTTCACGTGGACATCGACAATCGGCATTACGGACAGTAAGCACATTGATTTTGAAAGTAGGTTAGGAGTCAGATGGTACTTGGATGATGGGTAGACTAGGGCTAGGTTCGTACAAGTGAACTTAGAGGCCCCTGTAAGTGGATGGTACACTACTTCAGACAGTTTCTGACCTCATGGACCTGCAGATGCTAGCGGAGCGAGATAATGTGTGGTGGGTGAAGACTGGGTTTTTGGATGCTTGCCATCCGGATATGTTGGCGTACAGATTAGTGCATGTTTTCTCCTGGGCCAGACTGTTTAACACGAGATGTGGCTTAATTGGTGCCACTATGTTGCTGACGAGTCTATTAAATAGAGAACTGTTAGGGGAACTATAATCATGACAACTTTTAGTTTGGTTTGGACAGCAAACTCAGCTTCTTATGTTAAGAAAGAGAGGCAGACTGTATTTCTTGGTGCTTTTTTGACAGATCTTTCTCCCTACCCACTAATGAAAGTACAGCTTACACCGGTTCCCTAGATGTAGCTGAAGTATACCAGCCAAAATACACTAAAATGGTTAAAAGTATGTAGAGCATGTGGACTATAAACTTATTGGACTTGTCATTCCAAAACCATGGCCATAAGTTTGGAGTTGCTCCTGCTCTTTGTGGCTTTAACAGGCCCTACTCTTTTAGGAGGGTTTTCTGGTGTGTCTGTAGAAATTGGTGCCTTTTTAGTCATAAAGAGTATTCCAAGTTTTCTAAGAGTCAAGGCTCTGTGCAAGCCATTAGAGCTCCATTATACTCTTCCCAAACTGTTGCTACAAAGTGAAAAGAATATTTTATTTAATATAATTAAATGTGGGCGGCACCTTGGGTTGGTGAGTAGTACTGTTGCCTCACAGCAAGAAGGTCCTGGGTTTGATTTCCAGGTGGAGCGGTCTTGGTTCTTTCTGAGTGGAGTTTGCATGCTGTCGCCGTGTCTGTGTGCGTTTCCTTTGGGTGCTGCCAGCAGCGTAATTTCACTGTCCCTACCCCGAAATGTACTACTCCACAACCGTCTTGGGAGCTAGTAGTTGCTTAAATTTTTTATGTTAACTTTAGCTAGCAAAACTTGTGAAAATTGTGAGTTCTGAGCATGAATTTTGATGCACCGACCAATTATGTGAATACAAGGCTGCGCAATGTAGGTAGTTGGATCAATAGCTAGCACTTGTATTATTACTGGAGCTTTAATAAATGACAGAAAGGGTGTAAAGCTTGTGTGCGTTAATGTATGTAATTAATGTAAGTAAACGCTGCATTTTTGTTTGGAAAAAAAAAACTTTTTTTAATCTTCTTTACCTCCAACTGTCATATAGTGTTCAGTCATAAGTCAGAGGTAGCCAGTGTTGCCACCCCTGGCTTTGCTGGTGGAAGTAAGAAGTTAAATACAATTTATTTGATCATTTTTGATCTGGGTTTAATTCATAATTGTTTTATTTTGTTTCAGCAGGTAGGAAAATACACTAAAAGCAGCAGACAGAACAGCAAAGTCACAAGTGTTTCCAGGACGTGAAGTGGAACATCTATAGATCTCACAAGATGTGGTGGAACCGTAATATCTCTCATAAACCTGTGATGAGTGGGGGTTCGTGGTGCCCAGCCTGTTCGGGGCAGTGCCTGGTGGCCTGAGTTTGGCATGGCCTCTTTGGACCTGCCATACCGCTGCCCTCGCTGCGGGGAGCACAAGCGTTTCCGGAGCTTGTCGTCCTTACGTGCCCACCTGGAGTACAACCACACCTACGAGACACTGTACGTGCTGTCCAAGTCTAACAGCGTGTGTGACGCCGCCGCACTGCTCCCTCTGGTGGCCGACAACGCCCTGGCGGCCGAATCCCACTTCACCTGCTCGGGTGACGAGCTCGGTCTGGCTACAACTTCATCCTCCAGTCCCCGCTACCTTCCGAATGTCGAGTTTCCACTGGGCGAGATTCTGTTGAGGAAAGCCATGAGCTCGGCCGACTCCGGCGCCATGGAGGCCGCCTACGAGGAGGGGCTGGCCCGCCTCAGGGCTCGAGCCTTCGAGAGGCTAGAGCTGGACGAGAGATTGGAGAAACTGTCCGAAGAGGTAGAGCAAAAGATCTCGGCTCGAGTGGGACGCCTGCAAGCCGAGCTGGAAAGGAAGAGCTCGGAACTGGAGAAGGCCAAGGTGGAGAGCGAGAGGCTCAGTCAGGAGAAGCAGGAACTGGAGGATAAGGCCTCGGAGCTATCGCGTCAGGTTGACGTGTCTGTCGAGATGCTGGCCAACCTTAAGCAAGACCTGGTCAACAAGGAGCAGGAGCTCACGCACAAACAGCAGTAAGTTGTGATTTCCTGAATGTCTTATTAAGTGTGTTTGTGTTGCTGTGTCTGTTGCTTTACAGGGCAGTTGTAGCCTAGCGGTTAAGGCACTGTACTAGTAAGCAGAAGTTCACTGGTTCAAACCCCACCACTGCCAGGTTGCCTCTGTTGGGCCCTTAAACAAGGCCCTTAACCCTCAGTTGCTTAAACTGCATACTGTAAGTCGCTTTGGATAAAAGCGTCCACTAAATGCCGAAAATGTAAATGTAAATTTATTGTATGTGTCAACGCTGATAAATGTCGGTAGTATTTGTGCCTGGCTCACAATCAAAGTTCCAAATTACTCTCCAAAATGTTGCCACAAAACAAATAGGATATATTTTATTTAACATATTTGAATATATACACTGCCTAACTACCTGAACTTAATACTTATGAGGTCAGCTACAGCTAAGTCGTGTTTATAAAATACTCTGAAGTCCAGATCTAGTGTCACTGTTTCTGTACTAGAAGCTTTTCTCTGCTGTTCTTGGCCATAATAAATCTAAAGACAAACCTACAGTTTTCAAAAGCTGTTTTGCACTGGAGCAGCGCAGTGGTTTGGTGGGTAGCACTGTCACCTTACAGCAAGAAGGTCCAGGGTTTGATTCCCAGGTGGAGCGGTCCAGGTTCTTTCTGTGTGAGTTTACATGTTTTCCCTGTGTTCGTGTGGGTTTCCTTCCACAGTCCAAAGACATGCAGCCAGGTTATTTGGAGATACTAAAGTCCCCCTAGGTGTGTGTGAGTGTGTGTTTGCCGTTATGCAATGGCGACCTGTCTGGGGTGTTTCCTGCTTTTGGCCCAGTGAATCTGACCCACTGTGACCCTGAATAGGATAAATGTGGGAAGCTTAGCAGTCCAGCATCAGTAGTTCTTTTGATAAGGACATCAGCAGTGTCTTGGCCTATTGAATACAGTAGAGATAAGGGGACATTTTTATCTGTTCTTTTTTGAAAAGCCAGTCTTGGCATTTTATTGAGGATAATCTATGAAAGACAAAATACAATCCAAGTAATTGAGGGATAAGGGTCTTACATAAGGGTCCAGCAGTGGTAACCTGATTGTAGCAAAGCTGAGCTACCAATACAACTTATCTTGTGATTTTATTTTATGTAAATCACCTGTCTTCTATTTGAGTACATAAATCCATCAGCAATTTAATTTTTTTTCCCTCAGCCTTGCAGGATTTGTGATTGTGGGTTTGTCACTATTGGCAACTGTCTGGCCAGAGCGCTTACTAAAAGCAATACTAATGCCAATGATGCCATTACATAAACATAGATAAAATGACACTAGCTTGAATATATGGCAGACCAAAATGACTACATTGCAGAGCATGTTGGAAAAATCTGACACTACCATCAAATATAGAGAGAATACTTTGAGGTTTTGCTTGCTGGGAAATTCAGCTTGGCTTGCTGACTCTCCTGGGCTCAATTTAGTTAAACGTCAGCCTCAGGTCTCTGAATATAAATGCAAACTAGTGCTTTTCAATTTATTGTCCGGCTGCTTTTCATCTGAATTCAAATGGAGAAAATGTTCAGTCTTTCTCATCTTTGTCCATGTGACCTTGCATGCTTGTGCATTCTAAAAACAGAGGTTGTATGTGTGTGTAAGGCATGTGTAAGCCTAAATATAATCCTGAGCAATAATATATATGCAAAAACAAATTAATAAAAGTTAAACATAATGTGAAGTACAGCTGAGCAACTTAGTGTATATTGAAAATACTAGTGTATAGTCTATACTAGTGCAGAATATGTACTAGAAAATCCTATAAATATGAACATAAAATGTATTTTATAAACAAAATATATTTAAAAAAACATAGGGAACTCGGACACTATACTAAAATGCATGTATGTATATGTTTATAGACCATTTGCACAAAAGTTGGGACACTTTAGGGACACAAATGAATTTCCAATGTTTTCACTGACCAACATGATTGTATTTTGTAAAGATGAACACACTTTGAATTTGATCCCTGCAACACTATAAAAAACTTGAAACAGAGGCATGTTTAACCCTGTGTTCTATCATCTTTTCTATTAATAAGACTTTTTAACCATTTGGGAACTGGGGATATGACTTGTTGCAGTTTTGCAAGTGAAATTTGTGCTTATTCTTGCTTGTTACCATAATTCAGCTGCTTAACAGTCCATGGTTGCTGTAGTCTGCTTCTTCTCTTAATTTTATTAGGAGACCTGGACTGCAGGCAGGCCAGTCAAGCACATACAGATTCAGTGTCTACAATGGCATGCTGATGTAGTGCCTGTAGATTGAAGCCTGGATTTGTCTATCTTTAATAACCATGGACGTCTTGGGAAAACCTCTAAATTCCCAATGTATGCCTCTGCGTCAGTGGTACCTTCTCACATGCAAGTCACTCATGCTGTGGGCACTGATGCACCCCCATAACATGACAGATTTCTTTAGCATCTTTTGCTGATAACAGTTGGGTGCTGAAGGTCAAATATTTCAATAAGATATAACTTAAATATTCTAAAAACTATTCACTCTTGTTTTGCTTCTGTCCCTACTTTTTCAGTGTATTGCAGACATCTCCTTTGTTTATATTAAAAATATACAATTAATTAAACTTTACTGATAATTTTACCAAGTATTTTTCTATTTATTTTATAGATTTTATTCTTAAAGTGTAGTCTTAGTCTTATCCATCGAATAAAAAAATGTATGCCCACCCACAGAAATATTATGAAATTACTGAAAGGCAGTCTATAAATAGCTACGGGGGAGAACACACTTCCTTAGACCGCATCTGCGTTATTGATCTGTATGGGCCCGCAGCAGTGGCCTATGGATAAATATGTAGGGAGTTCCTCCCGCGGGCCAGTCGTGCTGGCCTAAAGATTGGAGCGACAAGTACTGGCCAACGTATTACAGTTTTAACTGTTTCATAAATGGAAAATAACTTTTCAAAATAAATTTGTGAATAGTAGCTTCTCATCTGTTATTAACTATAAACTTACTGTTTTATGTATAAATTATACTTAGAGTATACTTAAAGTATACTTATACTTAAAGTTTTACAATTACTGACTGTAGTCCATCTGTTTCTTTACATACCTTTTTAACCGGCTTTCACCCTGTTCTTCAATGGTCAGGACCACCACAGAGCAGGTATTATTTAGGTGGTGGATCATTCTCAGCACTGCAGTGACAATGACATGGTGGTGGTGTGTTAGTGTGTGTTGTGCTGGTATGAGTGGATCAGACACAGCAGCGCTGCTGGAGTTTTTAAATACCGTGTCCACTCACTGTCCACTCTATCAGACACTCCTACCTAGTTGGTCCACCTTGTAGATGTAAAGTCAGAGACGATCGCTCATCTATTGCTGCTGTTTGAGTTGGTCATCTTCTAGACCTTCATCAGTGGTCACAGGACGCTGCCTACGGGGTGCTGTTGGTTGGATATATTGGTTGGGGGACTATTCTCAGTCCAGCAGTGACAGTGAGGTGTTTAAAAACTCCAGCAGCACTGCTGTGTCTGATCCACTCATACCAGCACAACACACACTAACACACCACCACCATGTCAGTGTCACTGCTCTGTGGGGGTCCTGACCATTGAAGAACAGGGTGAAAGCAGGCTAAAAAGGTATGTAGAGAAACAGATGGACTACAGTCAGTAATTGTAGAACTACAAAGTGCTTCTATATGGTAAGTGGAGCCTATAACATGGACAGTGAGTGTAGAAACAAGGAGGTGGTTTTAATGTTATGGCTAATCAGTGTGTGTGTGTGTGTGTGTATATACAGTGTATCACAAAAGTGAGTACACCCCTCACATTTCTGCAGATATTTAAGTATATCTTTTCATGGGACAACACTGACAAAATGACACTTTGACACAATGAAAAGTAGTCTGTGTGCAGCTTATATAACAGTGTAAATTTATTCTTCCCTCAAAATAACTCAATATACAGCCATTAATGTCTAAACCACCGGCAACAAAAGTGAGTACACGCCTAAGAGACTAAACCCCTAAATGTCCAAATTGAGCACTGCTTGTCATTTTCCCTCCAAAATGTAATGTGATTTGTTAGTGTTACTAGGTCTCAGGTGTGCATAGGGAGCAGGTGTGTTCAATTTAGTAGTACAGCTCTCACACTCTCTCATACTGGTCACTGAAAGTTCCAACATGGCACCTCATGGCAAAGAACTCTCTGAGGATCTTAAAAGACGAATTGTTGCGCTACATGAAGATGGCCAAGGCTACAAGAAGATTGCCAACACCCTGAAACTGAGCTGCAGCACAGTGGCCAAGATCATCCAGCGTTTTAAAAGAGCAGGGTCCACTCAGAACAGACCTCGCGTTGGTCGTCCAAAGAAGCTGAGTGCACGTGCTGTCCAACTGCTGTCTTTGAAAGATAGGCGCAGGAGTGCTGTCAGCATTGCTGCAGAGATTGAAAAGGTGGGGGGTCAGCCTGTCAGTGCTCAGACCATACGCCGCACACTACATCAAATTGGTCTGCATGGCTGTCACCCCAGAAGGAAGCCTCTTCTGAAGTCTCTACACAAGAAAGCCCGCAAACAGTTTGCTGAAGACATGTCAACAAAGGACATGGATTACTGGAACCATGTCCTATGGTCTGATGAGACCAAGATTAATTTGTTTGGTTCAGATGGTCTCAAGCATGTGTGGCGGCAATCAGGTGAGGAGTACAAAGATAAGTGTGTCATGCCTACAGTCAAGCATGGTGCTGGGAATGCCATGGTCTGGGGCTGCATGAGTGCAGCAGGTGTTGGGGAGTTACATTTCATTGAGGGACACATGAACTCCAATATGTACTGTGAAATACTGAGCAGAGCATGATCCCCTCCCTCCGGAAACTGGGTCGCAGGGCAGTGTTCCAGCATGATAATGACCCCAAAGACACCTCTAAGACGACCACTGCTTTATTGAAGAGGCTGAGGGTAAAGGTGATGGACTGGCCAAGCATGTCTCCAGACCTAAACCCAATAGAACATCTTTGGGGCATCCTCAAGCGGAAGGTGGAGGAGCGCAAAGTCTCGAATATCCGCCAGCTCCGTGATGTCGTCATGGAGGAGTGGAAAAGCATTCCAGTGGCAAACTGTGAAGCTCTGGTAAACTCCATGCCCAGGAGAGTTAAGGCAGTTCTGGGAAATAATGGTGGCCACACAAAATATTGACACTTCAGGAACTTTCACTAAGGGGTGTACTCACTTTTGTTGCCGGTGGTTTAGACATTAATGGCTGTATATTGAGTTATTTTGAGGGAAGAATAAATTTACACTGTTATATAAGCTGCACACAGACTACTTTTCATTGTGTCAAAGTGTCATTTTGTCAGTGTTGTCCCATGAAAAGATATACTTAAATATCTGCAGAAATGTGAGGGGTGTACTCACTTTTGTGATACACTGTATATATATATATATATATATATATATATATATATATATATATATATATATACATATTTGTGTGTGTTTGTAGTTTTTTTCACTCTGCTAGTAGTCTACAAAATCATTACTTAAAGCTCTTAGGTTTAGGGGAAGAGGATGGGTGTCTGTCTAGTATAAAATATTTACCTAGTGAGATTGATTTGCAGCACCTCTTTGTGCTTTCTTGAGAGGCCACTCACGCACAGCTGGAATCCTGAAAGCTTTGAATCGAGGTCGATGATGTTTTTGCAGGGGGCAAAAGAGAAAAAAAATGCCTATCCTGTCCCCCAATCTCTCTCTAACATCATCTCATAGCTCGTCTCTTAAACTCTGTTATGCTTTGATACTGGTAAAAAGCAGTTGGACACCGTATATGGAGCAGTAAACTAAAGTTCTAGTAGAGGGGGGCAGTTTGCTATAAACTGTACTAGATTAAAATAATAAATCACTTTGGGGGAAGGGGGTGAAAGCGATAAATGTCATCTTAGTCATAAGCTGTTTAAAAGACTAGTAAAGACAACATCGGGCTTTTCAGAATAGCAGTGGGACATCACCCATGCACTACCTATGCCTCTAGTAGCCCACTGTTAGCACAGATGGTCCTCTGTCAGCCAGAACTGTTACGTGACCTATGCCTAAATCTCCCACAGTCCACTGGGTGGGACCCAGAACCCAGACAGAATTAATAATACATTCCCATGAAGCTTTGCACCTCAGTTTTGTGCAAGCTGTTAAGCTGAAAACAATTGGGCATCCAGTTTTACATACTGGGAGTGTTGATTTTGATGTAAGAGTTTGTATGTGAGATAAACCAGGCAACATGACTACACGTCACAACAAGCCTACCTTCTCTGCATGAATTGTGCCAAGTTGGAGTCGTGTATTCTGCTTTTCCAAATGCTGCATGACCACCGTTAATGGGTCTTAGCCAGCATATGCAATTGTGGGCAGCATATTTTGGGGTTTAAGACATTTTTAATATGGTAGTAATTATAAAAATGCCTAAAGCGTCCAGTGTTCCATTGAAGTGTTTATAGCACTAATCTGATACATTCTGATTCAATGTGGCATAATGATTATGTAAATGATCTTTGTTTTATGATGGCATAAAATGTCAGTGGATCCTGAGCCAGTTTTAGTCGCAAATGCATAGCTGATAGAAGAATATGACATACCTAAAAATGGGTAACACCCCATAGAAAAAGGAAAATGCCGATTGTGCTTGAATGCTTAAAATTATTGACACAGGAGATCAATTAACAACCTCTTTGTCTCTGCAGTCATCTACAACACTAGTGAGCGGCACCCCAAGTATCCCCATTAAACACCACTTCATTACTCAAACTTATAGTTTTCAGTGTCTTTTTAAACCTAAATGGGAATGCTATATCACTGCATCCTTTTGCTTTATTTATTGGGACGGTGGTATAACAGTGGGTAGAGCTCTGGGCTATCAATTGAATTAAGAAGTTGTGATATGCAGAAAAATAATTTAATTGTACTGTACATTATTGTATTTATGACAAATATAGGAAATCGATTCTAATACAAAATAAAAGCAATTCACAAGAAAATGAAAGATGGATTATAATAAATGATAGATAGAATATGAAGGTGTCCATAAACTTTTAGTCACTTGTTCTTACTTTGACCGCTGTGTTCAACAGAATTACACATCCTAGTAATAGTTAACCATAGTACCTGCGTAAAAAAGTTTTATGTCTTCTCCGATCTCAGCTCCATAACTGTTAACTTAGCTTTGGGCTATTCCATCATTAAAATTTAACTAAGTTAGGCATAGGCTCACATTTCTCTTGCAGAAATCCACTATATAAGCTTGCTTCATTCACATATAATAAATGTGTGGTAAAACTTTCCAGTGTGCACTTAAAATCATTTTCAGGACTGCTTTTCTCACATTCAGTAAATTACATTGGAGTAGAAGATCTGAGCAGCAAGATTTTTTTTTAAAAAGAACTTGATGTTCAAACAATAATAATGTTTGTTCTCATAGTACTTTTTAAATTGAGTTTAAAATCTCAGGATTTCATATAAACAAGTACATTTATAATTATCAATTGTTAAAAAATCATGTACCACTTTCTCAGCATCATCAGGGAAAACAAAGTTCCAACCACATGGGACACTCAAGGTTTTAAAGAATAATCACAAACTGATGAGGTCTGTTAGGTAAAATCCAATCCAGCCAGGAGCTTCTCTGTATCAGCTTTTTTTTCCAAACATTTTCAGTAAAACGACACGTTTAATAGTGTCCACTGCTGCAGTTAGGTACTACTCTATTACAACAGAAACATCACCACTACGATCTACTACCATGATTCTAGAAACCTGACTAAAATACATCATATTTAATATGCCCAATCAAAAAAAGAACTATTATTACTATTAGTCAGCAACCTTTTTTGAAATTATAGACCGAAAAAAGGAAGAAGAGATCAGATAGAAGAAGGAAACTAGGGAGATATAATGTATTTTCTCTACAGCTGTTCTGAGGTCCTCAGCAAATTAGCTGAAAACATGAAAGCAATTTTGTGCAAAGCACCTTAATACACCATGACGGCATTGAGTAGACAAAAGCACTTGTAAAAGTAAAAGCATGGTGTTTACCAGTAATAAAGCTATAATTCTACATTTTATATGTATTACAGTACATTTTGTAAGCATATACTTATTTAAGCAGGTATAAATTGTGTACTTTTACTAGTTATTATTTGTCTATGTAAGAAAATAATTGTTCATTCAGTTGAATTTGTGTACTTCCACCAGTTCTTAGTTGGTCTCTTGTATCTGTTAGCACATTGTTGTTATTGAAATCAGTGGTAAAAGCAGTGATTTTGACCAGCTGTCCAATATAGACAGGCGTGTATGGTTAAAATAGATTAGCTGGGAGCTCCGGTGTCACAGTGGTAAATTGTGCTAGCCCACCACCGCTGGGATTCAGGGTTTCGAACCTATATCTGTGCTATCAACCAGTCAGGTGTCTACATACTGACATGACTGGCTTTGTATGAAGGGAGCTGGCCGAAGCCCCACAATCGATTGGTGTCCTGACCAGAGTTTATTACTTCATTACATGCAGTGATGAAGTAAAATAGAAATCCGGACCCACAGCAGCCCTAACCAGGATAAAACAGTGGTAAAACATGAAAATGAAATGGAATAAAGACAAAAAGTCAGAAAACCTTTTTGTAATTAATTGGACACGTATGGATATTGTGGATTTCTGCATTGTCACTGCAGGCTGTGTTGTGTGGGAGCTGAATATCGATCTCTAATGAACAGTGCATTATAAACATGGCCAAGATTCTAAATCAAGTAAAATCACTGCAGCTTTTTAAATATTAAACTCTTCCATCAGCTCATTAATTGCTGCCTCATTATTATTACACCCCGGAGACTTTTGAGTGTTTGTTTATGTGGAAAAAAATTGGAGTGGCAAATACATTTGCTTGTGAGCTGCAAGAAGCTGAAATCTCATTAATAATCGTATTAAAACAGTCAAAGGTTTACATACAGTCACAAGAGACAGATATGTTACATCTGGCATGGAAGTTTAACAATTTCTGCAACTGGTTAAACTGGGACTGAATGATTGGAACACATTCATTCATTCATTGTCTTTTTTTTTACCATTGCTTCATCCTGGTCAGGATTGCTATGGGTTTGATTCATTGGGTGACAGGCAGAAAACACTCCAGACAGGTCACCATGAACAAATACATATACAGAAATAAATTTACTGAACTGTGGATCTTCTAATAATCTGTTGGGTAACAATATATAAAATAAGTATATATGTCAAAACCAATATTAATCTGATATTGTAGAAACTTCTGTTATGGCATGCCTCCTAATTCCTTGTTAGTGATCATGATTGACCATGGCATATTATTATGGCTAGTTTGACTGTCAAAGAAAAACCTTTTGGATGTAAGTTCATTGGTCAAATATTTAGCTACAGTTACAATGAATTACAGTTTTTAGAGGAGAAAAGGTGAATAAACCCAAACTTAATGTTTGTTTGTTTATTAGGATTTTAACGTCATGCTTTACACTTTGGTTACATTCATGACAGGAACAGGAACAAGATTCATCAGTTCACAAGTTTAATATCAAACACAGTCATGGACAATTTTGTATCTCCAATTCACCTCACTTGCATGTCTTTGGACTGTGCACCCGGAGCACCCGGAGTAAATCCACGCAGACACGGGGAGAACATGCAAACTCCACACAGAAAGGACCCGGACCGGCCCACCTGGGGATCAAACCCAGGACCTTCTTGCTGTGAGGCTACAGTGCTACCCACTTAGCCACCCGTCCTTTATGTACCTTTTATTAAGGCTGTTTTGCTGCCAGTGTAACTGACACATTGCAGACAGGTGGTAAATTTTTGATGCCGGGACTAGGACAGACATCATTGATTTTAGAATGACCAAATCTGTTTTGACCTCAGTTCTATAGAGAATATGTGGACTTTACTAAACGGTGAGCAAATTTGGTTGAATGTCACTCATTTTTCCACGCTAAGTGGTGAAAGATCCAACCAGAGGTATGCCTGAAGCATGTTGATGTTTATCAAAACAGCTACATAATACTGCCATGACATACATGGAAAAATGTACGTAAACTTGACCTCAACTATGGGTTCCTTTTAGCTGCTAAAATTAACAGGATGTCTCAACATAAATACAGGAAAGACCTAATTTCTTGTCCCCTGGGAAGTCCTTTGTAAAGGAAGACCTATAAAAAGTCATAAATATTTAAATGTATGAAATAATACCGTTAAGGTTTCTGTATGTACATTAGAAGAGCCTGTTTGTGTCAGTCTTTGTATACAAGCAGCACAAACGGCTGAAGCCATGTAGCATTGTTTGCTGATTCAAAGCATTTATTTTTTTCTACACAGATAACAGGGCAGCGCTGCTCAGGGGATTTGTAGAATGCTGAAGCACATAAACAAGCAAATAACAAAAAGATGGAAGACATGCAGGAGAAGAAAACATCAAAAGATGTTCTTGAGATTTCCTAGATAGTGACATATGGGAAAAGTCTTTGCAAAAATAGTCTATAAAAAGTGTTAAAAATGTATCCTTTGACAGAATTTTGGACTCTGTTTAGGGGGTTAAGAAAAATCAATAAATAATTAGACACATAAATGTAATAATAATAATTTAAAAAATGAGTGAATTCTAGACTTTGCCAAAAATTATGGATCTTTCTGGAAGACAATTGACCCAGGGGAGTGTCAAACAGAGCACCACATGTGTTCAAAGCATAAAGCAATATCAGACCCTAACTTTGTAGCTGTTGCTATACAAATTTGCATTTTCCTGCAGCTTACAGCTCTTGTCCTTGTGTGCAGAGAGGTAGCTCAGATCGATCAGTTCCTCCAGGAGACAGCGGCACGTGAAGCCAGCGCTAAGGTTCGCCTGCAGCAGTTTATCGAGGAGCTACTGGAGCGTGCTGACCGTGCTGAAAAACAACTCCAGATCATCAGCAGCTGTGGAACCACACCGAACGGCAGTCTGAGTCACTGCAGCCTACAGGATGCCAAAACCAACGGACGCCAGGTAAAGACAAAGTGGTTTTATTACAAGTGACCTTGTGTATTAAATAATTCAGCCAGATGTTTGCAATCAGCCAAGACATGTTTGGTACTTTTATTGCTTCTGTGTTAAAGTACTGTTACTCCAGACCCCTGTTTTGCACAATGTTAACCTGGGTTTTTATAAGACTTTGAAATATGTCTGTTGGAATATGTGCCTATTTAGTCAAAAGAGCATGTGTAAGGCAGTTTATATGTTCCAAAACCATAGGCATTATAGTGACTGGGATTGCATGACTTTTTAGAGTAGAAGAGAATTTGTGGTCAGAACGTTGGAAGAAAAGAACTGGCTTGCAGGATGTTCTAATTCACTCTAATGGTAGTATTTGATTTGATTAAAGTCAGGGCTTTGTGAAGGCCACTGGAGTTGGAAACTGGCCACAATTTTAAAGCATAACATTTATTTATATAATTAGTTTTATTTAGCATGGGTTAGCAATACATCTGGCTGAAACATCTGAACTTAGTAATTAAGACCAGTAATTATGTCTACATAGTTTTGGACATATAGTGTGCAATGGTATTCCGAAGTGTTAGTATCGATCCCTGTTTTAAAACCAAACCCAAAACAAGTAGTGGTTACAATTGCTGATATTTATGCCATTTTAAGTCAAGTCAAATTTATTTGTGTAGCACTTTACAAAATACACAGAAAAAATAAAATAAAATTTAAAAACCTCCCTTAAAATTCCAAGAAAGAAACCTTAAGATGAACCAGACTCATTAGGGACCTCCATCCTCATTCAGTGGAATAATTTAACTTAATTAGAATTAAACAATCCATGCAGATAAAATTATTCTACCAAGTGAAAAGCATAAAGAATTTGATTATAGTGCTGTACATTTCAGTCCAGTCTGTGGTATATTCTGACAGTAAGTTCTGAACATTGTAAGTGCAGATATTGCAGATTCCCATCATCCAGCAGGAAAAGTATTGTTGGCCTGGCAGCCTCACATTTGCTGGCTTTAACCTCAGGTGGATAAAAAGGTTCACGTCAGAAGTATGTCTGTTGAAATTTGTGCCCATTCAGTCAAAATAGCATGTGCAAGGCTGGGCACTGATGTTGGTCAAGAAAGCCTCATTGATGTTCAGCCTTTCTCAACCAGGGTGCCGTCTGGCTTCGTCAGGGGTGCCGTCAAATATATTCTCACGTTACTGATATTATATGCAATAAATTAAAAAAAAAATAATAAAATACAAAAAAGTCAACTTATCATGAAAATGTAGACCATTAGCCGCCTCAAACATCAAATTTTGTCTCACACGCCCCTTTCCCCACGCTACAACGTCAACGCGGGTTGCGTGCGTTGCCTATAGTGATGAGTCGTTCGCGAACGATCCGATTCTATTGAACGGCTCTTTAAAATGAACAAAAGGAACCGAGTCATGCCTCTGGGAGCCGTTATATTTATATTTCTGTGCAGTTCATATCGGGTGTAATTCAACCATTCCGCTTCTATCAGTAGAGGGAATTAATCAGTCATAATAAGAGCTGTTAATTGTCGAAATTCAAATCACTTTCAGTATCGCGGAGAGAGCAAGCGACACACACACACACACACAGAGAGAGAGAGAGAGAGAGCTCATTAGTGTAAATATTATAATTTTTATTGTTATTATTTTGCACTGTTTTTATTAATATTTTATTCTATTTTATATTTTTGCACATGTAACTGTTTTGTATATATTTGTTCTTTTTTATTGTTCTTTTTATTATTTCTCTCTAACTTGCTTTGGCAATACGAATGTCCTTATTTGTCCAATAAAGCTTCTTTTAAGTCTAAGTTTGAAAGTCGTAACCGAGCTACAGAGAAACCATGCAGACAATGAGCAGTGCTAGTGGTATAATGACAAATAATTGAGAAATAAACTATAAACTTGTTTAATGATGTTAAATCTGATTGGTTCATGGTGCGTATGTTTTAAAGCAGAAACAAACACAGGCACCTCGCTACACAAGAGAGGATTTTTCTGAAGCTTAATGCAATGCAACCACAGTACGTCTCATCCCTGTAGTGTTTTTGTGTGTTAGCAGTCCGAGGGATGCAGAGTGTAAGTTTTTTAATACATTTGGGGTGACTCGAGATTTTGAATACTTTTAAAGGGTGCCGTGACTGAAAAAAGGTTGAGAAACACTGATCTAGTTCATTCCAGAGCTCTTCAGTGGGCAGACCACTAGGATTTTCTTCTTGTCTTTATAGAGCTCTCTGTTCAAAAGGGCACAGTCATGCTGAAACAGGAAAGAGCCTTGCCTAAACTATTGCTGCAAAGAATTGCATTTTCTCATAGGATTTATTTATTACACCTGTTAGAAATTTGTCAAATTTGATGTGAAATGATTAATATTTAGATGTCAGTTTCACAGAACGTTTGCTTATCCATCCATGTACTGAGTAAATCAATCATGCAAACAAGTGAGGATTGCACATACAGTGAGGATACATACAAACTACAGATAACATCAGTGATCTGTCATTTATTTTTTAATACATTTGTAAATGCAGCTGCTCAGAGAGGGTGTGAAATATTCATTCTGGGTTTAAATTAGAAATCACTGAGCTATGAATATCAGAATGAATCAAGGAGGTTGTGGGATCATGTCTTCCAGGGTTGACAGCATTTCGTCCTCTGCTGGCTCTTTAATAAGTGGTATAGATTGTTTACTTAGTGCGTTCTAAAAGCAGAGATCTGATACACTGTATGGCAAAAGCAGACAGCTGACACCCTGATATGGCTTTTGAAAAGATTTTGTGTCAGTGGGGTTAAGGTCAGGCCAGCTTTATTTTTTGCTCTTCCTTTGGATCAATAAAGCAGCTCATCTGTTTGTCTGTCCGCCCACTTGCCTGACCGCAATTAAATTGGTCAGTAAAAACTGTGGAAATCTTTTCTTTGTACTTTTGCCAGTTAATTAAAGACTCAAGAGAATTAACAAATCATAAACACTTGTTTATACTTTATACAGCATTTTACAAAATGTTCCCACTTTTTTGGAAGTGTAGTTTATAAACCTATTACCAATGGGTATGTCTGGTGCTCGGAGAGTGCATCGATATAATGCACAGCTTCAAGAGAGGAAGGTTGATAGGGTTCCTCATTGCTGCTGACTCTGCTGGCTGCTCGAGGCACCTGCACGAGGGATGGATGATTCTTCGTATATGTTAAAGCTCTCTGTGACAAATATGCCTAGGGGGGCGAGGTTAGTCTGCGACTCGTAAGTACTTATACTAGTAAGTTATAATTGGGGAAGTGGACATAACTAGAAATTCCCCCCAAAAAACAGATAGTGTCACTGGAAGACCTGTGTCTACATACTTTTGACTATATAGTGCACGCGGGATTTTTTGTCCTAATGAAAAAGTGGGTGTAAGCATTTGTTCATCCCCACTAGCACAAATGGGGTCACTGACATTACCCTGCCGTGCAGTAGGATAAGCCTTGGCTCAGCCAGCACGTAATACAGTGTACCACTGACTACCAATGGCAGAACTCATAAATACAAACTGCTCCCAAATGCCAGTCCATGACCCACATTCTCCTGCTCATTGTTTAAACATGAGCATTCGGGATGTCAGGAAGAGGGTACGCTATATCAGGAGCACGCTGTGATTTGAAACAGGTCCTAACTGGAGCAGCGGGAGTAAAACAGAGTACACTATCTATCCTCTTGAAGCAAGGCATGAATTCAGGTCTCCAGGACGTCCTGGCTTTAGCATGAGCAATACTTAATGTAATGCAAAACCTAAATTCATAAAACATATAACAAGATAAAACAAAGAACAGCTGTGCAAAGTTTTAAAAACTTCACTATTAATTGAATATCTACAAAAGTAGAAAAAGTGTTTATAAAAAAATGTAGGTGTAACCAGTGACATTTTTCCATTACTGTAATTAAAATTAAAATGCCAAAAGGTGGAACATGGAGATTTTGAGTGAAAATAAAAAATATAAATAAAACCTGTGGAAAAAATGTGGACGATTTTATGTTCATCCATGTGCTGTCAGTCAGCCAAACTGGCTGGACTGATGATGTTAAAAGGTTATTTATGACCTTGAGTTTAGCAATTTGAAAACGGCATGCCAAAATCATCACCTTTTCTCACTTTCTTTCTGACACAGAGGAACTCCAGTCTCTCGGGTTCCAGAGGGGTGTACCAGGTGTCTGATCGGCGATCCTCCCCCAGCACTGGGTAAGTCTCTTTTGGTCTGAGATACATGGAATTATTTTATTTAGAAACATGATACAGATTAACATTTTGAACAGTTTTACAGCCTTTTAAAATCAGTATTTCTGTTGCAAAACATTTGGCAACAAAAATTTACTAGCTCAGTACTGTAGCTTAGTGTTATTATACCGGACTAGTGATTAGAAGGTTGCTGGTTCACTGTGTGGCTCCTGAGCAAGGCCTTCAACCTTCAATCACTTGGATTGTATTCAGTCATGATTGTAGGCATGAAGAATTGTTGCATTAGAAGAATTCTAGACTATTGACAGTTACTTGGCATTGTAGTGGTGCATAGGGCATTAATATTTTAGTTCTCATACGCTCAATTTTTCAAAACGGTGAAAAAGAAACAGCACCAGAGATGTTTGCACAATTAATTCTAGCCTGTAACTGTCAGAGAACTGCTGCTTAAGCGTGGATATGCGTGGGTTTGCATGCCCTAACATGCCCAGACGTGTTTCTGCAGGTGAATTTTTTGTTTTAAATTCCCCACGGAACACTGGTACATATCTACTGTATGTAATGATACGTGAGTATACACCCATTAGGCATAACATTATGACCACCTTCCTAATATTGTATTGGTCCCCCTTTTGCTGCCAAAACAGCCCTGACCCGTCGAGGCATGGACTCCACTAGATGCCCATCATTGTGATGTAAAAGAAAACATGATTCATCAGACCAGGCCACCCTCTTCCATTGCTCCATGGTCCAGTTCCGATGCTCACACGCCCATTGTTAGCACTTTCGGCGGTGGACAGGGGTCAGCATGGGCACCCTGACTGGTCTGCGGCCATGCAGCCCCATACGCAACAAACTGTGCTGCACTGTGTATTCTGACACCTTTCTATCAGAACCAGCATTAACTTCTTCAGCAATTTGAGCTACAGTAGCTCGTCTGTTGGGTCAGACCACATGGGCCAACCTTTGCTTCCCACGTGCATCAATGAGTCTTGGCCGCCCATGTTAAGCACATATGTTATGCCTGATCAGTGTACACCCATATACAAAAAATCTGGGTGATTAAAGAAAACATATTTGGCTTCAGTCTATAAAAATAAATAAAAGGTACTCTTCTGCAAGAAACAAAATCTTATTTACTCACTTTCTAAGCCGGTCATGCTAATCAGGGTCACGAGGGGGTGCTGGAGCCTATCTCAGCTCATAATGGGCGCAAGGCACACAGAAACACCCTGGACAGGGTACCAGTCCATCGCAGGGCAGACACACAAACACACAAATGTTTTCAAACTGCTGCTCATGGGCCAAATTGCAACCTGTGACACATTGAGGTGTGGAGTGTGGTACTGTACTTGAGTGCTGTTATTACTGGGTATGTTCGAAAACCTAGTGAGCTGCCTTGCTGATTTACTGCCTACACGGGCAGCTGCCTAAGTAGAGAGGATTCTAATAAGTCATTGACTTATAAGGCAGGTTTATTCGAATGCACTACTTAGACAGCGATTCCATCAGTTTTTGCTTAGTAAGCTAACACAGTTAGCATCATGCCATTCAAACCAATGGGATGAGGTGGCACAACGTGCTAGCATGTCAACTAACATCTCCCTCCGTGTACCGAAAACGGTAAAATTTGCTGACAAGCCCGGATTTGCAAATAAAAACACTTGTGCAAGTTTATACAAATTAAAAATCAATAATATTTTATTTACGTTTGAAAATAACTCCGCACCAACCGCCATGTTTTTAAATTTTCTGTGAGAAAAGTTTTGCTGCACAGAATGCTGGGATTGCCTCCACCGCTAAGGCAGCATCAGATGCTCCCTCATTCTTGAGTCAAAATAGCGTTGAAATTTTAAGATACGTTACTGGTGAATATATTAAGGCATCTAGGAATTCGAACAGCCTACTTCTCGGGAGCGTGCGTAGGATGACGTAAAATGCTGTCTATGTAGAGAGCTCCCTAGGTTTTCGAACACACCCACTACTTGATAAAGCAATAACGTAACCTTTTTAGACTAGCTAAAGCCCAGCCAAATTAAATAAAAACAGGCGCTCAGGTGGTGCAGAAGTAAATTAGGCTGGCCCACTACCGCTGGAATCCAGCAGTGCAGTCTGCTGCCCAGGCGTGTTCATACAGACATAATTGAATGTGTTATAGAAACTTTGTAGCTATAATGTATAATTATAATTATAAATCATTGGCCCAAACCTAACTCTAATGCTGCCTTTCTCAAAGCAAAGTAAAAGTAATCTTAATAAATAAACTGCTATGTTAACAATGTTCTATTGCACATCGTATCTGGCTATAAATGTTCTCAAATAGGACTTTGCTCCTGACTTGCAACATCTGGGCCTATAGAGCTTCTGTCTGAAGCTGTGGTGAGCGTTTTTATAGTCACACAGTTGGCCAGTCATGCCTCACCGGTGTAACTCAACATCAGTAAATCTGTGAGCTGGCAGAATAGCAGAGAGCTGACAGTAACTCAGTGTGTAAATGTGAGGAAGGAGGTATTAAACTTTGGGTATGTGTGTAATTTGCAAGTTGCCATGGCTTCCAGTGAATCATTCGCAATGTCTAAGAGTGGGCGGTACATCTCAGCTTGTGCAGTGAATTAAAGGTGTGAGTGTTTGCAATGCCTAATCCACCAGAGCGGGGTCCGTTTCAATTTGGTGCTGAGCTACGGATGATAATGTGTAAGGGCTGAGTAAATGTCAGGCTGGAATACCCCATGGAAATTTTTCTCCTACTCTAAAAGAAAAACATTCTTTTCCAATAATCCTTTGCAGCAGCGCTTTAACTCCAGACAGTGATTTAGTGTAGTCGTCCCTTTACCCAGCATTTCTCAATCTTTTTTTCATCTTAGTCTCCATTGTGTTCAAAATCATTTTCTCCGACCTTGACACGGATACCCCTGACAAGGATAACAAAAGGTATTGTTTTCAAACAAACGTTTATCTGCCCTTCCTGCTTGTGGGACATTCAGTTAATCCATATTGAAGGTTTATATCTTGGTATTTTCAGATTTTGGTTGATGTAGTGAGTTTACTGTTACTGATAGTGCAGAGTTTGTATAACTGGTGGTGGGAGCTTTAACACCTGGGTCTACGTCAGCAGGATCTGCATTAACAACTGAATCAAAATCAATTGTAGTCCCCTAAGACACAAAGTAGGCTATAGGTAGTATGATTTATATGACATCACAAGAGATCTCCTGTATGCTAATAGCTCATTGATTTTTCTGTCCCATCACATGTAATTATTTTTTTAACCTCTGGGTCTTGTCCCCTTTGGGCAAACCAAGCATGTTAGAACACTGTATGGCCTTGATCATTACTAGAGCTGGCTGTTTCTTTGTGTCTAAAACAGCCTCCGCTCTTATAGAAATGCCTTTCACATAAATTTAGAGTGTGTCTGTGAATTATTTGGCCGGTTTATTCAAAAGCGCATTTATGATGTCAGGCACTGATGTTGAAGACCTGGCTAGCAATTAGCGGTTCCAGTTCATCCCAGATCGTCATTCCAGTGTTCATTGGGTTGAGGTCAGGACTGTTCATAATCACTTAATAAACACAGGATATATGATGTTCTTACACACTTTATTATCACACTTTATTATCACTCTGTGAATAGATTTCTTTACCCATGACAGATCATCTTAATTTACTGTCATAAATGCAGTAACACACTCCATACAGAATGCCAATCCATCACAGCACCAATCATACCTGGGTTTAGATGCCCAAACGGCCAACAGCACTGCTGGCGATTTGAACCCTGGATCCCATCAGTATAGGGCTAGCACAAATCTAATTTTAACCATAGAATATATGAGTAACATTTAAGATCAAACTGTATTGTATGAATGTTTTATTCATGAGGCCTTGTTCCTTTTATTCATAATGGCCCTAAATGTAAAGCAAAACTGCTGCTAAATTATCAGTAACTAATATTAGCTAGCATTAATGCCTCACACTATGCTCTGTATATCTACATACATAAATCTAAGCATTTTTTCCCTTTCTGCTGAAGAGCATCCGTCCGATCAAAGTCGGCATCCCAGGGCTCAATGGTGGGATATGACAGCGACAGTGTGGAGATGCAGGCGCTGGAGGGCAGCTTGGAGGCACAGTACTACCACGGACAGTGTCGTCCCACCGAACCCTCGCCCTACGACCGTCGTAACTGGGGCCTCCGCAAGCAAGCCATCCAGAACTGGCAGCGCCGACCTTACCGCAACAGCACAGAGGCAGAAGAGGGAGACATGTCGGATGTGGCATCGCGCACAACCGAGTCTGAGGCGGAAATGTGGGAGCAGGAGAGGAGGGTAGAGTGTCAGCAGCACTGCGGTCACCGCAGCAGCTACCAGCTGGGCTCAGGTGGGAAACTTTTATTATAGAAGATACTTAAAATCCTCGACTGTACCAGGTTTTTACTATGGGAATTTTTGTTTAATTACATTAATTTTATTGAAATTTGTTGGCAAGCACAGGCCAGAATTATCTGGTTACTGACCTGTGTTGGTTTCTGCTGCCAAACTAGAATTTTTGGTATTCTAGCTGAAGCTGGGCCAAACTCAACAAATGCTGGTGGGTAAACTGTAAATCTTACCAAGCATAAAAAAACTGCTGGTCAGTGACCAACAAAAACTGTATTAAATTGTTTAAAAGGCAAAAAACTTATCGGTTCTAAGTAACCGATTATTGACTACTAACCCGATTTCCAAAACAGTTAGGACATTGTGTAAAATGCAGTCAAACAAATAAATTCTGAATTGTTAATTCTCCCACAAAAAAAATAGAAAGAAAAGATTTTGAATGTTTTTACTTATCAACTTTGTATTCGTTGTATTTTATGAATAAATTTGATTCCTTGCAACACAGTCTAAAAAAGCTTGGACAGAGGTGTGTTTTCCATTCTACCTTTTCTATTAATCAGACTTTTAATGGTTTGGCGCAAGTGGAACTGCAGTCCATCTAACTGCAACCAAAAGGCTGTATTAGATGAATTGCAAATTGACTTTCTTGGGTTTTTTTCTATGGTCGACTGACTAGGCTGAGTCAGCTTAGTTTGACTTAAATAGGACCTGATATGGTTGCCGAGATTAATGTGGGGAGTTTAAATTGCATTAACGAAGCCTGCAAAACCAGACTAATTTCCCAAATTGCAAGGTATACCTAGTTCACACTACAGGATTATAGCCCTGATTTTCCGTTTGCTGACTGGTTTTGGAGGTCGCCAACCAGCGTCTGCTCAGGGCTCGAAAAATCAGCTCTTGCTTGCAATGTGTGAATTGCTCAGAGACACAATCCGAGAAGCTCGCTGATCACTCACAGATTTAAGAAGAATATCTAGCATGCTAAATATCTGGACCTGTCAGCAACTCTAAGTCCTGTAGTGTAAAAAGTGTTACGATCAGGTTATGACTGGCAGTGAGTGCAGTGACACGCTATGGCAAATGAGAACGCTAGATACTGCATGAAAGGAAAACCCATGGGAAGAGTTGTAAATGTCAACAAGCAACATAAAAATATAGTTTATATCAAAATACACTGGCATACACACAAGCTTTACAATATTTGTGACCTTATCATTCATGTCAAACCATAATACCTACTTTTATAGCAAAAATATTTATTTACATCCAACCCTCTCTCCAGAACAGACAATTCCTGCTGACTATGTATCCCAATCCACTCTTTTTACCTACATTCTTTTTTATTCCCACTGGTTATCTTGCAGCATATTAGGTCACAACCAACTTGGATCAGTTCTTGGAAAGAAAAAAAAAACCCACTTGTGTATTTTCATGAGTTTGTGAGACAAGACAGACTTGGTGGTGATTCCTGTTGGTGATGGATCGTGTAGCGTGTGATCCCCTATCACAGTTCAGTCGTGTAGTGTACAAACCACATGGCTTAAAGATTCCTGATTACAAGAGTGTAAACAGTACAGCGATCTGGCCACTTTGAAAGTTGTGTAGTATAAACTTAGCCTCAGACATAGCTAAGTCTCCAGCTAGTTAACTGAATCAAAGTGGCAGACCATTTTCAGCTAAAACAGTTTACAGTGTACCTTTATTTACTGTAAGTCCTATAAGTCATGTCTTTACTCCAGGTCGTTCTGAAGTTGGCTACAAACCCTGCCGCCATGAGAAGAGTCCATCTAAAACCAGTGAGGTGATCAGTCCCGAGGTCCTAAAGATGCGGGCAGCCCTCTTTTGCATCTTCACCTACCTGGACACTAAGACCCTGCTGAGGGCGGCTGAGGTGTGCAGAGACTGGAAGTTTGTGGCACGTCACCCTGCTGTCTGGACGAGAGTGCTGCTGGAGAATGCCCGCCTTTCCTCCAAGGTTTCTGATCATATAACGATAGTTTGGGTGATCAAGAAATGTAGAGATGTATGGATAGAAAGAGAGAAAAACAGACAGAATTGGATGGATGGATGGATGGATAGATGGGTGAGTTGGGTGAATAGATGGATGGATGGGTTGGTGATTGAATGAAGGGGTTGGGTGGATGGATGGATGGATGGATGGATGGATAAATAAGAGAAAGACAGAAATGGCAGGGTGTATGGATGATGGGTGGATAAATGGGTGGATGGATGGAAAGGTTTGTTGGATGAATGGATGGGTGAATGGGTGAGTGAATAATGGATTAGCTGGGTGGGTGGATGGATGGATAAGAGTAAGAGAAATAGGAGGGTGTATGAATGGATGATGGGTGGATAAATGGGTGGATGGATGAAAAGATTCGTTGAATGAACGGATGGGTAAATGGGTGAGTGAATAATGGATTAGTCGGGTGGATGGATAGATGGTAATCTAATAACCTGCTGTTATTTAAAGTAACAGTTTATTAGTGTAGCCTGAAGGGAAACTGCATGCGTGTGGAGTACTTCAATAACCAGTTTTATGTGTGTGTGTTTATTTTGTGTGTGTGTGTATGCAGTTCTTGTGCACACTGTCTCAGTGGTGTACACAGACACACTCTCTGATCCTGCAGAACCTCAAACCAAGACAGAGAGGGAAGAAGGAGACCAAGGAGGAGTATCTCAAAAGCACACGGTAGTGACTTTCTATGATATTACCTAAACGATTTTAGTGAGTCAAGAATTCTGGCATATTATACTATATTATATGATTTTGACAACAGTGTTGTATCTTTTATCTTTTAACGAAATAACTTTTAATTTAATATTTTTTTCTTGAAAGGCCACATTTCATTTATTCATTTACATACTATATGTTAATTAGGTGTTCCTGGGACACAATTTGTACTTGGAGGTTTTGGTTAGATCAGAGATGGTATTTAAAATCGTTTTTGTCTCAGTGGGTGTTTAGAGGAGGGTCTGGAGGCCTTGCTGAAAGCAACAGGAGGAAACCTGCTCATTTTGAAAATTTCCCACTGTCCAAACCTGCTGACTGACCGGTCGCTGTGGCTGGCCAGCTGCTACTGCCGAGCTCTACAAGCTGTAACATACAGGTCAGTCCATCAGAGAAAGTTGCTTTGCTTAATTAACTAACTAATGAATGAGCACTGAATCCAAGTTTGACAACGTGATGTGCATGTCTATTTTAGAAGTGCCACCGATCCTGTGGGCCAAGAGGTTATCTGGGCTTTGGGTGCAGGCTGCAGGGACATCATCTCTCTTCAGGTGGCACCGTTACATCCTTGGTAAGATCCAATAATTAGTAGTTAGCTAAGTATTGCATAGAACCATAGTCAAGTTGTTTGACAACTTCAGTGACAATAACTGATGAGTACAATAAAGCAGTTAGGGGAGTAATAAGATTAAAGCAAGTGTGTTTTATACCTGACAGATTAGAATCTAAGATATGCAAAGTGGTGATGACACAGAAAAATTTGTCTAGTCAGAATGTAGACATGACCCCTAAGAGCCCTTCACTTTTGACTGCTACCATCTACATATAATATAGTGTGCTTGTGTATAAAAACACTGGACGTACACTTGTAGCTTAGCTGGTTTAAGCCACTGCTGGGGCCTGGAGCAAGGGCCTTAACCCTCAGTTGCTCAGATTGTATACAGTCACTTTTGTAAGTTGCTTTGGATAAAAGTGGCTGATAAAGGCAGTAAATATAAATGTTTATTAGACCACAGATTTAGTTAAGCCAGGGTTTTTTAACCTTTTTTTTTTCAAGCGACCCACATTTTGTCCATGATTATTTACGCAACCCAGGCAACACAAGCAATGCGTCTTTCTCTCTCTCTCTCTCTCTCTCTCTCTCTCTCTCTCTCTCTCTCTCTATCTCTCTGTACAATCTGGCCCCACTGTGGTTTACAAGATGTAACATAAAGCCTCCACAAGGGGGCATTTGTGTACAAATATATTGAAAAAAAATTTCTCTGCAACCCATTTTTTAAATATAAACCTGAGCTAAGTCATATGTTTGCCGTAGTGGCTAATAAATTATGATCTAAGCTGTAAACGTACTCTTTGAAGTCAGGTTAAACAATTCTGCCATCAGTACATCAACAAGGTATTGGTCATGTCATTATTTTGCATGATTCTGGAGAACCTTGTAGTTACTCAGGTAGTGCAGCAGTAAATCACACTAGCCCACTACTGCTGAGATCCAGGGTTTGAATGTCGGTGCTATGGGTTGGTTGGGTGTTTCCACAGACGCATTAAGCTATGTCTGAGGGCGGTTGGGGGGTGAACAGCCGAGCCTTTGGGAGTTACTCTTGTCAGGTCGCATCAGGAAGGGTATCCGGCTTAAAAATTTGCCAAATTAGGTTTGCAGACCAGAATGATCCACTGTGGCGACCCCTGAAAAAGAATAAAAATACAGGCACCACATTGTTTGGAAAGTGTGTAAATGTAATTTAATTGAATAATATAGCTTCTTAGCTAATCGACACTTACTCTGACCTGTTACTATGTATGCTGATTATCAGAATGATCAACTTACCAATTTCCACTTAGCATAATGATAGCTGGTTATCTGGATACAGCCAAGTTCAGCTTGATGACTGAAATGAAATCATGAACCGAAAAAAGTCAAATAAATAATTAGCTACTGAGCTAACATAGATGAGCTCTACCGGCTCTGTAATTTGGGAAGTGGGGTTTTACACACATATCCTTGGATAGAGATTCTTATTCTTGGTTAGGAGAAGTTTTTTTTTTTCTTGGACCACAAATGATTGGCAATCTTATTTCCAGCTTTAGTTGTGTGTAATGCAGTTTAGACTTAAGTATAAGCTTCTCTTGCTATCATTTTTTCTCTTTGTCCTGTCTGTTATAGTCAACAGCCTGCCCGCTTCAGTAATCGGTGCCTTCAGACGATTGGCCGATGCTGGCCACACCTAAGAGCCTTGGGAGTTGGCGGAGCTGGATGTGGCATACAAGGATTAGCTTCATTGGGTAAGTGACAGAAAATAAAGAAGTTTACTTTAAAGGGCCCTGTTTGGCATTTATGTATACTCTGTTTGGGTGGTGACTAGGCAGAAAACATTTTGAAAAGAATAAAATCAACTCCTTTAATGTGTTATTTATTTATTGGGATTTTAACGTCATGTTTTACACTTTGGTTACATTCATGACAGAACTGGTAGTTACTCGTTACACAAGATTCATCACTTCAAGTCTTTGATGTCAAACACAGTCATGGACAATTTCGTATCACTTGCAATTCACCTCACTTGCATGTCTTTGAACTGTGGGAGGTCACTGGAGCTCCCGAAGGAGGCAAACTTCACACAGAAAGGACCCAGACCGCTCCACCTGGGGATCGAACCCGAGACCCACTTGCTGTGAGATGACAGTTCTACCCACTGAGCCACCGTGCCGCCCTCCTTTAATGTTTTAAGAAATATTTAATATAAATATCAGTTCCAAATTGGATGTATTGTTGTTGTAGACATAACCGACCATCTGATGTAAACAATATATAACTCAATTTCATGTGGGTTCACTTTTATTTAACTAACAAAGTACAAATAAATTGCTTTTAATATTTTAAGTGACCAACTTCATAGTATTTAAAAAAAAACACATTGTGAATTTGATGCCTGCAACATACATTAAAAAGTTGGGACAGGCAAAATAAGATATAACTAAAAAGTGTTTAGAATATTTAAGTTACACCATTTCGAAACACTACACAATAAGCAGGTGAATTAGTAACAGATCTGGGTATCATGACTGATGGGTTGTAGCTCACCAGTTTGCGCAAAATTCATGAATTCAAGATTGCAAATTTGTATTTAGGTATTTCACCATCTGTCATACATAATATTATGAATAGATTCAGGAAATCCAGAAATATTTTAGTCAGTGCAGGGCATGGCTGGACACCACCGGTAAATGTGCGTGACCTTTGAGCACTCAGACAGCAGTGCATTAGAAACCGTCATGCTACTGTGATAAATATAGCCGCATGGGCTCGGTAGTACTTCAGAACAACTTACTTAACACGGTCCACTGCTGGGATACAGTAGTAATGTAAAAATACCCTATTCATTTATTCATTCATTTATTCTGAAGTAGCAAATGTTCAGATTATGCATACACTTTTCTGGGTTGTAAGAAGTCATATTAAACTTTAATTCACTAGTGACTAACCTTTCTGAAGATAGTAGTTCTGGTTTTGTTTGGTTTTAGCTTTATAGTTTAGTTTATGAATATTTGTGATTTTGGTTTTTATTGATGGTCACAACCCTCCTGTGTATGAATATGTTCTAGCAAGAAACTGCATGAGGCTGCAGGTGCTAGAGCTGGACCATGTCAGTGAGATTAATCAGGAAGTAGCTGCCGAGGTGTGTCGAGAGGGTCTGAAGGGTTTAGAGATGTTGGTGCTTACATCAACTCCAGTCACTCCCAAAGCCCTTCTCCATTTTAACAGTGAGTACACAGTTTTTTATATACACTGATCAGCCATAACATTAAAACCACCTCATTGTTTCTACACTCACTGTCCATTTTATCAGCTCCACTTACCATATAGAAGCACTTTGTAGTTCTACAATTACTGACTGTAGTCCATCTATTTATCTACATACTTTTTAGCCTGCTTTCACCCTGTTCTTCAATGGTCAGGACCCCCACAAGTCCACCACAGAGCAGGTATTATTTAGGTGGTGGATCATTCTTAGCACTGCAGTGACACTGACATGGTGGTGGTGTGTAAGTGTGTGTTGTGCTGGTATGAGTGGATCAGACACAGCAGTGCTGCTGGAGTTTTTAAATACCGTGTCCACTCACTGTCCACTTTATTAGACACTCCTGTCTAGTTGGTCCACCTTGTAGATGTAAAGTCAGAGACGATCGCTCATCTATTGCTGCTGATTGATCTAGACCTTCATCAGTGGTCACAGGACGCTGCCCACGGGGCGCTGTTGGCTGGATAATTTTTGGTTGGTGGACTATTCTCAGTCCAGCAGTGACAGTGAGGTGTTTAAAAACTCCATCAGCATTGCTGTCTTATCCACTCATACCAGCACAACACACACTAACACACCACCACCATGTCGGTGTCACTGCGGTGCTGAGAATGATCCACCACCCAAGTAATACCTGCTCTGTAGTGGTCCTGTGAGAGTCCTGACCATTGAAGAACAGCATGAAAGGGGGCTAACAAAGCATGCAGAGAAATAGATGGACTACAATCAGTAATTGTAGAACTACAAAGTGCTGCTATATGGTAAGTGGAGCTGATAAAATGGACAATGGTTTAAATGTTACAGCTGATCTGTGTATATATGCACTTATTTTCAAACAATAAGTAAATACTGTTATTCTGTACTTTTGAAGAAAAAATTCCATTTAATTGCTAACAAGTAAGGAGAGCTTACAGTTACCAGTTTAATATTATTTATGTCTTGCTACAGGCATAGTGGTGTAGAACAGTGGTCCCACTATGGGGCCTCACTGAGCCAGGGGGGGGGGGGTTCCGGTTGCATTTAATGTGTTAGCACACATTCAGTTGTGATGATTTTTTTCTTTCCTATTTCCTTCACTCTGTAGGTGTGTGTCGTAACCTGAAGTCCGTTGTTGTACAGATAGGTATTGAAGATTACTTTGAAGACCCCAACAGCCCAGAGGCTAGAAAGCTTTTTGATGAGATGGTGAACAAACTTCAGGTATGAATGATTACCACGCAGTACTTAACGATGATGGCGTCTGGTTTATACTGTCTGCAGAAATTCTGACACCCTTGATGAACTGGGTAAAAAGAAAAGAAGGAGTTTATGTGGAATTACACTGAGAATATAAATAAATCATTTTTTAACTGTTCCTTTTAAATGTAATACATCTGTAGCAGTATGTACAGTGGGGGGTCTGCAACATCTAGTAGTTTCACTGAATGCCATATAATCAGCAAAACAGAAGGGTTACCATAAAAACCCCTACTTTATACACATTACCATGGTGCCACCAATAACATTGCCATCCTGAACCAAACTTGCAACCCAGTGCAGGTGTCTGCCTGGCCCATGCTGCCAAGTGTCATTTTTTTGAAAACCAAAGTATGCTCAACCCAAATAACAGCACAAAGCAAGGTTAGGTTTCAAGAAACTCCAGTGGCCTGCCAAGAGCCCTGACCTCAGTTCCACTGAACAGCTTTTAAATAAACTGGAACATGTATTGAGGCTTTCCTGACCAGCATTAGTGCCCAGCCATACAAATGCTCTTTGAACTGAATGGGCACAAATTCTCACAGACATACTCTCAGAAGTGTGGCTGTTGTTATAGCTGAAAAAAATCACATAAAGGTCTTTCTATTTTAATAGCATTTGTTGTTTAAATGGGCTGTCCAACAAGCTTATGGCCAGGTATCCAAACACTTTTGGCCATAGAGTGTACTTTGCTTCAAAATTAAATAGGCTGTAATTAAAGTGAACAGCATGCATGAAGACACTTAAAGCAATCACCCATCTGTGTACTCCAAACACCAGGATAAATTGAACCAGCCAAAGCTGTCTAGGTCTGGCAGCTTTAAATGAATTAGTGAATCCCGCTGCTGCCACATTGATGAATCACTAGTCAGGTCAAAATGACTCATTGTGAATTTAGGGTGCTTAACTTGAGAAATGAGGAGACTTTAGAAGACTGAGATAAACATGACAGTAGAGATTTTACCTTAGTTTTAATTAGATCACCTGAAATGGAGTAATGGACTTTTGTGGGTAAATAGGGCACATTAAATTACTGTTTTGTATTACTAAATACTAAACAAGCAGTTTGTTGTTAATTTTAAGATCAAGTACTGTCAGAGCTACTTCTGTTTTAAAACTTAATTTTCTCAATAATATAATTTGTTTGCCTTTAATTTGATCTCATGTTCCATCTGCCTTTCCTGACAAGGGTTGGTGGTAAAGCTTTCACCATCTGGTATTTCCAGATGGTCTCTGATACAAGTACAAACTGGAAGAAAACTTTGTATATAAAGTATTTAACTTCATTTCTTTGAACTACTATCATTGCATATACCCCTTTTACCCATATACCCAAATCAGACCCCCTCAACTTAAAATGTTTTACAGTGATGTGAAAAAACTGTAAGAAAAAGTGCACAAGAATTCTCATTGAACAGTGAATAATATATATATGATGCTTACAAGCAACTTTAGTAACATAATTTAAGACAGAACATTCCTCCATGATACTGGTCAGACAGACTGTATGTGTCAGTTGCTCTAGAAGAAAAACATCCTCATACTTGACCCTGGGGATAGTATTGTTCTGGTTATAAGCCTCGTTTTTCTTGCACCAGTAAAATATCTGATCTATATGGCCAAACAGTTCCAGTTTGCATTCCTCACTCCATAGATCTGTGTCCCAGAACTCCACAGGTATCTTCAAGTCCTTTCTATTGTATTCCAGTGGACCGCTTCTTTGCTTCTTAGAGAGGATTGATGTGTGTCATGGGGTCTGGCCAGTCATCTACTTATAGTTGCCACATATTTGACACATTTGTCCCAGCATTAATCAGGTCCTCCTGTAAGTCTTTTGTAGTAACACAGGGGTTTGTCCTTGGTTTCCTGATGAGATTGGATGGCCTCCCACAGACAGGCAGGTTTGCTACTGTGCCATAGGTTTGATGATCTGATCTCTCTCAGCTTGTGTAACGGCTCCTTAGTTATCACCATGGATGTAAAACACCTTGAACTGACACTGACAGGTGAAGTGAATAACACTGATTATCTCTTCATCACGGCACCTGTTAGTGGGTGGGATATATTAGGCAGCAAGTGAACATTTTATCCTCAAAGTTGATGTTAGAAGCAGGAAAAATGGGCAAGTGTAAGGATTTGAGCGAGTTTGACAAGGACCAAATTGTGATGGTTAGAAGACCGGGTCAGAGCATCTCCAAAACTGCAGCTCTTGTGATGTGTTACCGGTCTGCAGTGGTCAGTATCTATCAAAAGTGATCCAAGGAAGGAACAGTGGTAAACCGGCGACAGGGTCATGGGCGGTCAAGGCTCATTGATGCACGTGGGAAGCGTAGGCTGGCTTGTGTGGTCCGATCCAACAGACGAGCTACTGTAGCTCAAATTGCTGAAGAAGTTAATGCTGGTTCTGATAGAAAGGTGTGAGAATACACAGTGCATCACAGTTTGTTGCTTGTGGGGCAGCAAAAGGGGGACCAACACAATATTAGGAAAGTAGTCATAATGTTATGCCTGATCGGTGTAGATCTCTTGGCGGTGTTTATTATCACACATCCTAGCTGAAGCAAATTAAAGGTGGTTATTGAGTTCCCAATAGTACATTCATGGTGTAACCCAACTTTAGGTCATACAGACTAGCAGTAGGTTTTAAGATCAGCAAAAGTATGTAGGAGTTCAATAATTGTGACTACAAAATGTCCTGCTATTTTATAATACTATGTTATTTATTTTCATAATTCAGCAGAATCTAGCTCTGCAGAAACGTTAATAGTTTGTTAATAAAAGCCTGTTTTCTTGAATACTTGGATATTTCAGATTGCAACTAGATGTACATATAAACATATATTCAAATTATTTACTAATAGGAAATTTGCTGCTGGGGAATTGATAAAACAGGATGTCCTTTGTTACAGTTCTGCAGCATTTAGCATTTTACTTATATGGAAATTATATAAAATAGATGGCTAATTCTGTGGTTAAAACAACCTAATTCTGTTAACTGTTTGAAACTAAACCAGACACTGTCTCTATTTTGGTGTTATTTGTGTCTTGTCAAACAGAATCGCAATTACTAATGTTTAAGATATAATGGGTTAGATAAGCATTTTAATATTATTTTACTTTTCCATTTAGGCATTAAAGAAGAGGCCTGGTTTCTCCAAAATCCTTCATGTGAAGGCTGATGGTCTTTGCTAACCCCTCTCTGCTACAACAGGAACTGTGTAGAGGGTTGCGACAACCACCATCTCTCTCCTATGGCAAAAGCTGAATCTCTATCTACAATCTCAGCTACCGATCAGAAGACTTCAAAGCTCTACAGTTTTGACAAGGTTTGAATTTGACTGATGATTTTTTGGAGGGATGTTGCGATCAGTCTTCTTAGACTCTGTTACAGCTGTTTATAAATAATGGTCTGAGTCTGAGTGGATCGTCATAATCTCTGACTTTGCCAAACAAATACTTACAAAATGTCTTAATTGTTGGAGATCACATCTTTTCTTCATAGCACAGAGCTGCAACTTGGAGTGGCCTCTACCTCCAGCCGAGAAACATTATGATTTCTGCGCTGGTAAACCATGGAACAGCACATAAATATTTAAAGATGAAGGAATAGAATTGTATGGAAGGTTGGTGGAATTTTGCTCTCTGAAATGAAGAGGGAAATTGAACACATCAGTAGCACTGCAATCTGGGTTAGAAAACATAGACCGACTTGCTAAGAACACGCTTCCCACGTGGCAAACTGAGGCTCGAAAATGATAATGCAAATAAAACTTGGTTCTCCTACGATACTAACTACCTGCCATTACCAATATCATCAACTATAATACACAGTCTCCATTAATGTCAGAGCTGTACAGTGAAAAAAGACTTTCCTTTCCTTAGCCATTTATAATTTAGCCTTTTGCTTTGTTAATGTCTTAAACCCCAGAAAAAAAAAAAAAAATATATATATATATATATATATACAGTGTATCACAAAAGTGAGTACACCCCTCACATTTCTGCAAATATTTTATTATATCTTTTCATGGGACAACACTATAGAAATAAAACTTGGATATAACTTAGAGTAGTCAGTGTACAACTTGTATAGCAGTGTAGATTTACTGTCTTCTGAAAATAACTCAACACACAGCCATTAATGTCTAAATGGCTGGCAACATAAGTGAGTACACCCCACAGTGAACATGTCCAAATTGTGCCCAAAGTGTCAATATTTTGTGTGACCACCATTATTATCCAGCACTGCCTTAACCCTCCTGGGCATGGAATTCACCAGAGCTGCACAGGTTGCTACTGGAATCCTCTTCCACTCCTCCATGATGACATCACAGAGCTGGTGGATGTTAGACACCTTGAACTCCTCCACCTTCCACTTGAGGATGCGCCACAGGTGCTCAATTGGGTTTAGTCCATCACCTTTACCTTCAGCTTCCTCAGCAAGGCAGTTGTCATCTTGGAGGTTGTGTTTGGGGTCGTTATCCTGTTGGAAAACTGCCATGAGGCCCAGTTTTCGAAGGGAGGGGATCATGCTCTGTTTCAGAATGTCACAGTACATGTTGGAATTCATGTTTCCCTCAATGAACTGCAGCTCCCCAGTGCCAGCAACACTCATGCAGCCCAAGACCATGATGCTACCACCACCATGCTTGACTGTAGGCAAGATACAGTTGTCTTGGTACTTCTCACCAGGGTGCCGCCACACATGCTGGACACCATCTGAGCCAAACAAGTTTATCTTGGTCTCGTCAGACCACAGGGCATTCCAGTAATCCATGTTCTTGGACTGCTTGTTTTCAGCAAACTGTTTGCTGGCTTTCTTGTGCGTCAGCTTCCTTCTGGGATGACGACCATGCAGACCGAGTTGATGCAGTGTGCGGCGTATGGTCTGAGCACTGACAGGCTGACCTCCCACGTCTTCAACCTCTGCAGCAATGCTGGCAGCACTCATGTGTCTATTTTTTAAAGCCAACCTCTGGATATGACGCCGAACACGTGGACTCGACTTCTTTGGTCGACCCTGGCGAAGCCTGTTCCGAGTGGAACCTGTCCTGGAAAACCGCTGTATGACCTTGGCCACCATGCTGTAGCTCAGTTTCAGGGTGTTAGCAATCTTCTTATAGCCCAGGCCATCTTTGTGGAGAGCAACAATTCTATTTCTCACATCCTCAGAGAGTTCTTTGCCATGAGGTGCCATGTTGAATATCCAGTGGCCAGTATGAGAGAATTGTACCCAAAACACCAAATTTAACAGCCCTGCTCCCCATTTACACCTGGGACCTTGACACCTGACACCAGGGAGGGACAACGACACATTTGGGCACAATTTGGACATGTTCACTGTGGGGTGTACTCACTTATGTTGCCAGCTATTTAGACATTAATGGCTGTGTGTTGAGTTATTTTCAGAAGACAGTAAATCTACACTGCTATACAAGTTGTACACTGACTACTCTAAGTTGTATCCAAGTTTCATGTCTATAGTGTTGTCCCATGAAAAGATATAATGAAATATTTGCAGAAATGTGAGGGGTGTACTCATTTTTGTGATACACTGTATATATATATGACATCTGCTTATACATTTTCCTTTTTTACGCATGCCAAAAACAGCTGCATGGGAGCTAAATGCGGGAGGCAACTGATTCTGTAAAAGAATCACATTGAACACCTTTCCATACAGAGAATTTTTAATTGCCATACTGGCTCTGTTGCTTGCCTCTGTTGTCTGAATTGCATCTCCATGTCGCATTTCTACATCAAAAATGAATAGTCTGAACCTGTCACTTTGTTGCTTTTTAGTCTTAATGCAGTGTAAAACATTATGCACTAACCAAAAATGATAGAGTTGTTCAGTAATCTCAAAAACACCTTCTAATGTACTGAACAGAAAAGTACGGTACAGCCGGATACCCACACAGACATGATTGGCTGTGTCTGAGGGTGGGAGGGCTGAAAGGTTTCCTTACCTCTGCTGTCACTTCTGCCTCTGCTGGCTGGTCGATGGCTCCTGCACAAAGACCAAAGACGGGGGATAATGTGACCCCAAATATGCCATATCGATCCCAGTGTGAACCCACTTCATGCTGTTGAAAAGAAGCTGCGTGTCGGAAAGGGTGTGAGTTAAGTACAGCCCACCCTGGCCAAGGTAGGGGTTTGCAGCAGTAACTGAGTAACTGGTTATGATTAGATTGAAGAAAATGGAAAATGCATAGATATCATTAAAAAAAACAGTAATATCAGCCAGGCTGTGTTCTATGTTCTATGAATCCTATGTATCCTACTAATACTGACCCCTCTTTAAAGCACATGTAAAACACAGTCCACAAACAACACAAATTTCCAGTATGTCACAGATACCCAGATGACACATTACTCTGGCCAAAGTTCTCAGTTCGCATTCAAAGTACCATACACTGCATAATGCATGCTAGAATGCATTGCAGTCATTTTTTATTTCAAAACAACTACCTAAAAACTGCAATCAGGAATCAACAGTTTTATCTAGCTTCTGTTCATCAAGCATATTTACCAAGGGTAGTTAACCCAGTTTAGCAGCTTGCAGCACTTGAATGCAAGTCTGCAGCCTAGGACTTGCTTTGCGGCCCAGCTGATTCACTGATTACACTATAATATACAAACACCATTTCTAAAAAAGCTGGGACATTTTTATAACTGCCATAAAACAGGAATCTATCATGTGTTAGCTTGAACCTTAATTTATTTTTTATCTTTCTATTTAAAGCATGTCCCAACTTTTTCAGAAATGTTTTATATAATATAGTGGGGTATTATTTTTTTTTTTTTAAACTACCTGGCAGTCATATAACAAGTGTGTCAAACGATGGCTGGGGGACAGTAGTAATATGCAGTACACTGGTCAGCGAACACTGACCAGTCTTCATGCCTCGATCCCACGAACTACATTTAGGGAAAGATGACAATTGGAAAAATAAAATGACCCAGTTTTTCCTTTAAACTTTGAACCATGGCTTGGGGAATGTATAAATTGCAGTGATTCAACCATAATATAAAAATATATGATAATTGGCTATTGAAAAATTTACTCTTATACATTAAGTTAACCCCTCAAACTACATTGTTTCACTGTAGCTATTACAGCTTACAATATTTATTAGATCCATATGGATCCTTTCTTGAAAACAACTTCCCGAAGATCTAAGTTCTACTGTCAGCGATACTACTGACCTGGCCGGGTGCTCTACAGACAAAAAATGCCTGCAAAAAAAGGCCAAATGGTAAATAACTCCTTGTCAATTCAACAGTTGTACAAGTGACAGAGGAAAACAGCAGGCATAGCAGGATCCAACTGTTGGTTGCCAAACTGTACAGGGGAACTGGATGGATCCACGTTGGGTAAAAAACTCACAAAAAACTTTATATGTACTGTGACTTAAGTCATATCAAATAAAATACTTTCGTCCACATATTATGGGCTTAATGAGCTTAAAAAATAATATCTATTCAGTATCCACTGGAATCGAGATGCAACAAGATGTGTTGAGGATTGGTTTGTCATTGCATTGTGACACATTTAACTGTACTTGTGTCGAATTGTAAGGTGCCTAAAAATTCCCAACTTTAGTAGTTATATAAATATGTTTCTGATGAATAGTTTTCATATATGTCCAGTTTAAGAAGTTTACTGTGGTCAAATTTACTGATTAACTGATTTCGACTTGACAACTAGACATGATAGCATATACAGTATATTATAGTTATGATGCTTTTTTAGCAGCCTGCAGATGCAATAACAGTAACACAATGGTTTCCATCACATTTCAGTATTTAGTATTGTACCAGTTAACCATTACGCGCTGGTGTTATTTTGAAGCTTTTCATTGCTTTTATTCTTTTTAACCAAGTGCTTTTATCATAGAGGATAATTTCCCATAGTTTAGTGCTGTACAGTCAGTCTAAACCCATAAGGTTTGAGATAATCTTAAATGGACTATAGAGGTGAAGAATATATTATGGTATGGACTCAATTTTACTAACTGCTGTTTAAATAAATGCCCAGTTATGATGAATGTTTGGCGATTTGTAGGTTAGTGGAAGCGTGCAATTGGGTACCAAGCCCACAAATTTACATTTTAAGTTTCTGACAATCTGTCTAATGATGACTTTAAAAGCTGTACATATGATATTTATGCAGAACTGTGAAATATGTTTTGTTAATATTAAGGTGGACGCAAAGAAAAAAGCAACTGAATATTTGGTAAAACTTAACTAGAACTCTGCATCATAAGACTGACATGACTAGTGATAATGGTTAATTCCTTGATGGTCCTCATGCCATAAAGGTTTATGACATGCCATTTTTTCATATACAGTCTTTTCAGATCCTTTAGATTTCATGGTCCAGACTTGTGGACTCTCCTTTTAAACTCCTCCCACAGGATCTCTATAGATGTTAAGGCTCAGGTGCGTGGCCTGTTCATGCCATGCCAGCTGGCCGCAAGATTTTGATTCTGTGGTCACTGAACCATTTTTATGTTGATTTTGAGGTGTAGTTTGAATTGTCCTGCTGAAAGATCCATCCACAGCCCAGTTGGAGCTTTCCGGCAATCCAGCTTTCAAGGGGTGCTATTATATGTGGAGGTGATTGTACATTTACTGCCAGCCCTCCTAAACAGGCCCTAATGTGAGCAAAAAATAGCATGTTGCATAGTCAGTTATGACATCAGACAACACTGATAATGACTAATAAAGGTATAACAATACAGTTCAGTTTGGAAAGAAGTCATGACTTGTCTTAAGATGCTGGGTTTAAGTATGGTGTTACCAAAAATCAAAAAGATCCTCCACCTAAGAGATTTTCTTTTTCTTTTAAATTACCCTCCATGGTGCCCTGGTCACTCTTGTAAAATCTCTTTGAAAGAGTAAGTAGTATTGAATTTGCAGTATGTTGTGTATTATAGATGCTTTATATATCAAACGCGTATCAGAGTTCTATAGAGATGATTATTTAAAAAGAGCATAGTTTATTTGAGCTATTTATTTCTATAAAATGTCTATAAAGATGGCATGTTTGTGAAGCATTATACATCATGTTGCCTTCTGAACTGGTTCAATAGAGTTGCTAGATTATTAGATGTTAAAGCTTTACTGCTTGCTTATTACTCATTTTTAGATGGAACAATCCTTGTACCGGGTTAAAAAAAGAGAAATGTGTAAGAAATATTTAAGTATTAAGGATGTTATTTCGTGTCACTTTGTTTCATGCTTTTTGTATTTGACCTAACGCACTTTTTAATCAAAGCTTTTACCAAGGCCACTGACTGCGAGTTCTGTAAGGATATATTAAAGACATTCAGTTCGGAAAGATCCACACAAGCCTTCCATGCTAACAAACTTCTCTCAGTGGAAAAATAGCTTTACATTGAAAAAATTATTTTGTATTTTATTTTTTTGTTAGGGAAGCCAGACCCTAAGCAAATGTCATCATTGAGTACAATGTAGTGATTGTTTTAAAATGAAGACCAGTTAAACAATATAAACAATATTAAGCATCAATTTAAACAGTTTGGCTTGTAATTTTTAAAGTTATTATTTATAATTAGCACTTTTTAGGCTTGGGTGGCACAGTGGTCTATAACACTAGCACACCACTGCTGAGATCAGGGTTAGAATCTCAGCGGAGCTATCAGTTGTCCTGTTGTCTACACTGACATGATTGGCTGTGTCTGAGGGGTAGTGGCCAAAACCCTGCAATGGATTGCCACCCTGTCCAGGATGTTCTGGCCTTGTGCGCAATTTTACCAGAGGAACCAGACCGACAGCAACTTTAACCGGGTGCTTTTAATGACAATGACATGCAAAATGTTTACTTAGGTGCTCTGGTCTTCTAAGATAAAAGGAAAAAGTATATTGTATTCTTGGCTAAACCTTCCCTTTAATTAAAGTAAAGAACCCACATGAAACTTTATGTTTATAAAATGGCTTAAAGAGCAAAAACAGTACCATATATCTGGTCATTAGAAACAACACTGTATTCATCTGTATCATTTAGCCTAGACTAAACTTACAGAACCTGCAGCCCCCACTAGTGCAAGCATATCCGTTTTGACAATTACGAAAGCCATTGTTTTAGTGTTGTTAGCTGTTTTAAAGTAGCAGGTGTCGTGCCCTTTTTCTTGTGGCTGTTCTGTAAAGATAAGTATCCATAATGCAAACCAATGTGTTATGTTCAACAAAAAGTCATGCAAAGATGGTGTAATGATTTATTATTTATTTATTGCACATGAGACATGGGGGGGAAATGTAAATTTATATTTATGAAGTGTATGTGAGAAACACTGGTCACATCTGTCTATTCTTAACTTATTATGGAAATGTACATCCCTGTCTGAACTGCTACACAACTACTTACACTGTATATATCGATATATTCATAATGGTAACATGCCAACGCTTTGTTTTTCTGCCTGTCCATGTTTTTTTCTGGATTCAGTACCGTCTATGCATATGAGATGCCTCTGATACTTAATTTCTTTTTATGACCAGCTTCGTGCCAAGGTATTAAATGAGTACTCCAGTGTTTTTTTTTCCAACTTCATCTCTATCCACCATGTCTGTACTATACGAGTGATTACCACAGACTATGATTTTGACATATTTCTTTGTGCTGGGAAACGAATTAAGCCAGTTTACTCAAAACATAATGTATGTCTATAGTCATTTTTTGAATTCTGTCAATAGACATTTAAAAAACTTATACTACAGTGCTCAGGTGGCATGGTGGTCTAATGCAGTAGTAGTTTATAACTGCCAAAGCACTCTACAGACAAAATCGAAAGTCTCTGAACAAGGAAAGCAAGAGGATGAGCCAAAATCCTTGTTAATGGTAGTCACACATATGCTACAGATGCTGTAAATAAAAATGATCACTAAAGTATTCCTTTGTCATATTGGAGGAATGCTGCATGCACATCTTTCTGTGCAAATGGCTGTACTTTATGTTTATGTGTCACTATTTATAAACATGCATTACCTCAACATTGTATTCTCCATTTGAACAAAGTGTACAAATGATTTTTGCTCATTTTATACAGTTGGTCCCGACGAAGCACGCTGCTGTATCATGTCAGTAGTCCTGTACAAAGCCTTTCATTGCTTGGCCTGACTTCTAACTACTGCCTAATACAGATGCTTCAATAGCTTAGATTGCTCTGTCAAACATTTTATTCTCTGCAAAGTCGTTATTAGAGTTCAAAACGTGAAGTAAGAGTGTGATGCAAACGTTTACATTCTAAGTTTCATGCAATTTTATTGTGGGCATAGCCTATGAAACAAAATTAAAAACGCACATGAAACCATCTTGTATGTCAGTGTATGTAGTTTTTTTTTTACAACAACCACAAATAGTTGCAACAACGACAACCAGGTTCCAAGCACAAATGTGCAAATAGTGGACATTTTATGACCAGGATTTAGGAGGGCCTACAAAGTAGGGTTGAGTTGAAAGGCCCAAAAAATCTGCAATGCAAAATTACTTTTAATACACATTTTCTCAACATATGTAATGTTTTACATAGCCTACATATTTGTACACGAGTTGGGTGCCTTGGGTGAGCTTTCTTTTATTTACATATCCTGCATATCCTGCTATTTTATATGGGTTTTTGCATGCCCAGATTGTTAATTAAAGTTAAAAAAAGGACCAATTTAACTGTGGTATTTAATTTGACACTGCACCAGTATCAGGCTGGCATGAGTGGATTCACTATTCTAAAGTTTGTTGTAGTAGAAAAACTCTTAAACTACAAAAAAAGTAACCTGGAATAATTTTTTATGAAACCTACAGTCAGGGTAAATGTCAACATGGCTGTTATGCTAAAGCTGCTTGTAACAGGTAAGAAGTCACTGTTCATATTCTCACACTTAAACTTTGGCTAAAAACAAGAATATAAAAATAAAAAGTAATTGGCGCTTTAGGTATTGACACTTAGCAACTCATAAATAACGCTAAATTAGCTAAATAGGGCCGTAGCTGTATAAGTCATGATGTTGTACCTAATAGAGGTGGGCAGATCGTTCCAAATATTAATATTGTTGATACCAACGTTGGTATTGGAATCGGATCGATACTAGTATGATGGAATTGATACTTTAGTTTAACTTTTTCTCTGCAACATTCAGCACGTTTCTCCCGTTTCATCAGAAAGTAGAAACCATGTCTGTACAGACAGACACCGCTCCTCTTACATCTTACATGCACTCCTCGGTCCTCCCCTCCTGTTCTGCTGTTTTTTGTTGTGGTACCGTCTCGTCATGTTGTTAAAATCCTACCAGCCATCAGTACATTGGTAAGCATTGGAAGATTGTAAGTTTTTGAATACTTTGCTTTGCACATACAGAAATGGGGCAATTTTATGGAAATAATAGTGTAAATTATACGTACGTAAAGTACGGACGCACCTTACGCACTTTGCGCAAATGAATCGAAGCATGCGTAGTGAGGCTCTTATTCAGAATAGCATTGATTTTTTTTATTTATAATAAACAAGGGCACATATATTCGGTCACTATTAAAAATCTACAAAGTTGGCCGCTTTGTGGTGATACGCCATGATGGTAACATTGTGAGAAAGTAAAGCACCAGAAACAAGAAATCTGACTGCTTTAAACTACTGAATTTATTAACAACCCTACTGAGAGCAGCTACTTACAAATGAAAATTCATTCCGATTTAGCAATTTGATGATGCATTTACCTTAATTATTAAAAAGTATCGGTATCTTGCATTATGTTTTGTTATTATATAATTGGTTCTGAACAAAAATCTTGACACACTGCTCTCCCCTACATGACAGTAAACAAACTGCTTTTATAAGTAAAAAGTATCTGTATTGGTATCGGTGATACTGGACCTGTATTTAATTGGTATCGGATGGATACCAAATTTTGCAAATTCTCCTGCTCTGCTGTGTTTTGTTGTGGTACTGTCACATTGTTATGTTGTTAAAAACCTAACAGACATCAGTACGTTGGTAGGCATTCGAAGATTGTAAGTTTTTGAATACTTTGCTTTGCACATGTAGAAATAGGAAATAATAGTGTAAACTATAGGTACGTAAAGTACAGACGCACCTTACGCACCCTACGCAAACGAATCGGAGCATGCGTAGTGAGGCTCTTATTCTGTGTTTGTGTTTTGGTGAATGAGAGCATATATTTTTATTTTTAATTAACAAGGACACATGTATTCGGTCACTATTCACAATTTACAAATGTATTCACCCAGCAAACACAACTACGTGGTGTGAGTTAGCCGCATGGTGGCGATACACCATGATAGTAACGTTGTGAGACAGTAAAACACCCAGAAACAAGAAAACGGACCGCTTTAAACAACTGAATTTATCTACAACCCTTCTGAGAACAGCTACTAACAGAAATGTATGTATTACAATATTAATATGATAGGGTTCTAAATACAGAGTCCATATAGAAACAGACATCACTGTGATTAGCTTAGCAGCTAACACTAGCGACTAAGCTAACAAGTACCGGTGTTGAGCTTGGATCTTAACTCACAGCTGTAATGTATTTCGTATAGTTAGTGTGCTGCACAAGTCTTTATTTTTTTAAGTAATAATAATTATGGTGTATGAGCTATTTGGGTTTTAGTATCTCAGCTAGTTGGCTAGGTTAGGTATTGACAACTTCACACGTCTTATTATTAGGGATGGGCGGATCGATCCAAATATCGATAGTACCAATACTACAGTTTTACTTTTTCTCTGCTACATTCAGCACGTTTCTCCCGTTTCATAAGAAAGTAGAAACCATGTTTGTATAGACGCAGCTCCTCTCACATCTTACATACACACGCTACTCCTCCCTTCTTCATTTAGAGTAACTGCGGTTGGCAGAACAACTTCAGGTGCATTACCGCCACCTAATGAGCAGGAGTATGAAGTGCGACTTCAGGATAGTGAAAGTGTTGTAAAAAACCTGGATGAACTGGCACATCTTGCACACTTTAGAAACAAAATAACTTGTTTATGTACCAAACACATTCCTGGCCCTTGAGACAGCAATCCCTTCGAAGAAAAATTCTTGTGACCTTTTGCCATAAGTGTATGATGGATGGATGGATTAGATAGATAGATAGATAGATAGATAGATAGATAGATAGATAGATAGATAGATAGATAGATAGATAGATAGATAGATAGATAGATAGATAGATAGATAGATAGATAGATAGATAGATAGATAGATAGATAGATAGATAGATAGATAGATAGATAGATAGATAGATAGATAGATAGATAGATAGATAGATAGATAGATAGATAGATAGATAGATAGATAGATAATCAATTATTCGGTTTCTATCTCATTTCAGCACTTCTTTTAAATCACATTAGGGTTTAAGTAGGAGCTTGGTCTTGTATGAGTGGTATGAACTGTCTTGGAGCTGTCAGAGAACCATATGTCTGAAGTTCCCTTTGGTAAGTACTGCTGTCTTTATTAAATAACTAAAAAACAAAATATTTTGTTTAAAATGTAAAATTAAAATGGCCAATGCTATTATATTATAATTAGGGCTGTCGAAGTTAACGCGATAATAACGCATTAACGCGACCTCAATTTAACGCGATTAAAAAAATTAGTGCCATTAACGCAAATTCTAGTTCATGTTGAGACTTGACTGGTAGAACAAACGTTTTAATGTCGGACTTGCCACCGTTTTTCATTGGCGGGTTGTTAACATAATGTAACCGATCGTGGTAGTGATGCACTTGCATAATAAATAAATAAATACACGCTATACTCACAAGTTGTCGGGAGCAGAACACTTTATTACACTTAATTAACTTCTTCTTCTGTACCGAATACCGGAAAGCTGAGTCGAGCACGTTAGTTCATGAACTATGGAAGCCCCAAAGGGTCAAAACACACTCACTTCGTGTAGAAACGTCCATCAAACCATCGTCACGATACAACCACAGACAAGTCTGTTACAATAACTACGCCTTATCCCACCTAAAGCACCGCTGATCTACAATGTTTGCTGATGGAGAAATTCTAACCTACAATCTGACATTTACTGCCTAGTATGTGAGTGAATAAAACTCCCTTACAGTTTTCTCTTGTCCCAGCAGTTTTTAACATCAGTACATTTAGCATAAAATGTGTTCACCATTTTAATTGTAACATTTCACTTAAAAATCCTTGTTTTCTATAACATTTACACAGATTTTTTTTAATGCGATTAATCGCGATTAACTATATGAAATTCTGAGATTAATCGCGATTAAAAATTTTAATCGTTTGACAGCCCTAATTATAATACTTTAAAATAAACTGATATACATTTGTACATATAGTAGTACAGACCCCATTTCCGGAATAGTTGTGACATTTTGTAAAATGCAATGAAAACAAGTACCTGTGATTTTTTTTTTTTTTTTTTTATTCTCTTAAATCTTTTTTTTAACTGACAAAAGTACAAATAAAAGATTTGTTGCTTTATTGATTAATTATAATTTTAAATTAATTCCCACTGAATGGGATGACTGCTGTATTGACCACAAGGGGTCAGTAGTACAATATTAATAAACCTGCATCGTTTTACTGATTATCAAAAATGTAAAACCATTTTACACTTTCTCAAAATCACAACAACAAATTCAACCACGAAAAGCCCTTAATAATAACTTTCTAATAAGTGTATTGTGTGTTTTTAATACAATTATGGGCCAAGAATATATATAATTTTTAGATTGGCCATATGTTGGTTGTAATAAATTGTATATAGTAATGTCATTTAAAGTAATAGTATGTGCTTTTTAAACTTCATTTAACTTATATAACTTTATTTATATAGGCACAAATAAGCAACCATAGCAAATACCAATTACTAACAAATAATTAAAAGGTTATGCTATAAAGTTAAATGACATTATAAAACATTGCTGTGTGTTTGTATTTTACCAGCACATTTCTAGGGAAACTTGAGACCTATTTAAAATGTCTGAAAGTTATAGAAATTATTGAAATCTCAAGACTGTCATGACATCATGTCCCTTACATGTATGTGCATGTCATCCATTAACTTTTAACTCCACAATTACATTTCTATTTTGGACAGAAGCAAACATCATGAAAATAAACCTATGATATTTTTACTGGATTGTCACTGGTTTAAGATAGTAAATCACCTATCTTTTCATAAAAATGCTGTTGGACCAGTAAAATGCTGTTAGTCCTGCTTGGTCAAGCTGGTCTTGCTGGGAAACCCAATCATTTATCAGAATTATGACCAGTTAGATTGACTTTCACAAACTGGTAGGCCAGCTAAATCACCTACAAGAACCAAGTAATCACCATAACAACCAGTAAAGCGTAGCTGGTTTGAATATTATAAATTGGAAAACCAAAACAACTACGAAACTAGAGTAACACTATACCACACACTGGTCAAGAAGCTAGCATTCTAATCTATCTATCTTATTTACCACCTTAACCTTATTATGCAGGCCATGCTGTTTTTTAGCAGGATAATAATGATGAAGGATGACTACGGCCAAATAGCAGTAGTCAATCAATCAATGAATATTTGGTCCCTAATTATTGTGTCTTAAGTTAGGTTTTGTGCACATTTGTATTACACTATGTTACTATACAACAAGTCCGCTTATCACTGTTATGTTAGCATTGTGCAATCTGTACATGTTGCAAACATTTCTATTTTCATAGGCAATTTAGAGTAGCAAGTCCACAAACTGCATTTTCATGAATGATGCCAAAGTATCTAGAGTAAACCCATGTAGATGTAGTCAGAACATACCAAACTCTCCACAGACATTATGTTGCTGGCCCAAATCTCCTGTCTACCAGACCAGCACAGGTCCTTACACAATGCAGTATAGATGAAAAAAGTCCCTGATGAGATTCTGCTCATGTCCCTGTCCTCCTGTGACACTTCAACATCTAAATTCCATTAGCAAAGAGCTGACCACCCAGCCAGGATGAAATGCGTTGGCAGTGACAGACAGTTTTTCTCGTTTTACAAAGCAGAATGAGGCCTTTCATTCAAAGAGGATCACAAAAGAGTCATTACATGAGCAGAGTGTTGATTAAGTCCACAATATTTGATGAGATGAAATGTAGGCAATATGAATCAATACTGTTTTATGATTATTTACTGTCATTATTACATTATGACTTTACACACACTCATCAGCAACATGTAAACTATATGGCTGAAAATATGTGGACACCCCTTCTAATATTAGAGTTAAGGTTTTTCAGCCACACCCACTACTAACAGGTGTAAGAAATTGATTATAAAACTAAATAGGCACGGATTTCTACACATACACCAGAGATCTTGTGGAAAGCATTCCCAAAAGAGTGGAGGCTGTTTTAGCTGCAAAGGGGAATCCAACTCTACATCAATGTTCATGGTTAATTAATGTCCAACAAGCTCATGGTCAGGTGTCCGAATACTTAACCATATTGTGTATTTTTTTGGCAGATTTATGATTTTGCTAGTTTCGACAGCCATTTCTTTTTGTGTGAGTAAATAATGGAAAAATTAAGATTTAATGAATTCTATTTTTTTCTTAAATTATTCTGTGAAACAGCTGGGGGCAAAATATACATCCAGCAACATAGATTACATTACTGATCACAAGACAAGTCGTCTTTTTTTACAGCAGACTGCAAGCTGATGTAAAGCTCGCTTGGCTGTGGACAGTCTTACCTGTGTTCAAGCAGCTTTTTAAAGTTCACATTTTAAGTACTTTTTAATCTGATTGCATTTACAGTGCAATCTTACAGTTGTTTACATAACAACTTGAGTGAAAAGATAAACAATTGACGAGAATTTCAGAGTTAGGATTTGGCATGGCCACGATTAGAATAGTCAACCAGTAGCCGCAAGTATATTTCCTTAAACAAGCTTCAGATGGGATTAAATTCACCAGCTCAGTCGTCTGAGCATGTGCTTCAATGGAAAGACTTCCTGTACATGGCCACATTTACTGGCTTTCCATTAGTTTCAGCATTTTAAAGACTGAATTTTCACTAAAATTGTTATGCAGATCACATGACTTGGAGTTAGTGGTCTCAGACTTGCAGCTCCCATTTTATATGGGCACTGAGAACCAACCAGCTATAGCCAAGCCACATATTTCTGCACCACCAAATTAATAAATTAGCAAAGTCGATGTCTGTATGACTTTCGGGTGGCACAGTGCTTCCTTACGTTAGCCCACCACCGCTGAGATCCGTGTTCAAATCTCAGCAGGTGCTATCTGCCAGCCAGGCGCCTACACAGACATGATTGGCTATGTCTGATAAGAGGGGAGCGGGTTTGGCGAAAGCCACGTGATGGATTAACATTTTGCCTGGAATGAATTCTGGCATTGTGCCCAGTGTTTCCGGGGAAACCGGATCCACCACGACAGTAAAACATGTAAAAGAAATGCAAAAGATGTGTAAATGTATTTCATTTAAAATGATACATGATTTTACATCTGACAGTTTATTCAAAATTTACTAGAAATTTTATTCTGAATTTTACTGGAATTGTATTAACATAAAACATGTCCAAAACTGAAATGTGAACTTGTTCTCAAAATGTTTAGCTGGTTTCTTGGACCTGTATCAGCTTGGTATAATTTCCAGTAAATTAATCTTGCAGGGCCAGCCCGTAATGTCTAAAACAGTTACATCCTGGGAACATCTTAGCAAAAGCAAAAAGGCAATGAGCAGTGCTAAAAAAAGTGTGGCTCTACCCACAGGCCTTTGTAGCTATGCCACAAGCCCTTCCTATTTAACATCAATGAAGCTAATGAAGCCGCTCATGTGGCGCAGAGGTAAAACACGCTAGCACACCCAGAGCTGACATTTTAAACTCGTCGGTTTAAAACCCAGCTCTGCCATCCAGCTGGGCTGGGCGGCTACATGAACAACGATTGGTTTGTTGTTCATACAGGGTGGGAAGCTAAATAGGGACCTCATAACTGATGCACGTCGAGGAATAATGCGTTGATCAGCGTGTGTCTCTCTGTACACAAAGCTGATCCACACTGCACTCGCCTCGTACAGGTGAAAAGATGCAGTCGGCTACTGCACGCGTGGCTACATCCCAAACACCATTCTATGTGCTGTATAGTGTATTACTATACCATTTGTGGTGCCCTATTTAAACACAGTAGTTTGTGCAGTGTGTGGTTCAAAAAACAGTCTGTTTTAATAACCATCATGTCTTCAAACTCCACCTGCAAGAGCCATAGATTGGTTTATTAAATTGAACTCATGCTTGATCTCCCCTAGTAAGACTTTGTTTTTTACCCACCTTCGAGCTAAAATCCAGCAAGATTTGCTTTTCAGTAGAGATGAAGTCTGGCTCCTTGAGACTAATAAAATGGGTATTTTTGGTGTGAGTTAAGTAAAGGAGACTCTGGCCAAGTAAAAGTGACAGCACAGTCTGTGACTGACAGGTTCTTCAGTCTGCTACAGACACCAGCATGTTACATAACTCACAGCTTCTAAGGGGTTCTATTCCCTTTGGTGTTTTGTGACAGCTACATAAAAGGTCTGTCTGAAAACCTAGTGATCTCTCTACATAGACAGAATGTACGTCATCCTACGTGCACTCCCGATAATAAGGCTGTCTGAATTCCTAGATACCTTAAAATGCTGCCTACTAAGGTGCCTTAATTCTAAGCGATAATCTGACTGAATATCAAGGGAGCATCCGATGCTTCCTTAGCTGTGAAGGCAATCCCAGCATTCAGTGCGGCACAACTTTCCTAATAAAAAATTACAAGTATGGTAGACGAATGTGGAGCAGCGAATTATTCTTAAATGTAAATAAATATTTGCAAATTCAGGCTTGGGAATGTGACAGTTTGACCATTTTTGGTCATGGAGGGAGATGTTAGCTGGCATGGCAGCAAGTTGTGCCGCCTCAGCCCATTTAGTTTGAAGCTAAAACTGTGATGGTGTAATAACCATAATTGTCTAAATAATCTGCCTTATAAGTTTGATGTCTTATTAGACTCCTCTCTACTTAGGCACCTGCCTAGGGAGGCAGTAGGCAGCAAGGCAGCAGGTATTTTTTAGACAGACCCAAATATATATATATACAGTTGCGTACACTTGGGGCAATTTTTTGTAGCTCCAGTTAGGCTGACTGCTTAGCCTTGAACTAGTGGGAAGAAACCGGAGTACCTGGAGGAAACCCACACGAAAACCTTTTCGCTGTGAGGCAACAGCACTGTCCACTGTGCCGCTCTAACACATTTATAAATTATTATTTACAGTGATCAGCCAAAACATTAAGACCAGATGAATATGCTTTCAAAGCAGCTCTGACTCCACAAGACATCTAAAACAGCTCTGTTGTATCTGGTACAAGGACATTACCAGCATTTCCTTTAACTTCTGTATGTTGCTGGGATCTTTCTGCAGTGCATCCTGATGCCATCTCTTCTGTGGGTAAATGCCTCATGTGTGCACAGCCGTCCACATGCTTTTCACATCCTTTCATGTCCGGTGTACAGGTGTAGGTGCTTTTGACCGTAGACAGGAATTAGTCTAGGTGCTTTGACTGGCCTGTTACTTTGCAGCCCCATAGACATAAAGGGTTTGATGCACAGAGTTGATACAGTCTCAGCATAGTTTTGGAGATACTTTAACTCATTTGTCAGGGCATAACAATTCAGCTCTTATTGAAGTCACTCAGGTCTTTATTCAGCACACGTCTGCTGCTTTCAACATGGGAACTATGAGTATCTATCAATTTTTTTTTTTTTTTGCGTTTTTACCAATTTTCCTCCCAATCTAGTTGTATCCAGTTACCTGATTGCATTACGCTTCCTCTCTACTTATGCTGATCTCCACTTCTGATTGAGGAGAGCAAGACTGCAGTAGCCGATTGCATCTTTTCACCTGCATGAGGCGAGTTCATATGCGGATCAGCTTCGTGTACGAAGAGCCACACCCTGATCAGCATTATTCCCCGACTCTTTGCAGGCGCCATCAACCAGCCAGCAGAGGTCGTAATTGCATCAGTTATGAGGTCCCTAGTCGGCTTCCCAACCTGTATGAACAACAAGCCAATCGTTGTTTATGTAGCCGCCAGCCCAGCCGGATGGCAGAGCCGAGTTTTTAACTGACTAGTTTGAAATGTCAGCTCTGGTAAATCAGCCCAGTTTTTTTTATATATTCCCGACTGTAACATGCATCTATTGTTATGAAATAGATATCAGCATGTACATTTTGTGGGTTGGTTCTAATTTTTTTGCTCATCAGTGAATATTAAATGGTAGAGCCTTTCAACCCATTATTTATTTATGTTATTGTATTCATTCATTTATATTGTATTTTCTAAGTTTTATAATTTTTTTTTATTATTTTATACCACACCCTTCAAAAACCACTATACACTACATGGATAAAAGTATTTCGACACCTACAGGAGCTTTTATGACATCCCATTCTAAATCCACAGACATTAATATGGAGTTGCCCCATCCCCCCCGTAGCTACAACAGCGTCCACTCTTCTGGAAAAGCTTTCTTCAAATTCTTGCAGTGTGTCTGTGGGAATTTTTGCCCATTTATCAAGAGGAGCTTTTGTGGGGCCTCACAAAGGCTTTCAGGGTTCAGGTCAGGCCTTTTTCTAATTGTTTCCACTTTTTAATAATAACACTAACAGTTAATTGTGGAATATCTAGCAGCAAATAATAATCTTTTTACAATCTGACTTGTTGCAACGGTGGCATCGTATTACAGTACCACGCTGTATTTCACTGAACTCTTTAGAACACACACTATATAAACTTACTTTATAAATCTTTGTAAATCATAATGTTAATTTGAATGTTTGTAATAAAATGAAGATACACATAATCCACTAAATTACCATTGTATTAATAAAATTAAGCAAAAAAAGACAGTGCTGAGGGTTTTGTTTACCATTGAAATGTGGTAATTTTATTTACAGTTCAAGTCAATCACATGCAACATTATTTTTAAACGAATAAAACTAAATTAGCAAAACAACAAACAAAAAAATCTTTATCTTTTTTTTTTATTTTCTCCAAAATGTCAATTAAATATACAAAAATAGAACTTACAAATACTGTACAAGCAAATTGTCTCCAAAAATATTCTGCTGCAGAATTCTTAGTTTTACAACCATGTCTGTGAGCTTCACAAACATTCTCAGTGTTTAATACAGGTTAATACGAGGGGTGAGGGGTTGGTTTAGGTACTGCCAAGACACGGGGTGAGTGCAGGGGTTAAGGGGTTAAACACAGGGCATGTAAGGGGGGTGATTAGAGAGATAATAACAGTACAGGGCTCAGTCTTCCTAGAAAAAAACACTGTACACGATAAACCACAAGGGTCAGGGAACAAGGAGACACTATACAATATCAAGGCTTTCCTACAGTCTGCGAACGGGCAGTAAATGATGTCCACTATGGCTAATAAGTTACCTAATGTAAATGTAATGTAAGGATACAATAATCAGAAAATACATTTCAAGGCCCTTAATGAGTTTTGCTGATGTAGTTTGGCAATAATGACCAGTGAAAGAAAATAATAGATTGGGTGGAGGAATCACCGAGTTTGTTATTTCTGTAGAATGTGACATCATGATTATTTGGCAACATTCAAGAACTAAAGTTGTATACATTTTGCTTTAAATGATTTTCAACAATCCATTAGTTCTATTTAAAACATCTGACATCCATTGAAATTGGCCTATTCAGCACTTTCCCCTCAGCTGGTGCAAATAGGGTCACCACAAACAAAGCATCAGCGGGTGGAAAATCACCAGAACGTAGCTTCGAAAAGGCTTTTATCGTGCTTTACACAATAAGCCGTGGTTCAACCTGCTGACTGAGGCACAGTGCTTATGCAGCAGTGCAGAGTTACGTGTGTAATAAGCTATGTGCATGAGCAATGCTGGTGTTGTGCCAACATCTTCCTGCCCTCTACTTTAAAAAAAACCGGGATTCCAGATTCAGCAGCTTAGTTGCATGACAGTATCCCGGTCGGGGTCGCAGCAGGTACAGTTTTAACAGGAAACACTGGGCGCAGAGCCAAAAAACATCCTACGCAAATGTATGTGCAAAGGTACAGAGGTCCCTTATTTGACTCACAGTGCATGTCTTTGGAACCTCTAAATTTAATAATGGCTTTTTGATAGAAGGCTATATTATTTTAAACTATGCTTAGGTTGGTTCAAAATGCAGCAGCTTGTGTTCTTTACCAGAGAACGAAAGATCATTTTACCTTTGTCTTATTCAGTTAACACTGGCTGCATGGTAAACTTAACATTGACCACAATGTTGATCTGCAAATGACCACATCAGCTTTAAATGGTTTAACTACTATAGGAGTACAGCTCATAGTGATTACTATGATTAGCCAAAGCAGGATAGTATTGTTATTTTTTTTCTAAATACAGTATATACCCTATCCTCTAAGGGTATAGTTGTAGTGTTATATCACAGACTGTCCTCAACTTTACTGTGACAAGCAGCATTGTAATCTGTTTTAGTAGCATCAATTGTTATTCTGCTTTTCTTAAACTGAAATGTAATAAATTCAAATGTAGATTTGTATTAAATGGCACTGATAAATCTTTGATAAATTAGCCTGATTAAATACATTAACAATACATGTTTTACAATAAGAATTGGCACATCTGCATTATGCAGTTTTGCGCAAGCTGCCTTGCCAAAACAGTCTTCTCCTGTAATGCTTAACGAGAAGAATCCAAAACAAGAATTCTTAAACTCCTCAATGCAGAATCTCTTTGGGTGCTCCAGCTTTTTTACTCTTTAATTTAAAGAAAGACATTCTAAATTGTTTTTGGGAAAAGAAATGATGTCTGAATATAGATGTGCTATCATTTTCTGCAAATCTTTAACCAGGATCCTTGGAGAGATTTTTGTTTCTCTAACCTTAGGAATTCACAGATGTCTGCTTTTGAGTTCCTAAAAACTTTTGGTTTTGTCCTTTAAAACTATAGGATTTGTTACAAAAGTATTTTTTAAAATATTTTTTAGAATTTTTTGTATTACAGGTTAGATTTTTCTGATGTTTTCAACATAAGCTAATTAGGCGCAAAGAGATTATTATTTATTACCTTTTGACCCATCTTTACCAAGAATGCCAGTACAAAAGTTAATTGTAAGTACTAGTAATGCACATTGACCTAAGGGACACTAAGATTCTAGAAGGCAGAAAGATTTCGGCAAAACACCACCAAATGTACAACAGTTAGGACTGTACAAATTGGTCTTTTGTATTCTGGCTCATGAAATTTCTAATAAACTTATCTGTTATTCTCCCATCTGTTGTGATCGGTAGGGGTGGGTCTGGTTGGGTCAGTCTGAATGGCACAGTTTGTTTGTAAAAGAATGAAAGGGAATAACAAGTTAACACATAATTCCAGACTTTAAACCAAGCTTCCTCTTTTTTTTTACTGAACAGAGATATGCTGTAAGGCAGAGCCAAAACAAACATTTGAGGTGTTGAAGTGCATAAGTGACAATTCCATGGAAATGAATCACCGGGGCCAAAGTGGCCGAGTTTAGTGCCTTCACAATGGGTTAAACACATGCAAACAGCTGCGGCAGCTGGATAGACGTGTTTACTCTTTTATTTTTGAATCTACACAAAAATTGCCTCAATAGCTGCAAGAAATAAACTCTCATCAATGGAAATCTGGTTTGCAAAATAATGAGACATGGTTTGGTCATGTTAGTGACCCAAATAGCGGTTGTCTGTAGCCAGGAATGGATATTATTAAACCATCGTAACAATATATTAGGATTTGCACAGTAGCATTAAAACAATGGAGCAATCTGATGTTCGAAATTAGTTTCGCATGTACAGATAACAAACAACACATTTGAAAATAGGGCTGCACAATTTAGCATATTTAAGATAGGATCATTTTGTTGGTTACATCTGTTTTGTTTGATGCAGTGGTAGCCTAGAGTTTAAAGTACTGGACTCGTAATCAGAGGGTTGCTGGTTTAAATCCCACATCTGACAGGTTACCACTGTTGGACCCCCTGAGCAGAATCCTCAACACTTGATTGCTTAGATTGTTTACTGTCACAATTGTAAGTCGCTTTGGTTAAATGTCTGCTAAGTACTCTAAATGTGAATCATTTAACATTACACTGTATAATACATTTAAAACAGTATTAATTATTTACATTGTTCTACAGTAAAACCTAAATTTGCTTTGCATCATGTAATCTATTTATTTATTTATGATTTTTTATTTAGTTTTATAGAGACATCTAATACATCTTAAACACCTTCCTGTAACATTAAAATGAAATACTTTACGTTATGTTTTACAGCATGGAGAGTAAATAAAAAGAGGCAAATGTTGATAAGGGATCCACAGTTTATGACTTAAAGATTTTAAAGCACTGTATAAATATATAAAAATGCATAACGTGTCATAAATCGATACAGATAACCAGTAATAAATCTGTCAATTTATACAAGGGTGGACAAAATACTAGCTTGGGCACCCGGACAAGCAGATAATGTGTCTGCGCCATTAAAAATGTATTTGCACTTGTCGTGTGGACAAGCATCTTAGTAGGCAGCTGTGTGAACCGATCACCCTTTTATTTATTGGGTCCTCTTGCACATGTTTAATGTGCATTTATTGCTAGTTGTTTAGGTTTTTCTAGTGGCACAACCAAAAAATTAGTAATTTTTTTTGCAAGTAGTGCTGAAAGTTTAATCTTTATACTCTTGCACCCTGAAAATTTTTGTTTTGCTCAGGGACCTAACAGTGGCAACTTGGCGATGGTGAGGCTTGAACCGGCAACCTTGTGATTACTAGTCCAGTAAGTTACCTGTTAATTATAAACTATATTTCATTTTGAGAAAATGTCAGGGTCTGTACAAGTTTGTATGTAATTTTACATTTGCATTGTAATAAAAGTAGTTGTAGTTTTAAGACCCAACTAAATTTTTTATGTATGTTGATCACTTTACTGGAGTAATTTTCTCATGAGTTAACCTTTATTTGAGTTGTTTTTTTTTTTTAGAAAATTATAACTTATTTTTATAATTGTACTCAATTGCATAATACTAATACAGAATTTTATATTCAAATAATACATAGTTATTAGATTTTTACATTTTACCACTGCTTTATCCTGGTCAGTGTTGAATCCGACTTTCTGAATTACTGAGCAGTAACACACGTGTCTCTGTAGAACCTCAGTCGGCCAATAGCACTGCTTGGAGTTTGAACCCTGGATCCCAGCAGTAGTGAGCTAGTGTGATTTACCACTGCGCCACCTGAGCACCTAAACTGGTTAATTAAATATGATTGTGATTTTACCACTTATTTGCTGTCATTGTGCAGTCCTACCTTGAAGTATTGTATGTTGCTCGTATTGGTTACCAAATACAGAAAATGGGACCAGAACACATGAGTTTCACTGGGACACAATGACCTTTCACTCCACCATTAAACACCTTACTGGATTTGAGTTGCCCAATGCTTAAGTGTCTGCACTGAAGACACAGATTAGTACAGAAGAGCAATAATACTAACAATCAATACTTCCTAGAGAGTATACGCCCCAGTGCATGAGCGAATAACATTTAAACTGTTTCAGCTTTCATTACGGGGCTTTTTAACTGCACCCCCTACCTTTTCCATCTTAATGTACATAGTGTGCAAGGCAGTCATCCCTTCTTCGAATTATTCATTACGGCTTTGCTTACATAATACAGTACTTAAAAGAAAAAAAAAAAGTCATGATACATTTCGTTCAAACAATACAAAATAGGACCTTGCTACTATTAGGTGATTAGAGTTAAGTCCATGTAAAGTGCTTGTTTAAAAAAAAAAAAAGAAAGAACCCCCCCCCCCCCCCCTTTTTTTTTTTTTCTTCATCGTTTTACAGTCCTCTCCGCTCTTGTGCTGGTGTCCCCAGAAAAGTGCTTTGGTGTGGAACAGTCTGAACTCTTGATTCTTCACTGTCCACTCAAAAAAATAAAATAAAATAATAATAATGGACAGGGGAAAAAAACCAATAAACTAATGATCGTAGCTGGAAATCTGTCGTCGCCATTGTAGAATAAAAATCTGTTGAAATTCCAAGAAAGTGCTATTGCTGTATGTGAGCATGTCCTCCATCCACATGTGTTCGTTGTATGTACCTGTACAGTAGAGCAAGTGAGGGTGGAGGTAGGAGGAGAAGGAAGTCATGGCTACACCAGGTTTTCTACTCCGGGAAGTGGCTGTTGTGTAAGGGCCGTTGTTTCAGACGTTCCCTGTTGCTGCGCCAGCTGTAAGACCGGCATGTTGCACAGAGGGCATACCTTCCTTACCTCCAGCCACTTGATGAGGCACCTGGAAGAGAAAGAAAGAAGGTAGGAGTGGGTGGGGCAGATATGAAAGGAATGCATTTAAATAATGAGTTAATAATTAAGTATACTGGCGAGCATTTACATTCACGGTACAGGCTGGTTTGGGTTGTAGAGGTGCCCTACTTTATAAAAAGCCACCCGAAGATATGATGCATAAAGCTGGACTGGTGCTATGTAGTTATATCATCATCTGCATTTAGTAGACGCTTTTATCCAAAGCGAATTACAGTATACATTCTAAGCAACTGAGGGTTTAGGGCCTTGCCCAAGGGCCCAACAGTGGCAACCTGGCAGTGGTGGGGCTTGAACCAGCAACCTTTCAATTACTAGTCCAGTACCTTAACCGCTAGGCTACAACTGCCCATAGCCTGTAAAGCTGTGTATACTCAAGTGTTTATTAATCAACAGTAATGTTAATTGTATATGAGTGAAGGACAATTGGTACTAATGCTACTCTCCCTAGGAATGAGTATCCTGCGTAGATCATACCAGGAGCACAGCATAAAATACATAGTATATATAAAATAACCAAAATCATACATTCATTCCTTTTATGTTTACACTACTGCTTCATTCTGGTCAGGTCAAAGTGGCTCCAGATATTCCCAGAATCCCCTGGACGTAATGCAGTAACAAAGCCCAGACAGCACGACAGTCCACCATGGGACTTCAGACAAAAATAGGCAGTAATGTCTGTATGACGCCCAACTGGAAGGGAATTCGGACCCTGGATTACTGCTGTGCCACCCAATCACTACTTACAGAAATCAATGATTAATTAATGTGTTCAATAATGGGCAGTTGTGGTCAACAGTATTGGCACTTCTGAATATTAAGTAAACCATGCAAAATTTCTCCTGAAATGAAGTGTTTAGTGAAACTGTTTGGGTGGATATGAACTTAACAGATGTAAAAACAATACCAGCATACCCTTTGTTCAGTTTAAAACAAAGGACAAAATCAGACTAACCTGTGATAAATTAGAAATCAGACTCATCTGTCCCTATTTTCCTAGAGCTCACAGGACTTTAATTAGCTTATAAATGGTCAATTTGATGCTTAGAAGGGCCAGTCTCTGTTCTTTCTTCACAATGGCCAATACAAGAGAGCTGTCTGAATAGACCAGAAATGCTATTATCACCTAGCACAAGCAGTCCAAGGGGTGCAAGACTATCTCCAAATACCCCCGGTTTCAACAGTTGGAAACGTTAACAAAACATTTGCTACTAATGGAACAATGGAGAACCTTCCAGGAGAGCGATGGAAAGAAAAAAAACTAAGAACCCTACAAAAGGTGGCTTCTTATACTAAACAATGAGCTGTGTGTGATTTACAATTCAACCACTAGTGGCAATGAGTTTGTATTTGGGTTTTTTCTTTATTTTCTTGGAATTTTGTGGCAACCTGACCCAACGTGACACTGACCAGGCCGAATCGACAATAAAACGTGCAAAATTAAATGAATTTTTTTTAAATGCATTCCAATTTTATCAATCATATAATCAGCATTTGAGTAAAAAGATGAATTTTCAAAAATATAGGAAATATATATTTTTTAAATATAAAATTCCAGTACAGCGGTACCTTGTAACTCAACGTCCCCTAAACTCAAAATCTTTGAATTGAAACTCAACGTCCTTTGTCGAGAAATCTGTACCCTTAAACTTAACGTGTTCAGTTTGCTTTTTTTAAAATTATTTATTTAATTTCAAATTAACAATGAACAGTCGCTTTGTTCAGCGCTCAGCTTGAGTGATGTGGTAAAACGCCATCAAAGTGCACATATGAGACAAAACTGCATTTGTGTAGAATAACTGTCAGATTCACTCTGAAAGCTTCACATGTATCTGTGTTTAGCTGGATTTTCCTCCTGTTTCACTTTTAAACTTGTGTTACAGCTCGAGGTTCTGAGAAATTGTAAGAATCAGCTTTTTATTTCAGTGTTTTTATATTATATTTATGTTATTTTCAGTGTATAAGTATCAAAAACAACCCCATTGTTTTACATTAGCCTAAAATATATGCAGTTTTACGGGACCATGGAATGCATTAATGGGTTTCCCATACATCCTTATGGGAAAATATACCTTAAAACTCAACGCCTTTTAAACTCAACGCCGGTCCCAGAACCAACTGACGTCGAGTTTCAAGTTACCACTGTAATTCTAATACTTAGTATTTAGTATGTTCCCCTGTTGTCTGTCATGACAGCATGCGATCGAGCTGGCATAAACTCCACAAGTTTGAGAAACATCTGATAATGCATGGTATTTCAGCATGATTTCACAATATTCCAAAGAGCATATTGTGATGTTACTGATTTCTTGGCTTTCTCTGCCTTCAAGAGCCCCAGTAAATGCTCGATATGCTTTGGATCAGGTGACTGGAGAAATTTACTGTAGAAATACACTGTAATAAATCTAAGACAACCAGAACATAGAAGCACTTCTACTAGTTTTCTCAGACTTTTGGCCCTCACTGTGTATTTGCTCATATATTTTGTCCGGAGGCCACTCTTCACTTCTAAACCTACTTGGAGGAGTTCCACAGGGTTTGTTTACACACACAGGAGAATCAGGAAAAACCAGTACTAGCTTTAGCTCAGCCAGTAGCTCAGCCAGTGCACAAACATGACAGCTTGAGTAATAATAATGAGATAATTACATAGATGGGTTCTAATATCCAGTCTCATTCAGGGAACAGGTTGTTTAAGTCTTTAAAAAGAAATGCACAATACTACCCCTTTTTGCTGTAAATTGCTAGAAAGCTATGTATTTTGACACTAAAACAAACACACCTCTAAAATATCTGATAAAGAAATAATCTGATAAATAAATATCTGATAAAGAAATTCACAGTCACAGTCACATTGGCAATTTGTTTGCAATGTTATTTAATTAATATGACCCCAAAAATCAGATCTGCTTTGCTGTGTTGCTCGTTGAACGCTGCTGGTCCACTTCATTAGTATATATAGTATATATATTATATTATATATAATATATTAGTTTTTTTTTGTTTTTTTTTTGCATTTTTCCCACTTTTCTTTCCAGTCTAGTCGTATCCAATTACCCAATTGCATTACGCTTCGTCTCTACTGATGCTGATGTCCACTTCTGATTGACATGTGTGCAGTACCGACTGCATCTTTTCACCTGCACCTGAGTTCATATGCGGATCAGCTTTGTGTACAGAGAGCCACACCCTCATCAACACATTATTCCTCGACTCTGTCCAGGCGCCATCAATCAGCCAGCAGAGAACGTAATTGCATCAGTTATGATGTCCCAGCTCCCAGTATGAACAACAACCAATTGTTTTTCATGTAGCCGCCCAGCCCAGTCGGATGCAGAGCTGAGTTTTGAACTGACTAGCTTTGGTGTGCTAGCTTGTTTTACCACTGCACCACCTGAGAGGCTTCATTAGGGTTCATTTATACAATTTTATTTCACCAAGAAAAGATGCGTAAATGACTGATTTCAGTATGAGTTTTCATAATTACTACTACTACTTGCAGTACTCACTTTCTGTGAAAGGCATGTTTACATGGACAAATCCCCAACTCATCCTTCTGTTTAAACTCCTCCAAACACACCGCACAGATCTGTGAATGAAATAACAGAGACGTGAGCAGATATTCCAGTCAGTGAGTGCAATAAAAACATTGCCTAAGCACAATATTCTGAACATCAGCACTGGATCTGCTGAACGTTCAAACTCATGCATATAAACTCATATTAGACAGCGTGAGTCTGGAAGGACGTCATAAACCTGCGTACTTTTTCCTTCAGAGACCAACTAAACTTTGCACACAGCCATTCAGTGAGGCATTGGTAATGTTTTTGGATCAACTGGTTTAGATGTTACTGCATGTACCCGAGTGCTGCATTTCTATAACACAAGTCTGACAGTGTTCCTGTGGGATTTAATTAACAGAAACTCATTTATATTAGATTAATTAGTGTATGATTAGGTAATAAGGCATGAACAACAGCAAAAAATTATAATGAAATTGACTTTATCAGGTTTAGTTTTTAGGGCTTGTTTAAATAACTGACCGTGAACTGTTTGAATTGTAGCTGCACTACAAGACTACAATTCCAATTCATCTATTATCAAAATTATTTAAAGAAAAACAATAAATTTAAAATACATAAACCCATAAACCAACAGTCAATAATAGAAGAAATGTTCTTATATGCCAAGTTTAGTACCAGTCTGGCTCAGTGGATGAACTCAACAAGAATGAATTTAATAACTTAAATGATTAAAAGTTCTGTTTATTACTCTGAAATAGTATTTTTGGGTCAGCACGGTGGCACAGTGGGTTCAATTCCTTTCTGTTTGCATGTTCTTCCTGTGTCCGCATGGGTTTCCTCCGGGTGCTCCGGTTTCCTCACATAAGTCCGAAGACATGCAGTCAGGACAATTGGAGCTACTAAAAATTGCCCTAGTTGTGTGCAAGCAGTGGTAAAACAGACAAGGAATGAATGTTCTTTTTTACCATACATGATGGTGCCAACACAGAGCCATATAATTAGGCTTTATTTAATAAGTATCCTGGGAGGTTTATTAGTGGTTAGCATGACAAAACGTCTTCACACACCTGAAATAAATATAAATTCAGTTCTCAACCTGCCTATGTACTTCTGACAGTCTGTGATTATAGTAAAAGATAATAGTTATTTACACAGCACTCTTTATTGAATAAATAGCACTGTAGACCCTGGTAATGTTTATGTGTAATGGAAAACCCAAACAGCTGGCCAATTGATGGGATTAGCATTATGCTGAAAAGGCAATTTTTTCCTCTGTTTCTAGACATTCAGAAGAATGTATTTGCAATGTATTATTAGTGTGTACTGGTAATGTAATCTTTCAGAAAATAAAATAGATTTTAATATAAATATATTTCAAAACAAACTACATGGCACAATTACCAGCACGTCTTATGAAGAAATTCTTATGAAGAAATACTTTTGAAGAAAATGTAACTACAGGCTTCGGCAAAGCCTGATCTGAGAGTGTATGAGTGAGAGATGGATTGTTAAAAAGGTGAAATTGTCTTTAATAATCATAACAGAAGATTTCCAAAAGATGTCACCAACATCTTATCAGCCATAACATTAAAACCACCTCCTTGTTTCTACACACACTGTCCATTTTATCAGCTCCACTTACCATATAGAAGCACTTTGTAGTTCTACAATTACTGACTGTAGTCCATCTGTTTCTTTGCATGCTTTGTTAGCCCCCTTTCATGCTGTTCTTCAATGGTCAGGACCCCTACAGAGTAGGTATTATTTGGGTGGTGGGTCATTCTCAGCACTGCAGTGACGCTGACATGGTGGTGGTGTGTTAGTGTGTGTTGTGCTGGTATGAGTGGCTCACTGTCACTGCTGGACTGAGAATAGCCCACCAACCAAAAATATCCAGCCAACAGCACCCCATTGGCAGCGTCCTGTGACCACTGATGAAGGTCTAGAAGATGACCAACTCAAACAGCAGCAATAGATGAGCGATCATCTCTGACTTTACATCTACAAGGTGGACCTACTAGGTAGGAGTGTCTAATAGAGTGGACAGTGAGTGGACAAGGTATTTAAAAACTCCAGCAGCGCTGCTGTGTCTGATCCACTGATGTGTCTGATTCACTCATACCAATTTTTAAATGTTGGCATGAGACTGTATTGTACCTGTATACTATTTATTACATGTTCATCAACAGCTTTTGACTGATCAGGGTCATGACAGGTTTGCTTTTACTGGGAAACACTGGGTGCAAGGCATGAATACAGGACAGGATGAAAATCCTTTGCAGGGCTTCGTCCATCCCCTCAGACAATGTAATTAAATGTGATTAACCCCTTCAAACCAAACAGGCCTGAGAGGGATGCTTACAGAAGCTTGGTTTTTACTTTTGGCTTCAGATTCACTAAAGCAAATGTAGAAAATTCTAAAGAATGTACTTTTATTTCTTTATTTTTATTTATTTCTGAATATGTTAAGGTGTTCAGAGGGTTATATACTGTCTGACTTGACCTACACGTGTGAGAAAGATTGAGCACTTAAACGTCAGCAATCCTGAAGCTAATAATAACAGTGAAACCCTCTCTCTAAACAATGTATATATTAACATGGTGTTCAGAATCTTTTGGCACTGTGACACTGATCATGTGACTCTGATAGATTACACTCACACCTGTGTTGCTGCTTTGGCATTTATATGTAGACACAGCTTGTATTACGATATGATGAATGTTCTGTACTACTAAGTCTTAGGATTCCCAGGAAAACATTTATTGGTTGGCAAGTGTGAATTATTTACTACTATTGAGGCACATTTAATCACAGTTTAAATATATGAAACAAAAGTGATCATAACCCCATGGACTTTTAACTATATATAACTGTGTGGGGAAGCATTACATTTGCTATTATTTGCTTTTGCAGATCTGACATATACACTAAAGAGCCAAAACATTAGACCCACCCATCGTAAATGCTGTTAAAACAGCTTGAACCTGCTAAACATGGACTACACAAGACATCTGAAGGAGTTCTGTGATATCTGCTACCTGGACAATACCAGCAAGTCCTTCAGCTTCTGTATGTTGCGAGGTGGATCGTCCTACAGTGCATCCTGATGCCAGCTACTCCACAGGTAAGTAATGCGCACATGCCAGATCGTCTACATTATATTTGACAAAAGAAAACTAGAATTGCCGGACCAGTCCACTTTCTTCCACTGCCTGCATGGGCACATTGACTGGCCTGCCACTACGCAACCACATACACAGAAGTGTTTTATGCACTGTTGGGACACATTAACTCATCACCACATTCCCATCATTTGCAGTTTGAGTCACAGTAGCTCTTCTGTTGGTCAGTATTGGTGTCAGAGTCTTAGACTCTGAGTCTCTCCTCAGCCCACTGTCGGTGGGTACTCACCCTGGCTGTTTTGTCTTCTGACTATAATAAGTAGGCCCTTATCAAAGTAACTTGTCCTTCTGCTGCCCATATCTTTTGCATTCAACACAAGTGACTACCATCAACCGAAAATGTAAGTCCCTGACTGTGGCATGCACATTTGTTACAAAACAAGCATTGACATGCACATTTTTGGGAATGGGGTGGTCCCAATGTTCTGGCTCATCAATGTTACATTTCAATAATAATCATGTCTGGTGAGGTGTCCTTATATCAGAAAATAACGTACTCGCAGGCAGGGGTGGACGAATCACAATTTTTCCTTGCTTTTTCCTGTTTTTCCATTAATTCATGGATTGGATTAGTATTTCCAACCGCTAGTTATTACTAATTATACTTTTACTTCTGGGTAAAGCCGGAGGGATGATCTCAATGTCAAGTGTGCGTCATCCCAAATGAACATTGTCACACCCTAGCTCCCTTAAGGGCCTGCACACCATAAATATATCAGTATCAGAATAGCAATACCGTCAACAACAAGTTCACACTTGCCATAGCCAGTGCAATCTGTGCTGCGGCAAAAACAAAGTTTTTCAAAGGTAGCTCAGTGGTTAAGGTAGAACAATGATTAGAAGGTCTTTGGATCAGGCCCCACCATTGCTTAGAAATTTACTTATTTAATGTTTGTATTGGTACTTAATGACATCCATTATTAGATCATATGATTATCCAACATATTTAATTCGTTCTTAGTAAATAATATAAAACAAACTTATTTTACATTTTTAATTAACAGTGCCAATTTCACTGGGAAACACTGGCACCCTGTATAGGGTGTTCCTGCCAGGCACCTAATTTATTGCAGGGTTTTGGCCAACCCGCTCAGACATCGTGGCCAATCGTGTATGTGTAGACTCCCGACCAGCTAATGGCACCACTGGTGGGCTAGCGTGATAGGCCTCTGTGCTACTTGAGTGCTTTTTACATTAAGAAATTAGCTGATAGCATAGATTCTACCCTTGTTTTATGAATAGTTAATTGTGTTTCATGGAAACCACAACATGAGTATGGACAAGAGATTTGGATGTTTTCACATGCCTGGTGGACTGGCTATTAGATTTTAAATAAATCCATGCCCAACTTGGTACAGTTATTTGCTTACACAGGGGCATTACAGTGGACAAACATTTCATCCTGTTTAAGGTTGGCGTGGGTTTGGTGACACATAAAAACAAAAGATGCAGGGCAGGAATACACGCTGAACAGTTAGCAGATCAGCATGTGCACTCATCTAAATTAGAGTAGCCAGTTTACTTTTTGCATGTTTTTGAAAGGTGGGAGAAAACCAGAATAAGAAACACAGAAAGTAACTGTAAAAGTCTTCTTAATGAGTGGAGGGTTGGTTCAAACCTAGGTTTCTGGAACCTACAGTATGTGCAAGGTCTCTATACATTATAATTGATTTAACTTGTCTGGTATGATATATTTCACACAAAGCACTAAACAAATATGACTAATTTATTCCTTTTTGTACTGGAGCTTGTGTGGCATAATGGTTAGATACTAGCTGCTGGTTCGAATCCCAGGCTGGGCTCACAAATACGCAAGGTACATGACATTATGTGAACCTAGCCATTTGGGGTAAACGCATCAGTGCCCCTTAGTGCCAGTCCCAAGCCTGGATAAACAGGAGGGTTATGTCAGGAGGGGCATCCGGCGTAAAAACAGTGCCAAATCAGTGAACGAGGACGAATAATAGACTAAGGGGCAACCCCTAATAAAAGCAGCCATAAGGAATCATTATCATTATCATTTAAATACACACTAAAATTAGACATGACCATACATGTGCTTACCTCATGCAAGTTTAGTTCTTTGACTTTTTCCTTCTGTATAACCTGCAAAAAACAGACTGATTGAGTAAACATGTATTTATTTAGTATTTTTAACACATAAATCATATTTTATTTGAAACATTTGCCAGCATTAGAGGCAAGTGTTCCACTGTTTCTTAATCAGTAAATAAAGAGCTTTCAGAATGTTAATTTGGTGAACACTTCATTACATGTGCTGAGTAAACATGCAAATCAAATAAAACAGATGTAGTTGGTGTATTAAAACTCTTCCAAACAACATTATTGTAGTTATTATAAGATAATAGGCAGTGTTTTACCGGTTTACTGTGACATGATGCAAAATATCCACATCATTTTTGTAAAATAAATAAATAGAGGTTACAATAGAGTCAGACTCCATGCTGATGCGAACTAGCTTCACTGTTTGTGATTATTTAAATAATACAAATGCATAAGAAAGTTTATGTTCAATCGTAGGATGGGCCTGTAAGTAGAGCTGGCACTATGCATTAAGGTGGGTTGGGGAGTGTTCCAAATCCGCACTCATGCTCAATCAAGCATCAGCTGTTGGAAATGAATTTAAATGTCATTTTTAAGTGAAAGTATTAATTATTATTAATTAACTAGTATATTTAATTATTCAATCGTTTTATTATTACAAGAAGTGGTCGACTATAACTGTGCACATCCAGGAGTTTAAGGCCAGACTGGATGGTGCAAGTAGTAGAGGACTGCGACATGAACTAATGACTAATTTCCTCACCCTAAAAAAATAAATGACTTTTTACTGGAACCTTAGTAAATCTGGGTGAAAATACAGACTGCTGTCAGCTTTAGTTAGTCAACTTTAGTTTACCGTCACCCTTATACAAAAAGGTCTGAAGAACCATCATATCACTGCTCTAAAAATCACCCAGCTTTTTCTATAAGGAATTTTAAATATAACATACAAACATATGGTTAGGTAACAGCTGCAACACCTCTAATCACTTCACTCTTATTAAACCTCATCTATTAGCACTAAATGCATCTAGATGAGCTAGTGTGGTTATTACTTGTAAGTAAATAATCTAATTCTACCTCATGTACCACTTTACTGAGGTAATGTATTCATATAATATACTCAGACGTGACATCATTGGGTAAGGATTACACAGCAGGGGTGGGAAAACATCCCCAAGCTCATACAGAAGCGCTGAGATGACTGCAAATGCAATTATCTCGTAGCAGGGGCTCTGACCTTTAAGCTTTTAGCAATGTAGACCCATGCTATTCTAGCCCTGCTGTTTCAAATAAATTACATACCTGCTTGTATGCATAGAGCTCTTTGTGTGCTTGATGTCGTAACCTGGAACAGTGCAAGAAACAGAACTTTGTTTTAGAGACAAATTATAATAAACATTTCTAACACCTGTATGATAAAGAACAAGTGACAATGAATAGTGCTGCAAAACGACATTTGTTGAAATCATGTCAGCTCTCCTGGCTGTGAGTGATGATGCTTATAGGTGTGCCAGTTTCAGGTAGGCAAAGCAGTTTGGCAAAAAGTCATGAACTATAGGTTTAATCAAAACAAATAATAATAATTTTAATCTTTAAAAAAGTGACAGAATAAACTATTTGAGATTTACAGTATCAGCCTGCCATTGTTTTCCGTTTTCCATTTTTCCGTTCTTCCATGAGTTTAACCTGCTTAATACTTGATTTAATACACCTGCATGAATGAGGGTGGGTTCCATGTAAAAGAAGTTCAAATAAATGCTTGTTTCAGTAATAAAAACAGTTTCATGAATCAGATGTGGAGGAGTGAGTCTTCCATGCTGGTCCTTATAATCTGTGCTTGTGCTTGTACTGTGATCATATCATCATCAAAGCTGATATACATACAGTATATAAAACATTATTGTAATTATATTACATTAATAAAATTCAATTGCATTGTATTACTGTACAAATATTCAGTTTAATTACATTATTGGTTTGGAAAAATCCTAGACCAGACCAGTACTAGGGGATACAGGGGCATTTATATAACACAGAGCTAAACTAAATGCAAATCTACCTGTAGCCCTCTGTAATTTCAGAAATTGACAATTTACAGGTTGCCTTCTCCAAACATTACAATTTACGAGCCAGGTGGTTCAGCGATCTTCCTTTAATAACATCATCCTTTTTCATTCTGTTTTATTTGCCTCTGTGGTCTCCAGGTGTATTTTAGACTCGAGTAGCCTTAAGCATACTGACCAGAGCTGGATTTAAGAGCACTGCTGGCTGCTCTGAAAAGTCGTCGTTTCACTTTAAGCAAGCTTGTGCAGGCCCAATATATGGCTTTAGGCCCGGTCTCTTAGATGAAAAATGAAGTATGCAAAACACAATAAGCGATTTTGCACAGATTTGCATCTGTGACCAACGGGTCAGTGGCTCTGTCGTGTTTACCCTTGAAGGACCGTTAGTTCATTTTGATGTACTGTTTATCCAAAACAGCAGCAGTCCCTAATACTGCAATGTTCTGGCTGAAAGTTAAGACAGTATTACCCATACCATACCCAATGTGTACAGTTCACAGTCAGTTAAATCAAATGGATTTTAATGTGCATGCCTTTATTTTTGTTTTTTTTGTTGTTGTTGTACATATCTTGTAAAACCAAAATATATCCCTAAATCAGAAATTACTTATAACTAAAATGCTTATTCATGGCTAAATTCCTAACTGAACCACAGAGAGGACAATTTCTGCCCAAAATCCTAGGTTACTAGAGTGACCATGCATTAAGATAGTCTGAGTTAACACCCTATCAGTCAAGATTAATATTCAAACATTTATAATAATAATAATAATAATACATTTTATTTATATAGCGCTTTTCAAGATACTCAAAGACGCTTTACATAAGACAAATAATCAAAACAAATACGTACATACACCATACAAATCATAGTACAAAATCAAAATAGTACATCAACATCAAGAATAATTAAGATAAAAACAAAGAGAGCAGCATAAGACAGTTCATTAAAAATTAGCTAAATTATGAGAGAGAACAACAAATATAGAACAATTTCTTAAAATTAGACAGAAACAGGACAGATTTACATGCAATCAGGAAACTGAAAACTTTACAAGTTTTAGGATCTAGGACTTCACATTTCTGTCGTGATCTAAGTATAAAAACTATTAAAAAGAATAGCAAAAATAAAAGCATTTATTTTGTGTTGTTACAAGTTAAATGCCACTCTGAATAGATGAGTTTTGAGAAGTGACTTGAATTTGGACAGGTCAGGACAATCTCGTAGGTGTTTGGGGAGAGCATTCCATAAAGATGGAGCAGCTATGGAAAAGGCCCTGTCACCCCAGGTCCGGTGCTTGGTCCTAGAGGGTATGGACAGTAGGTTAGCCTCAGAAGAGCGAAGGCTACGGGAGGGAATGTGCTGATGGAGCAGGTCGGTGAGGTAGGATGGGGCCTGATTATGGAGAGCTTTGTGAGTGAATAGAAGAATTTTGAATTGAATGCGTTGAGCAACGGGAAGCCAATGAAGTTTTTGTAGAACAGGTGTAATATGATCACGGGAGCGAGTATGAGTAAGGAGGCGAGCAGCTGAATTCTGGATATACTGAAGTTTTTTTAGGATTTTGTTAGATGTACCATAAAGGATGCTATTGCAATAATCAATTCTGGATGTAATAAAAGCATGAATCAAGGTTTCGGCGGCAGAAAAGGAGAGTGATGGACGTAGACGTGCTATGTTTTTTAGATGAAAGAAAGCAGTTTTGGTGATGTGATTTACATGGCGGTCAAAAGAGAGGTTGCTATCAAAAATTACACCAAGATTTCGGATGTTAGAAGACGGAGACAAAGTGTCATTATCAATGGTAATTTGAAAATTTTTTGTGGTTTTTGCCAGGGTTGTAGGACCTACGATGATCATATCTGATTTTTCACAGTTTAATTTGAGGAAATTAGCTTTCATCCACAATTTCATTTCAGTGATGCAATTTGTCAGAGTGGAGTGAAGTTCAGTATTAATGGATTTGGAGGAGATGTAAAGCTGAATATCATCAGCATAGCAGTGGAAATGTAAACCATGCCGACGTATGATGTCACCAAGGGGGAGCATATAAAGAATAAACAAAAGGGGACCTAACACTGAGCCTTGGGGAACGCCTTGGGACAGTGGAGCAATGGCAGAACTACAATTGTTGATATTAACAAACTGTTGTCTGTTTATGAGATATGACCTTAACCACAAAAGGGCAGTACCAGTGATGTTGACAGAGGATTCAAGGCGGGACAGAAGAATGGAGTGATTAATGGTGTCAAAAGCTGCAGTAAGATCAAGGAGGACGAGAATATTAATTTGTCCAGAGTCTGAGGAAAGAAGAAGGTCATTTGTGACTTTGAGGAGGGCTGACTCAGTGCTGTGCTGGGGGCGGAAACCAGACTGAAATGATTCAAATAGATTATTGGAATTTAGGTGATCTTTGAGCTGTGAGGCAACAACACGTTCCAGTATTTTCGACAGAAATGGAAGATTGGAAATGGGCCGAAAGTTACTCATAATGTTAGAGTCAAGTCCAGGTTTTTTAAGTATGGGAGTAACAGCAGCCAATTTGAGTGATTGAGGGACTGAGCCAGAACTAAGAGAGGAATTGATTATCTCTGTGATAAGTGATGAGATAACTGGAAAACAACCCTTAACAAGTTTTGATGGAGCAGGATCCAAAACACAAGTGGAGCTTCGCATCCCTGTTAAGATCTCAGATAGGTCCAAAAGAGACACAGGTGAGAACTGAGACAGAGGCTGGGTAATAAATTGAGATGAGATAGGCGGAGAAACAGAGATGACAGGGGAAACTGTCAGAAAATTGTGGATATTCTCAACTTTTGTTTGAAAAAATGAGAGGTAAGAGTTACACTTGTCAACTGTAAAGGAATTGGTAGTATTGTCAATTGGTTTGAGAAGTTTATTTATTGTGGAAAAGAGAGTCTTAGGATTTGTTGATCCAGCATGTATGAGTTCGGAATAGTAAGTGGATCGGGCTGCCGTAAGAGCGTCTTTGTAATGTTGAAGATAATCAGAATAAATCTGATAATGTACTGTTAGACCGGTTTTCTTATAAAGTCTTTCAAGCTGGCGTTTACGGGATTTCATTTGGTGAAGCTCAATTGTGTACCATGGTGCGGAATGACTAAATGAAACAAATTTGGTTCTCAAAGGAGCCAGCTCATCAAGACATGAGGCGAGTATGTCATTATAGTAATCGACAAGGTCAGATGAATTACTAGACAGTACAGGACAGACAGACATCTTTTTAACAAGAGAATCTGAGAAAGCAGAGGGAGAGATATATTGAAGATTCCTGAAGGATATTTTACGTTTAGCTCTAGTGATGGGCCTAGTGACCTCAATGTCCATGATGATTGTCAAATGATCAGAGACAGTAAGGTCATGGCTGGACGGCTGATGAACTAGGACACCAGTAGAGCAGACAAGGTCAAGAGTATGACCTTTTTTATGAGTTGGAAAATGTATATGTTGTGTGAAATTAAAACACTGTAACAATTCCAAAAATTCCCTGGCAAATTTACAGTTGTTGTCATCAATATGGATGTTAAAATCACCCATAAGCAGTACAGAGGATGAGAGGGCACTAAGCTGGGTTAAAAAATCTGAAAAATCAGAGAGAAAGGAAGCGTTTGGCTTTGGCGGACGATAAACTACAGCAGTGACCAGAGGAGTAGGCCCTGACAACTTGAAAGCCAGGTGTTCAAAAGAAAGAGCAGCAGGAAAAGACAAAGTGGTTATTTTAATATCATCCCTATAGACTGCAGCAACACCACCACCTCGCCCTTCCATACGAGGTTCATCAATATACGAGTATCCCATTGGCGTGGTCTGATTTAACATAAAATAATCCAAGGGTTTATGCCAAGTTTCAGTGAGACAGAAAAAGTCTAGTTCACTGTCAGATATAAATTCACTGAGTACAGTACTTTTTGTGTTGAGTGAACGAACATTAAGCAATGCCATTTTCAAGTGGTATTGTTGTGTAGTTGGCTGTGAGGAACGAGGAAGAGAACGGAGATTTGCTAAGTCCACTCCGCGTTTCCCATCCCACTCCGTGGACAGCGTTGTCATGGAGACTACACCGCTACTGGTGTGCAAGGCAGCAGCGCTCTGATGACGTGTTTGCGGAGCGACAGTGCGCACGGCTGACCAGAAGGATGGAATAGCGTTACCGTTTCGAAGATAAACAAGCTTTCTCCGGGAGCCCCTGTGAATATAACGAGGCCGGCGAAGGAGTCCAAGCTGTTTGATGACTGAAATACACGATGGAGTAGTGCAGTTGTTGAACTTCCTCAGCTGGTCAACGGAATAGTTCAACATCGTGCCGATCCCAGGAAAACTCATCCACCGTTCACCACCGGCCGCAGACGCGATGTACAGTAGAAAGAACAAAAAGTATCAAAAGCACAAATAAAAGTATCAAAAGTAACATAAAAGAAATAGATCCACAAGGTGTGTAAAAAGATGAAAACGAAAAACGATAAAAATACAATAAAATACGGTAAAATACGGTAACGGTAGCGGCAGCCAAATGCGCCAGCGTCCACCATCACCATTTATAGGCATAAACACCAATATGTGTGAGAGTGTGTACGCCTGACTCTCAAACATTAGTGGATTTTATTACCAAGCTAGGCATCATGGTCATCCTCAGTTACTTATTACTAGTATGGAATTACTGTCAGGCTATCTAGTTGGGGTGTTTTGTAGATTCTGTATGCAGAAATGATAACATACCAAGAAATTATCTGTAATCGGAATTACAGTAAATAAATTTAAAAAAGGTCAATCAATTGAAAGGGAGAAATTTATCATGAAAGTAAGGTTGTAAGATTTACCTTCATTATTAGTAACATTAAGTTGTCGGGAGCAGAGTAAGTGAGGAATCTGTAAAACAGCAGCACAGTCTAAAAGACACTGACATTTTGTAAAACACCATCAGTTCAAGCTACAGAATCTCCCATCACTTGAGAATTTATCTTCAGAGTTTTGGACCGACAACTTAGTTTTTGTAACATGCATATTGCTTAGTTCTCATATTGCTGTCACTTGTAAGTACTCTTGTCTGTCTCTAGATTTTTATTGCCAGAGGTGAGATTTGTTTTATGAATTTAAATTTATGAATTTTGTCACTCTAGGCATTTAGTAAATTAAATAGAAATTAAACAGAAATTATTATAAATAAATAAATTAAAAAATGATATAATAAATAGAAATGACTAAAGTAGCTGAAATCCCAGGATAGGGTATTAATGCATTTGGCACAGTTTTTTTGGGACCGGCAAGTACACCTTCCAATGGCTAGGCTGTTCGGAACCACCCAGCCTTCCAGGCATAGCCAATCATGTTTGTGTAGACACCCAACCAGCCGATAGCACAGCTGAGATTCGAACACTGAATCAGTGGACTAGAATGTTCGACTGTTTACCAAGAGAAAGAAAGAAAGAAAGAAAGAAAGAAAGAAAGAAAGAAAGAAAGAAAGAAAGAAAGAAAAGAAAGATATCCTTTATTTGTCATATATACATATACAGATGTACAGTACAATGAAATTCTTTCTTCGCATATCCCAGCTGGGGTCAGAGCGCAGGGTCAGCCAACTTACGGCGCCCCTGGAGCAGACAGGGTTAAGGGCCTTGCTCAATGACCCAACAGTGGCTACATAGCAGAGCCTGGATTTGAACCGCCAATCTTCCGGTTGATAGCCCAAAGCCCTACCCACTAGGCTACCACAGGCCCCCTAGTAAAAGAGTAGTACCTTGAACCAGCAACTTCCAATCAACAGTCCAGTATCTTAACCTCTGAGCTACAACTGCCCAATAATAGGCTTTAACATACTGGAAAAACGGTTCAAAAATAAGTCCAGTGTACAAGGTTTTATCCTTTTAAAAAAATATATGTATGTATGTGCAGTATGTGTGTTAACTGAGGGTCTGAAAGCACTTTTCGACTGTGTGATATCTCTGGTGAGAAGACTGCTACACTCAGCCTTATGCCAACTTGTATGTGGGTGAGTCACGGCCTCCAGCTCACGACAGACACAACTCAGGCTACACAGACAGTTCAAAGTCCAAACTTTGCATACAATCGTAATTCTGCAACTGGCGACTGAATTGTTCCATATATGTTCCCTTAAAAAATGCATTTTATCACAAAATCTGCTGGGAAAATTATTAGAAGAACCTGCAGCTTTATTTAAAAATAGATGCTAAGAGCTAAGTGCCACTTCCCTGCATTGTTTCAGTCATGATGAATTAGAGCTACTGCAGGGACCAACGCTGGGAAGGAGGCTGCTATTTTCAGAGCCTGCTATATTTGCAATTGTCGTCATGTTCACCTCACCATGCTGGTTTATGAATATTTTAAAGCTGGCTTTTAGGTGCAGAACAGGATGACTAGCACAGGATTTAGTGAGAGGACAGAGACTGAGGGATGTGTATAAGTAAAGGCTATCCTCAATTGATGTATTTAAGAATTATATTTTATTTAGTCAGCCATGTCACTGAATTCTAGTGATTTGGTCATCTGATTACATATTTAAAATATAGCTAATTTAATTTACAACTACTAGTCAGTGCAAAGAAAACAATGCACATTTAATAACAAGACTTGAACTCTCTGCAACCCCAAACCCCTTATTAGCTAAGGATAATTTAGGTTGGTTTGCCAGACAAGTGCAAGTTAATGATGTAGCTGCACCACCTGACTACACTGGTTAAAGTATAACTGGCCAGCTTACGTCTTTGTACACATACCACTGGTTTACCACTGGATATCATTATGTATATGTAAACAATCATTAATCCCAAATGCTGTAGATAGCTATAAACAATGGCTGTTTACATTTGGCACAGATTTGATTGTTGACTGCTTCCCAAGTTAGAAAAGGGCACTACATTAACAACACTTTAGATCTGGCACTCTGATACCCCTTTTCCACCAAAAAAAAACATGGTTCTTGAACCGGTTCTGTTCAGGTTTCTCTGAACTTTGGTGTTCTGTAGAGAACTGACACACGTTTCCACCAGTTCTTGAGAACCAAGCCTCCGTCATCAGCGGTGGGCGTTACTTAACGAAAGTTAAGAGAAGTAATATCATGGCAGAGTGTGTAGACTATGTGCGAGCATTTGTGCTGCTGTTACAGTTGTTTGTATTTATGTAAAAAGCATCGATCTAACAATCAGTGATAAGAAGACGTGACGTGTTTGTCTCAGTTGTCACTGTCTGGAACCTCTTTTTTCCGGTGGAAACACGCGGAACCGGTTCAAAGTCAAGTTCGGGAACCGGAACTGGCTCCGTGCCGCGTCGGTGGAAAAGGGGTATGAGTGTAGTACTGTGGTATACAATGAGGATGCCATGGGAACCATACTGCTGTTAAACTGAAATCTATGAAAATCTTTAATGTAATATTTTAATGACCCTTGTAACCATTATATTCTTAGCACAGAATGTTAGCATACATCATTTCACAGTTAGTGTACACTAATAAGGTTGCTATTTATCTTCAAGAGGAGGTAATAAATGTAAATTGTGAAAACAATAGTAACAGCACTAGTATCCAATCTGGAACATAGACTTTGGCCTAATCCAAATGCCTGGCTTCCCTGGGCTTCCAGACCTGTGGTCCGAACATCTCGTTTTTGGCCTTACCTATTCCACAGATGGAAACATGCAGACCATTGCTTGTGGAATTAATCTAAATTTGAAGCTAACCAACAACCTACGAAAATAAATAAAAAAATAAATAAATGGTGCTTAAATACAGCAGCGGTCTAAAGTGCTACACACCACCGACCTGGATGGGCATCCACACCAACTGCAGGGACGGGGTCTCCTTCCGCTGTGGCTGTGATATGCGACCTCCTGGACTTGTCCAGGCACTTGTGTGAGTTTAGGGGAGTCACAAAGAGCGCAGAGTAGCTCTCCATATGCGATACAGCTCAGTTTTGGGAACCCAACACTGGCAGGTCATAAGAAGTGGCCACAGATTGAACAAATTTGGGAGCGGATTTGGATTTGAATAGATTGGGAGAAAAGGGGGGAAAATCCAGGAAAAAAAAATTAAATACACACAAAGAAAAGAGACAAAAAGAGATTTCTTGTAATAACATTAGCTTGTTTTACATTAGCTAAATCCAGACTATTAACACCTGCTGTATGAAGAATTAATTTGTAATAAAAAAAGTCAGTAATGAGGTGATTATTATCAAACAGCTTTGATGGCTGCAAGTTCTCAAGCATCAGTTTGACATGTCATGATCTTAAGAGCAATGGGGCCTTGGGGACAGAATGTTATGGACTGCCATGTCCAACTACACTTTACATGTTCCCATCTTTTAAAAATGGCTTTTAAATGGCTTGACTCCTTGTTGCTCAGTGCTTAAGCTAACAACGACAATGTGAATTCCCTGTTCCTCAATGATTTAATCATTTGTATTTATTACTATTAGTCCAAGTTTTGGTAAAACTGCCCACATGCCAAATGAACCAAGTAATGCAGCACCATTCTAAATGCCCATGTTTGCTTACTCTTCTAAATGGATCAGCACGGCTGTACAGCATCTATAGGGCATCTTAAACTGAGGCGGCTCAGTTCACTGTATCATAAATAGGTGCGTTAGATAGCTGAGATCTGTGGTACTTACCGAATCAGATAGCAGCAGAAGAGCAGGCTGAGGATGAACACGAAGATGGCCGTGCCGAAGACCACGATGTATATGTTGAGGGGCAGGTTCTGAAATCCTATGTTCGGCATTCTGAAAGTGTCACGATGGAAATCTGAGGTCATTGATGTTCTGTACATGGAAAAAGAAAAACAAAAAGATTATAAATAAAACAGCTGAATCAAATGCTTGTCCAAATGTCAGTGCAGAGCCAGAAGGGCAATTGCCCTTTCTGATGTCCAGTCATGAAGGAAAATCAAATTAGGTGAACAGTGTGGTACGGATGTCTTTTGGACACACTGCACACGAGAACACAATGCCTGTTTATTCGTATCTTATTTATTTAAAAAAATGTTTATTTATTTTATTTCAATTACCGACTTTAATATAGTTTATTTCAAATGTATTTTTTTTTCTATCATTTACTTTTCTTCTTTTTTTTTCTAAATCAAAGTACTATTAAAACCTAATTTTACTTTTAAAGTGTTTAATATTATTGGCTCACATGTGGTTTATATATTGATGTACAGTATATATTATTATATGATATTACTGGGAGGTTTTTTTTAATGTTTTTTGACATATTTTATCTTTTAACTTATTTTTTACATTTCTATAATAATGTCAGCTTTTTGGGAAGGGGGTGGGGGTTGCTGCTTAGTCACCGACCAAAGGTGTTTTGTGCAAGAAGAGTCACCCCACTTGTGAGTCTTTCCCACCACTAACTCAGGCCCCAGCCAGCAATGGCAGTTACCTTACCATTGACTATTTTTATATGTATTACTTTTTAATTCACTTTTTCTTCTATTAATCTTTACATTTTTTATACACATCCTTGTTTTTCATGTGTAATATTGTTAGTAAAGTCTCATTTTAAATTATTTAAATTTTATTGGTATTTCAATACTTTTTATACATTTATTTTCCAGACCAGCTGCGACCTCAATACAAACAATGTTCAGTAATCTCCAGATTTACTTAAATTCCACCCAGATCACTGTGGGCACTTTTTTCAAAAATATCTTACAACATGACCTTGGTGAGTAACTCTCATATTGACAGTGTTGGAAAATATTGTGAAATCTGAACCCTGATACAGTTTTGCATTTACAAACACTGGAAAGTGTAATAAAGTACTGTACATTCTTCATAAAGCTTATAATAGAAAAAGTAATGACGATGATGCAGATGATTTCCTGAAACAGCCTGTGTCCCGCAATGTAATTAGCAATTACAAACTTAATGTAATTAACAAATGATGGTGGTCATTGCAAATGGTAGCATCAATATATGAACAATAATGTAGATTTTTACCGTTAATTTTGGATTTTGAAGATCTAACCTCTGCATATCATCAAACCCAAATGATAAAAATGCCATCATCTGTCATCATGTTTTTTTTATTATTATTATTGTTCTCTAACAACTTCAGTGTGCTTTGGGAAAAGTAGTTCCTTTGGGGAATGCTTTTGGGACAGTTTTGAAAAATGTTCATTTCCAGTCCCTGGGCATGTCTAGACATGTCTAAACATGTAGGGAAAAGGAAAGAGTGCAAAGTCATTGTGTGCTAGTGTGAATCCTATTATATGCTCATGTCTTCTGTCTTACCTAATCAGGAATTTCCTTCTCTATCTAGTAAACCTGAGCTAGAAAGCCTGTGACACAGGAAATCTTAAAGCCAGACAGACCACCAACATACTGCCCTTCACCAAACAAATGCAGACAGCCTAGTCTAAACACATCCATAAATCAATAATCCATCGGTGTAGGAATAATACTAGTGCAGGGGTGCTTCACACACAAACACTTATAAACACACAGTCATAACAGTTCTAACAGTTCACACATTAGCTCTCTGCAATGCTGGCTATAAACCCCGGTGGTCACTGATTGGCTGGGACATAGCCTCATAATGCTAGTTTTACAGCCACATTAAAAGTAGGCTCTGGTGCACTGCCAGGCCTGCAGTTTTTCTAGCTACTGTTTTCCTAATTCCAACAACTATTTAACCCCCTGTACAAACCTACCTTCCCATTTACAGAACAACTGAGATATTTTGTAAAAAAATATATCTGGCTGACCAACCTATATATATATTTAAAAGTTGTAACAGTGCAAAATACGAGTGAAAAGTTTAGATAATATTCAAAATACAAAAGTTTCCATTCCACAATAAGCAGGTAAAGTGGTAACAGGTGAGAAAATCATCATTGGGTATAAAAAGAGGTTCCACCAGTCACTGCAATCAAATATCGGTCATGACCCCCCACTTTGTGTTAAACCTTGTGAAAGAATTGTCAATTAGTTCAAAAATCACATAACTCAATTCATGATTGCAAATAATAAAGGTTTTTCACCATTTATCAAAAAATTATGAAATAATTCAGGAAATCTATTGTCACTTAACACGGCCCGCCACTGCACCGAGAAAGAAATACAACTTGAAATTTGATTACTCAAAGAGAATGTAAACAAAGTGCTTTGTTTACATTGTTGTCGGTGAGGGGCGCTGCAAGGCATCCCTGAAGAAATGGAATCTAATACCAGCTGACTCGTGTGTGTGCGGTGAACTCCAATCCATGGAACATCTTATGAGATGCAGTTCTGCTCCACAGTGCACTGCAGAAGACCTGGCCAAACCGAATGCAGCCGCACTCGCCTGTGTTAACCACTGGAAGGACATGATATAGATGACGGCTGGACACGAAGAAGAAGTTTACATTGTTTATAAAGCATTATGGGATTTATATTTTTTGTCTTGCATGGTCTGGTAACCATGTTTTGTTGTTTTTCTTATGTTTTGTTTTGCTCAAATGTAATATTTATGACTTGAAGATTCACCCTATAGCTAATTGACTTAATGCTTTGTTTACCTTTCTGACAGATTTAGGAGAAAAAAATCATTTAAAAGTGACTCACATCAACATGAGTCGTAGGACCTGGATTTAATTCTCATCACCGGTCAAAGTCTGCTCGGAGTTTGGCATGTGTCTACATGGATTTCTTCCAGGTACTTTCAGGCACCTTCCACAAACATGCAATAGGAGTGACTGAGTGTACGAATATGTAACTGTGTGTGCCACTGAATCACATCAAAATATCATTGTTCCAAGCACACAACTTTTGCAAACACAATGTAAACACGCTTTACCAGAACAATACAGATGGCCGTAAATGTAAAGTTTGTGACTGTGCATGTGAACGTATGAGGTTTGTGTACAGCAGCCGATGCTACAGTAGATGCACCTTGTAGTATAAAGCCTAGGAGAAGAGATAGCATGAGTTGAAACATTCAAGGCTGTTAGCGGAGATTAGGGCCTGAATTGTTTCTTTGTGCACTAAGCTGGTCTCTACATTTCCCAGCTCCTACTGATATCCCCAACATAACTGTCACTCCTGGTCATTCATTTACCCTGGGTTCACCCTATTCAGGTTCACATTTGTAGCATGTCTTATCCAGAGTGACCTACAGAAGTGCTTCCTTTGTAAATATTTCCTCACTCTAATACCAACAGATGAGATCACAAAACCCTGTGCCAAAATATAGGCAGAACAGAAATTAACTGCCTTATTTTTATTATTTATTTGTTTTTCTTTTAATGAAAGGCAGATTGATTAGTAAGTGCATGTTAGATTTTATTTAAGCACTTGGTGAAGTGATGGGTCTTTAATTGTCTTTTGAAGACAGCAAGACACTTAACTGGTCTAATTCCACCACCTGGGTGCTAGTACAGTGAATAGCTTTGATACCTGTCTTCCTAGACTTGTGACTTGAAGGGTATATGGTACAGAGCGCAGCATTTGGGTTGATTAAAAACCAAACAGGCCGCTGCAATTTGATCTAATATTGGACATGGGACATAGGTTGCAGTAGTCTAGCCTTTATTTGAGAAGTGACTAGACAAGAATCTGAGTAATCTTTGTTATTTCAACAGAATCACTGTTGTCATTGTGAGGCATTTCTGACCTCAAATTTACCTCTGGTCACTTAACATTATGTGCAATGTTGCCATGGTTTGGAATGGCAAAGTGGACATAACATTGAGTGTCATTTCTGTTTCATCTGACCATAACATAGCTTTTTTTAATCATTTCTAAAACTCAGTGCTGTGTCTAGTCTGTACCCAATTAACTAAGATTGATATGAAAGTTTTTTTTAAACACCTGACAAACGCTGTTTACTAATATTGTTCAGCTTCACATGGACACTAACTGAACCATATGGCACATACTGAACCAGTTTAATTCCTATATGATTACAATGGGTACTAATTTAACACAAGCTTGTGAACATCTCAGTCTAGTGCAAATGGAAACTGATTTAGAATTGTACCCAACACTGCAGCCTTAACTTGTCTGAAAAGGCATTCCACACAATTTTTAACATGTATCTGTGGGAATTTGTGCCAATTTTGTATATAAATCATTGGTGAAGACCAAGCCATTGGAGTTCCCCTATATCAAACCCGACAAACCATCTCACAGAAAAGAGTTGCTTAATGTGGAATGTTTTAAAACAGTGAACCTGGAATATTTTACCCCATCCCTTGTGTTTATATTTAAGAAAAATACAATTAACCTGGGCAGCCAAAACATTAAAAGCAATTTCTAAAGGTTTCATGGAATTAACAACTGCATTTTGCAAAATGTCCTTTGTGGTACCCATTCTAAATGCCATCAATTATTTAGATAAACAGAACTTTCTGCTGTTGGTACTTTGATGCCAAGTCAATACTTCTGACATCAATTTAACGAGTAAATTAAAGTATTACAGACAAAATATTTAAATGTTCTTTGATAAAATGTCTGACATAACACAAAACAATAAAAAGTGTTTATCCTGAATCCTGCCTGAGCTAGGATGTAAACATGACCCAGAATTACACCAATAAAAGTAGTAATTTGCTTAAACAGGCAAATCTACTTTGTGTGTAGCTGACGGGTGTGTCGGCAGATGTCTCCCCTCCCTTATTTAGCAAAATTACTATATAAACAACATGCAAATGCAGTTTTTATGCTTTTTATAACCATGCTAATTTCAGATGAAAAGTAGCAGTAAATGGTGTTTTTCTATCCAGTTAGTGTGTGTGCTAGAAACAATGTAAACAAACCCAAACACTCATCTAAAAAGTATATGAAAAAAGGGCCCTCTTTCCCAGTCACTGCCATAGCGGTTAAGGTACTGGACTATTGATCAGAGGGTCACTGGTTAAAGCCCTATCACTGCCAAGTAGCCACTGTTGGGCACATGCAGACAACCTTCAGCTGTACTGCCATTATTGAACATATTAAATGTATCAAGTTGTTAAAAGATTAAAATTAAAAAATAACTTATTTTCTGCCAATTTCAATGAATGAAATTAAAGCAAATATCAAGAAGCTGTGTATGTCTGCTAATATGACTTTGGATGGGAAATGGGTTTCTCATACAAATGTTTTGACAACCTCTGGCCAATGGCATAGTTTCATTAAATTTATGGTGGAAAACAAAAAAAGAGTTCCTAGTAAAATCAAAACAGAATGCTGGGTGTGAGAATGAAAGTTCAAAAGCTTATGATAATTTTTTATTTGCCGACAGCAAACTAGAAAGGCAAAACAACAAGCTTGAGAACTTGGCTTTTCTCCATTGTTTTGAAGTTTGATCAGTCACTCAAGTCTTTATGACTGCCAATGTCTGTTGCATTCAACAGGTGTACTACAAGTAACTACCACCAGTTCAGCATTTAATATATCCCTCGAATATATACTCAGTCTACCAGCATGTGATAACCTGTCTTTTCGTGAAAAAGCAGAAACAGAGAAGAACTTAAGCCAGGGTGGCTATAAAAGTAGTGGAACAGCCACTCCAGCTGATATATCCCACGTTTTATCCAAAGCGACTTACAATTATCAATGAATACAATTCAAGCAATTAAGGGCCTTGCTCACAGGCCCAACAGTTACTTCCTAGCCATGGTGGGCTTTGAACTGTCAACCTCATAATTACTAGTCCAGTACCTTAACCACTGTGCTACCACTGTCTGGATCCATTTGTGGGTCTGTTCATAAAGGTGCCATAACGCCGGTTCCAGAGGCAAATCGTGCCTCCGGGGCCATTACTCCTTGATGGCTGAGTTTCTCAGAAAGAAGAGAAACACGTTGAGCATGCAGGTGTCAGGACAGCATAAAGCACCAACGAAGAGCTAGTGGCCAAAAGTCATTCCCATGTACACTGAATTAACCCTAATGAGGCACAGAGACTGTCTGATTAAAGGAAACACCACTGTCAGTCATCTTTGCCTCCATGTCCCCTGACGACCACAATGGCATGGCAGTCAGCCATAATTCTATAACCTGTGCCCCCTGCCAATATCTATGGCAAGGGTAGCCGTTACAGATGCACAACTGATACAAAATAGGCACTTACATGCATGGAAGGGTCATAATGTTTTGGCTTATCCTTGTGTATAAAAATTAACATTCACCGATTGTTCTAGCAAGTTTGAATGGTGACGACACATGGAAATACCATGGAATTGTAATATTCTCTGACAAAGTTATCAAACCATAGCATTGTAATTGTAAGACATGCTATCTGCCACTCTTGGATTTTAACCAATTGACTCATGGCTTAAAGGCTGGCCAAGAACATCCCACTAACCAAAAGCTGTTTCCCTGTTTCCAATAGTCGTGCTCTAGCCTTTGCCAGGAAAAGAAAGAACAGTCATCTGTCTGACAGTTATTTAGCTAGTCTTTCACATTTTATGATCTTGCAAGCAGAATGCCATCAGCCATCTGCATCATGTTTCAAACCCTCAAAGCTCTTGTTACTTAACTGGGTATGAGAAGAAATAATTAAATGACAATTCTTCCATGCAAATGAACACTTCTCTATTATTAACAGACACAAGGCTTAAGTTTAGTTGCTGGTATTTGAAGGTAATTATGATGCAGAAAAGCTTTCAGCAAAGCTAAAGCAACTGATTGCAAACTAAATTAAAGGCAGGATTAAGCAGATTAGAAAACCTTCAACCCATAGTGCCATAAAACCTGATTTAAGAAAAAGACAGATCCAATAGTGGAGGGAATATTCCTGAAAACCATGAATCCTGCACTTGTTATTGTCCGTTTGTTTATTCATTCTTAGTCAAATTTCGATTTCACATAAGGTGGTTGACTGGAGACTAAAAACTATTTTAAACATTAGACAATCCTTTTTCTCCTGACATGACCTATCACTTCAAATCAGTAATAGGCTAGTGTGTCTAGAGGATTAAACCAAGTCTGGGAGTTTTTTTTTTTTATAATGACCACACCATCTGCCCTTTCCTCCAGTCTCTAAAAAGCCAACGCCAGTGCTCACTCTGTGATCAGGTTTCCTTCATCCAAGCGTCATCCTTGTTCTGGCCCATGTTTGTTCTGTTTACATTTTAGCATTTAACAGACGCCTTTATCCGAAGCGACTAACAGTACTGGTATAGCATACAGTCTGAGCAATTGAGAATTAAGAGCCTTGTTCAAGGGCTCAAGGGCGCAACAGCAGCAACCTGGCAGTGGTGGGGCTTGAACCAGCGACCTTTTGATTACTAGTCCGGTACCCTAATAGCTAGGCTACAACTGCCATACTTATGACTCTTAGTATCGTTTCACTGGTTAATGCTGTTACAATTGTTTCCTAAACAAACAAGGAGAATGTTTCAACAGAGCCAAGCACCAAGTGCAGACAATAAAGCACCACTCCCACCAGAGGCAACTATAATGGTTAGTCTACAGCACTCTTTGGTGTCTAGGCACATAAACATCACTGTTTCTGTACCTCGTCTCGTTATTGTTATGACTATTTATTGATTGTCTTTGGCGCAAATGACCAACAGCTTATATTTTTTTGTTGATTTTTTTTGTTCATCACTTTATTCGACTTGTTGGCTTCTCAGGTAGCTTGTAACAAGTCTACACGATATCCTTTCTGTCTTACAATTTTACTTACTTGACTTCACTTAACTCCTAATAATAATTATTATTATTATCATTATTATTATCTGATGAAAATGCATGGCTCTGTGCTTAACTCTTTTTCTTCTATCTGTTGTGTTAAATAACAGGAACACAAGGTTGCAGTATCACATTCCAGTGTATGTACGTGATCTAAAAAAATCACATTCCACATTTCCCTAGGTACTGTGCTGTCTGTAAACACTAGCAATGACTTACATGGATCCTATTAGCTCATTTCAACAGTCCAAAGATTCAGAGCAGTCAAACAATCCAAGAGCATGAATGAGCAAGAAAGATTGCACCCTGTTAAAATATCTCAAAAGTTGCTCTGCCGTAGGTGAACATATTGCTGAAAGGAGTCTGATCGAAGAATTCCTTTTAGAAGATTATCCAGAGGTTCAAAATCAAATCTGTCGACTAAAAGTTTAATTGGTTTTGGAATCAAGAGCAGGCATATTTGTTCTTTTGTTCTTGTTGTTATTGTTCTTACTAACTGGAATGTTCTCACTGTCATTGCCAATATTCACATAGATTTTTTTAACTCCTTCTAAGTGGTAGGTAAAGTGTCGTGGAGAAAGGTGTGTGCCAGTTGTAGATGATACAGCACATTTTTATGACAGAAACAATACATTTTTCTGAAATTGGCCAACATTCCCAAAGGCAAGAAGCAACTTGTAGCCTAGAACTGATCTGAGGCTCCAGAGTGCTGCATCATTAAAGGGTATGATGTCCCAGCCATCCAGCAGGGGAAATTTTTTTCTTAGCATTTTTAACCATTTAAGCCTTACTGTTCTCACATAGTTTTGTTTTACTGTGAGATTACAAAATTTCATGACAAAACAATCAATTGCTTTGGAATGGGCACACTTGTCCAAGCGTATATAACAACAATATAGCAACAATAACAACTAACCTCCAGGAGAACTCTAGGACTTGGGACTCTAGAGATTATGGGGTCCAAAACATTAGAACCACCCCAAAATGTGCATGGCAGTGCCTATTTTACAGCAACTGTGCATAACACGGACAGGGATTTATTAAATGTTGGGCTGATTGTACAACAGTTCTTTCAAAAGTTTCCTCACTTCTTTGTAACTCTTTTTTTTAAGAATTTAAGAACAAATTACATCACTTTTTTACATAGTTGCCTTCCAAAGCATTTTCCCAGCGTCGTACCAATTTTTTAATGGCATCAGCAAAAAATGTTTTTGGTTGAGCGCGTAGCCACTGGTGCACCACTGCTTTCACATCATCTTCTTCCCCTTAAAGCTTCTTTGAGTGTCCAAAAAGGTGGAATTCAGATTACTCAAAATCCAGACTATAAGCTCTCTCTCAGTCTCTCAGACACGACCAATTACTCCTCCTCCCACCTTCACCGCTCCCAACCAAAATATAAAAGTGCGGAAACTTTTTGATCCCTCGTAGTTACTCTTAGTACACATGTTAAAAATGGCATATATGGGCTGCATAAAGACCTGAGTGACTTTGATATAGGGCAAACTGTTATTACCAGATGAAGAGCAAGGGATGCTCTTACGTAACCATGGTGAGTAACTACTGGCAGTGGTCATAAGAGGGACAAGCCACACACTCCCAATAAGTAACTGGCCTGCCAAGAATCACTGATGCTGGAATACATGAAGGTGATGGTGATCCATAACATTATAACAGTGATCCATAACAGTACCCCTTATGGAAGGAGTAATGCTAGGCTTCAATTGCATCCCTCCTAGCCACACTGATGGTTTGTATTAGCTGCTCCCAATTTGAAACCCAGTGGAGCAGACGATGAGCACACAGATTTACAAGGGCCTCTTTTGTACTGCTTGGCAGCCAAGTAATACTTCCTGTCTAACCCTCTTAATGGTCACAGAGTACTGTAAAAAAAAAAAAAAAAAAAAAAAAAAGTGCTAATCTTGTTTAACTCCAACCCATTATCAGTAGCACATGTCTGTAAATACTTTTGCTCTACTGACCCACTAAGTTAGAAATTCACCCAGATAGATTGTAGCTATTGTCGTACACTTAAGATTATCATTATTATTGTCTTTGCCAACATTCATGGAGTCGTACCAGTGTGGGAGTGCTGGCTGCATAGCCTGTTATTTTTCAGGAGAAATATCCTACTTTTTTATATGAAAGTAAACTGGGGTATCTTGTTTTCAGGAATTTTCACCTTTGAATTGGGTCCAGCTAATTAGCTAATTTGTTCTATTTTTGTTGTATTTATTCTTCTTATTCATCTTCATAATCCATCATCATCAGGGTGAGGGTATGGTTTCTCAAACAAGACGCCAATCCATCGCTAAAGCCTTGGACACCCCCCACCCAGACATGGCCAATCATGTATGTATGTAGACACACAACCGACCAGTGTTGCTGCTCTAGTGGCACTGCTAGGGATTCAAACCCTACATCCCAGTGCTAGTGGGCTAGCCAAATTTACTGCTGCACCACCCGAGTCACTCTTATTATTATTAATTTCTAATAATTGAAAACACGGTGGCTTGGTGGGTAGCACTGTCGCCTCACAGCAAGAAGGTCCTGGGTTCGATTCCCAGGCGGGACATGCAGTCAGGTTAATTGGAGACAATTAATTGCCCTATAGGTGAATGTGTGTGTGTGTGTGTGTGTGTGTCTGCCCTGCGATGGACTGGCGCCCCGTCCAGGGTGTTACTGTGTGCCTTGCGCCCATTGAAAAGCTGAGATAGGCTCCAGCACCCCCCGCGACCCTGATTGGATAAGCGGTTAAGAAAGTGAGTGAATAATTGACAATTTGGTGTCATAGCAAAGGGCAACAATTTGACCATGGTTAATCTGTTTCGTAGTCCTAATTAGCACCATATCATCAAGATATAATTTTTGAATTGAAAAAATATAAACCCATTGCATATTTATAATTAATTTTGTAATATGCTCTTCCTGAACTTCTAGTCTGTTGCCTTATAACAAAATGTATTTTAGTTACACTGACTCCTTAGTGTAAAACGTCATTCACAAAAAAAAACACTGGACTTTCCTTAACAAGAGAAAGACATCTATCTTCTCAAGGACATCCAACACCCATGACTTGTTTTCTTGCCCCTGAAAGGGGTATTAACGTAAATTGAAATATTTGAACTGTAGACATTCATGATCCTGTCTGTGCATTCTGTCCATACACATGACTTGGACAGCAGGTGTATTATGACGATACACAGTTTTAAACGGTAAAATCATGGCTTATACCCCTAATAAACAAACATTATATCGCTTCTGTTGACACCCACAACAACAGCAGGTGAGTGGGCTTACATGGCCAAAACACCTTAATTCTCAATGCTTCTTGGTTTGTATATGGACCACGCTGACCACTCCATGTTTTTTATTACTGTGTTTAATAAAGCATCCAAGCTGAGCAAATGTGTGGATCAGATATACAATTCTAACTCCTCACCAGCAGATGTCACCAGACCAAAAAACACCCATGTGTGCTTTCATCTACCAAAACAAACAGTGACCCTGGGTGATATATTGCTACATTCTACAGAGTATCTTTTCTGTATCAAGTATTTGATTAAGCAATAATGCTTTTTTAATCTGTAAATATTGTGTGATCACAAGCATACTAACCATGTAATTAATGTTAAATGTAATGTTTGCTAGCATTCATTACTTTACTGTTGTTGTTTGGACAGTGTTAGATAGCTTTGTACACTATATGACCAAAAGTATGTGGACATCCATCCTAATGACTGAATTTAGTTGTTTCTGTTAGGGATGCACCGATCCGATATTAAGATCAGATATCGGTCCCGATATTACCAAAATGAGATGGATCGGATAATCAGGCCGATCCATGGGTCCGATACGTTCACTTTAGTTCGTTTGCGACGCATGCTAAGCCCATACAGGACGCGCTGCTGACGTATGGCGTATAACAAAAACAAAAAGAGCAACATGGAGCGAGCCAAAGAGTCAGCTGCATGGAGGTATTTCACGCTTGCTATGCTAACAAGTTCGATGGCAACATGTTTATTACTCATGTTTAGCTGCTATATTTTATTTTGAATTACTGTTTGCACTAAATATTTATGGATAAGTTTATTTGAAAAAGTTATTCAAGCTACTACTGTTTTTCTCATTGTCAGCAGCCACATTTTGGGTGTGTTCGAAAACCTAAGGAGCTGTCTTACTGTCTACATAAGCGGCTGCCTCAGTAGAGAGGATTCTAATAAGTCATCAACTTATAAGTCAGGTTATTCGAACGCGCTACTTACACAGCGATTCCATCGGGTTTATCATGTAGCATCTTGCCATTAAAAACAATGAACTGAGGAAGCACAGCGCTAACGCTAACGTCAATATAACATTTCCCTTCATGTACCGATAACGGTTACATTTCCTGACAAGCTCGAACTTGCAAATAAAAACACTCGGTATAAGTTTATACAAGTTAAAAATCAGTAATATTTTATTTATGTTTGATAATAACTCCATTCGTTTCTCCGCCCCTTTCAGCTATGTTTATTTTTCTGCAATGAATGCTGGGATTGCTTTGGTCACCAAGGCAGCATCGGATGCTTACTCGTTGAGTGAAAATAACACTGAAATATTAAGATGCCGGTTTATTATTTTATTGACAAATAAATAGCAGTTCAGTACATTTATATCTGTGTTAATTATATTTTGTTTTGCAAACTTAGTAATGTTTAAGTCAATCCTGATGCCTTAAGTCTTTCCCACATAATAAAGTATACGGTTTATTAATTCAACAATAAGTCTTATAGAAAGGCTTCCCAGAGGAATGAATTATAATAATGCTACAAAAGGAAGAGAGAGCAATTCAATTTTAATGTCCAATGTTGGAATAGGATGTTGTACAAGCTCATGGTAAGGCATCCACCTACAGTTGGCCATATAGTTTTAGAGATCTGGTATAGTATTTTTATTAATAGACATAATTCTGAACTGTAGTTCTGTTTTCATTTACTTTTATCAAGTTAGCAGAGCGATACATGTTCAGCAAACCTGTATATCACGATACGTTATATGTAGGGCCCTACTAAATTCACGGGAAAATGGGCTTAATTTCACGGAATTAATTTTTAAAAAATCACTAATTTCACGGATTTTTAAACAAAAATAGCCACATTTCATTGAAATCATTAAATAACACCCACAAATATAAATAAATACAGAATAAATGGAAGCTACAATACACAGCACAGCCAACTTTAATAGCTCCTCCTCAAAGACGAATATTCTCGTCCGTGTTTTGACACCACACACACACCCCTTTGCATTCACAGAATTGGTTGGGAGTTTTACAAACTCAGTTACCAGAGTACTGTTTTTAGCTGCTTTAGTCTTCGACATCTTGAATCTCATATTGCAAATTGCGCCTCGTATTTCATACACTAGGTGAATGAGAAATGTAAAATTGCTAAACACAAACCTTAAATTGTAACTTTTATATCACATTGTATATTACACGGGAAACGGCTCATTTCACATTCAGCGATGCGACTTTCATTGTCGTGAATTAGGCAGGGTCTTAGTTATATAAGGCAGTTGTATCCTGGTGAATAAGGTACTGGAATAGTAATCAAAAGGTCACTGGTTCAAGCCCCGCCACTGCCAGGTTGCCACTGTTGGGCCCTTGAGCAAGGCCCTTAACCTTCAATTGCTTGGACTATATACTGTCACTGTACAGTTTGGATAAAAGCGTCTGCTAAATGCTGAAGATGTAAATGTTATATGTGTAGCATGAAAATTAGGTGTGAACAAAAACTTATTTTTAGATATCGAAACCTGTTCCTCAAGTATCAGCTATTGTGAAGAACCAGTACTGATACTTACTATCTATCATTAGTTCTTAGTATTTGCCTAGAAATCCTGATATTTCTACATTTATATATTTATAATTCTAATGAAACGCTTGTGATTTTACTGTAACTGTCACTCGTCCACTCCCTATTTGTGTCAGATAGAAAGCAATACAGGGTTATTTTCTGAAGAAAAAAACAAGAAAAAAGGAAGTTTGTTTTAGGTTGCATTATTATCGTGTAAGCTCCTCGGATGGTGAGTTTGTGCTGATATAATTGTATCAGTTAGGAAAACAGTTGTTTGCTGCCTTTGAGGATTTGTATTTGAAGAAAGACAGTCTCTGGGACAAGTTGTCAGGATTTTTAAGCATTGTGTCACAAGCATTGAAGTGATGAGAGCGATCTATGCTATGCGCTGGATTTTTGTTTGAGATTCTTATCAATATTTGTGAGGTTTAAACTGTTTGTTTATGGTTGTTTGTGGTTGTTGCGTATGTGGATGATTACTGTCGGCGTTCTGCATGGCAATAAAACGAGGTCTGCTAAACTGAGCCTCATCCGTCAGCGCGATAGGATGGTTTGGCATGTAACAGTGAAATAGAAACTTAAGTGTGGAATTACAAATGATGTCACAGTATCCATCTTTTCTTTAAGTGATACCCATACTGCACTTACAAGCAAGTTTTGGACTAACACTAGTAAATGTTTTCATTAGGGATGTAACGATACACTACCCACGATGCGATACGATTCACGATACTGGGTTCACGATATGATTTTTCCCCGATTTTTCAACTAAATAAAATTGAAGACAAATTATGACAAAGTTTCCTTTTATTATTTCTCTTAAAAAAATACAATACTGTATTTGTGCTTATCTTTTATTTATCTAAATAATGAAAGGCCTTTTATTTCTGAGGTCGGTACAAACTATGCCAAACAATGCTTGTGTAAAAAACTGAAATGAAATTTTAAAACAAATCCAACATTATATCGATAAATAAATAATAAATGAATAATACAAATAAAGAAAGTATCCTCACATAAATAAATTTGGCTGGAAAATTCTGAACCTGGCAACCCTATAGTGACATCAACCAGGAGAGGTGAATAGCGCAAAGTGCTTTCTGCTGTTTAAAGTGAATATCGATTCATCTTAAGTGAATAACCAATTTGAATCGTGGCACATGTGCACCGATTTTTAACTGTCTTGTGGTGCATCATTACATCCCTAGTTTTTAAGTATAAGTGATTCATGTCATGGGGTCTGTCTGAAAATCTAGTGAGCTGTCTTGCTGCCTACTGCCTACCTAGGCAGCTGCTTAACTAAAGAGGATTCTAATAAGACACTGAACTCATACGGCAGATTTTTTAGATGTACTACTTAGAAATGATGTCAACGCAGTTTTAACTTACTGTGCTAACACAGTTAGCCTCAGGCTGTTCAAACCAATGGGCTGAGGCAGAACAACCCGCTTGTACGCCAGCTTACATCTCCCTCTGTGTGCCAAAAACGTTTAAATTGTCACTGACAAGCCCAAATTTGCAAATAAATGACACTTGTACACCTTTATACAAATTAAAAATCAATGAGAAATTATTTACATTTGAAAATAAGTCTGTTTGTAGCACCACATTTGTACTTTTTTGTGAGAAAAGTTGTGCCACACTGAATGCTGGGATTGTCTTCATCCCTAAGGAAGCAATGGATGCTCCACCTTATTCAGTCTTAGACTCAGAATTAAGGCACCTCAGTAGGCAGCATTTTAAGGTGTCTAAGAATTTAGACAGACTTCTTCTTGGGATTATGGTAAACGCATCTATGTAGAGAGCTCACTAGGTTTTCAGACAGACCAATGGTCTTTTAGGAAATCCTGTCTTCAGCTAACACACCAGACATAAAGAATGGCAGTCAGTGAGCTGTTCACTGAAAAGTGAGACCATCACAAGGAAGTGTAAATCTATGAGTATGTTTGCACTTGCTAATCGTGCTGATAAGTATTGAACGTGAACTAAACCAAAACATATTGAACTGTTTCTCCAAGTCTTTTAACTCCCTTCTGGAAGCTCTGTGGATGTTAAACTTGATCAATACAAGTCCATTAGCGTCTAGGAACTGCACATAGTGGTCGAGATGGCAGAGGTTAACACTAACACATGCAACATGTCATACAGGTCAGGTGTAATGTAGATATGTAGATGCAGTCACGGGTTTGGATGACTTATTTACTGCTGACTGAAACCAGAGATGGATGCAACAGTTCTGTCCGGTGCTGGGAAATTTCCCAAAAGTCACAAACAAAACTGATTTGAAAATGAATTCTTTTAAAGTGGAAGTAGGCTTGTTTTTAAACATATGACTGAAAGTAGTGCTTGGTGGTTAATGTACTGGATTTGTTATCAGAAGTTTGCTGGTTCCAGCCCCACAACTGCAAAGCTGTTACTGTTGGGCCACAGAGCAAACCTGCATTTGCTTAAATTGTAATAGGTCACAACTGTAAGTCGCTTTGGATAAAAGCATCTGCTAAATGCCATAAATGTACTAACCAAAAGAATTTCTACCTTTGAAACAAAAACTTTTTATAAATGTATTTTTTGCTTTATTAATGGTCACCTGACAACCTGGCCTGTCTGACATCCCATTGCAAAACCATGAGCAGTAATAAAAGGTTGGCTTTGTAGTGCATCTGTGGAATATGTATGCAAGAATTTGTGCCCATTTCAGTCAGAAGATCCGATGTTGAATAAGGAGACCTGGCCCACAATTGTTGTTTCTGTTTGCAAAGAAAGCTGTCTATTGGGGTTGAGTTCAGGGCTCCGCTGGAGTTTCCCTACACCAGCCTCATTACACCATAGTCATGCTGGAAGCGATAAGACCTTCCTTAAAATGTTGCCACAAAGTTGAAGGCATGTAGGTACTTTTATAGAACCGATATAGAACTGATACACCTGGGCGTGGCTAAAACAGCGAAACACAATCATTATGAGGGATGTCATAATACTTTTGGCCATTAAGTGGATGGTCCCTTTACTCAACTGGCAACTTTTGAAAACAGCAAGCTTCGGGTACAGCTCCTAGTCAACATGATCCTATTAGGGTTGTGTCAGAACTAGGGATGTAACGATTCACCACAATACAGTTAATAACCGATTCAAAAATTCCACGATTCAAATCGATTTCACATGTTAAAGTGAAACGATATTCACTTTAAACAGCAGAGGGCGCTGGCGCTATACACCTCGCCTTGATGACGTCACTGGCGCCATACACCTCGCCTTGATGACGTCACTGGCGCCTTACGCCTGGTTGCCAAATTCGGGGTTTTTCAGCCAAACTGGGCTTAATTCAAAATTGTTTTGCATAGTTTGTGCCTACCTCTGAAATAAAATGGCATTCATCATTTAGATAAATAAAAGATAATCACAAATACAGTATTTTATTTAATTTTTTTTCAGAGAAATAATAAAAGGAAACTTTTCGTATCGTATCGTGGGTAGAGTGTATCGTTACATCCTTAGTCAGAACGTCAGGAAGATGCTAAATTCAGCCTGTGTTTTTTTTTTTTTTAAACACAGGCTTTTTTCCTGTGTGGTGATTGTTTGGACCGTACTTTGGACTTTCTTTTTGTGCTGTAAAAAGAATGTCCTAGAATTAAGCACTTTAATGATTGTGTGTGCAGTCAAACAAGCCTTATTTGTTTGAGCAGTCACCTGCTGTGGTCTTTATGAAGTAATAAGGCTTGTTTGAGGCCCTAATGAGTAGGAGGGGTGTCCACATAGTTTAATCATACAGTGTAGCTCTGCATACGGTGTTACTGTTCCACATTACAGCAATATTTGCTAAGTAAAGCTGATTTAATTTGATAATATTAAAGTCAGGGGTGTGTTTGATATTTTGGTATTGATATTTTATCAGTTAATGGTAAGCTATTGACTTATAACAGTTAACAGTTGTTGTTGAATCCCAAACTGTACTATAAATTGGTCAGGCATCAAGATACAGACACGGGGGTTGAGGGCATGGCAAAGGCCCCGTGATGGATTGGCATCCTGTACTGGGTGTGTTACTGCAATGAGGCGGTCCAAGCGTGACCCTGACCAGAATAAAGAGTTGGTAAATCATGAAAATGGATGAATGAATAATCATTCTGCTGTAATCAGACTAATGCTGTTTTAGTAAAATACAGGGTGTCCCAAAATTAGTAATTTTGATACAGAACACAGGTTTTTAATTAAAATTTGTAAATTTTTAATTGATTCATAAAGTATACAGTATAAGGTTATGTATGGAATAGCATATCGGGTACATGGCCTCCACGGCTTTGCTGGCACATTTCACATCACTATTCTAACCATATTTTGTACGAAAATTGCGAACTGTAGCTGCCAAACCTTCATTATTTTTAAAATATTGCTCAACAATGAAAACGCGTTGTTCTTTCGTGTAGCGCTCCATTTTTAATAACCCTGAACTGTGAGCTGTCACGCTGTTTTTTTTTTTCCGTTGGCAACACTTCAAATCTTGCATGAATTTTGGGACACCCTTATTTAGATAATAAAAAATACTGGCTACATCTGAAGGAGTTCGATTGTTATTGTACCAGGACATTACCAGCATGTACTTCAACTTCTGTATGTTGCAAGGTGGATCGTCATATGGTGCATCCTGAGGCCATCTACTCCTCAGGTAAACGACAAGCACTAGTCTGGCCTGTTCTAACAGCAAAACACAATTCATCGGACAAGTCGACCTTCTTCCATTAATCCGATGTTCATTTCTGATGCCTGCATGCCCATCGTAGGTGCCTTTGACAATGGACAGTACTCAGCATCTATTAGCAAGGATAGTTTGTCTCGCCTGTGGTTATGCAGCCATTCATGCACTGTGTGTTGTGTCACATTCACCTCATTACCCTTTTATTCGTCAGGACACCAGCCTTCACGTCCACTGGCATCTATGAGTCTTGGCTGCCCAAAAACCTGTCCCTTCTTGGACCAGACCCTGCTGAGTAGTGCTTACTGATCTACACGTTCCTATTTATAGAAAATCCAGCTGTGTTGTGTCACATTCACCTCATTACCCTTTTATTCGTCAGGACACCAGCCTTCACGTCCACTGGCATCTACGAGTCTTGGCTGCCCAAAAACCTGTCCCTTCTTGGACCAGTGGCAGTAGGTACTCACCATGACTGCGTGTGAACTCACTCCTCAGGCCGTAACAATTCGGCCCTTATTAAAGTCGCTCAAGTCTTTATTCTGCACATATCTGCTGCTTTCAACATGTGAACTATGAGTAACTACTATCAGCCCAAGATTTAATATATTCCTGATGTATTTGTATACATGCTCATTTTAAGGGTTGGTCCTAATATTCTGGCTTATCAGTGTATAATACTTGAAAGTAGTATGGAGAAAATACCTACTTTCAAAGTATTCCCCACCCTCACTGAATGTAGCACATGTCCATGTAAAAAAACTGAAATGTTAAAAAATGTCAGAATGCAAGTAAAAACATTCCTTTTCATTTTTTTTCTCCTCCTCACTCTCAACCTCTTCGTCTGTGTGCTTTTGCAACAGCGACGTCAGCCAACTTCCAGGGTCCTGCTGTTACAGAACAAAGGAAGCTCCCTGATTCTGAAGTGGAAATTTCCACTCGCAGTCACAGTCAGGCAGAGTGAAACCTAATATGCCTGAAAGGCCAGCGCTAAATCGGGGGTCTTGAAACCTCAGCCGGCTTGCGCAATTCTGCTGAGTAGTGCTTACTGATCTACACGTTCCTATTTATAGAAAATCCAGCTCCGCGAGTGAGGATTACATGTAACTGACACCATGTAGTTCTTTTATAAGCTGATTTTTAAGTATATGCAGCAGAAATGGGATGGTTAACTAATCCTTGGTTTACACTGTTATTTATAGGTATCGTGAGCTGACATTAAACCTAGTTGCACATTTGGACAGCATTTAGTACACAACAAATAAGATGAAACCCTGGGCTGTGAAAAACGACTTGATTTTGTGCTTTGCTGGCAAAAAACAGTACAGAATAACCCTAGCAGATGGCAGAAGCAGGGAATTAACCAAGATGCAAGACAAACCCATGCTAGGCTGATATCAGCATAACACTCAAAGTGAAAGTTCAAAACGTTTCAGTTTCACTTTGATGGAGTAAACACAGAACTTTCCCAGAAATTACTTACTTTTCCAAAACATCACCTGAAATAAAATCAATGCAAAACTGAAAAGTACACAGGGTAGAATTTGCTTGGAAATTAGGAATGGAGGCTTGGATTTACATCAAGGCATTCAGAATACAAAGTGGAAAAGCATGAATGCTTTTAATAAAGCTGGACTTCAACTGGGTGTGCCTTAAGCATTGAAAGCTTATAAATAGATTTACAAAGTACTCCACATGTTACAGATGTTGTAAACTATTGCACGTGTGTGGAAGTTAACACAGCAGTAAACTTTTTTCCCGCTTTTTCTTTCGACTGCTCCCATGTCTAATCCTAAAATAACTCACATTTCGATCCGGGCTTGGGACCAGCACTGAGTGCGCACTGACCCGTGCACCTCTCAAAGGGTAGACTGTTCGGTCATTACACCTCCTTACCCAGAAATATCCCATCTTCTGTGTAGCTGCCCGACTGGCCGTTAAAAACATTAGACTGGTGCCAAGGTGGCGCAGCGGGATATTCCGCTAGCACACCAGACTTCAGGGCCGATTTTTACTGCTGCAGACACTGCCGATTGTGCCTGCTAGAGGGCGCCCAGCTGTCCGGTAGAAGAGCTGAGATTCTGAACTCCCCAGTTTGAATCTCAGCTCTTCTACCGGACAGTTGGGCGCCCTCTAGCTGGCACAATTGGCAGCACCTGCAGCAGTCAAAATCGGCTATGAAGTTTGCTGGGTGGGAAAAGACCGGACAAATAAGTGGTTTGCAGCCCAAGGTTCCTGTGCAGAAGTGGAGGAGCCTGGAGATGTGTGTCGAGGGACTGCCCATGTGTCGGAGGGGGTGTAAAGCAGGCAAACATACCCTCCTCGGATGCATTTGGGTTCTCCAGCAGCGTAACACTAATTAGCTACACTAAATCGAGAGAAAATGGGAGAAAATGCATAGATTACATTAAAAAAAATACATAATTGCTACTTATAATATCATACGCAAGAACTTCAGCTGGGCAGCTATTTTCTTTCCTACATGGTAAAGTACAGTAGCAAATGATATTTTCAAGATGTTAGCTATGTACCAGGATAGCATGCCATGTTTTTATTTGCGAGAAGTTAAGATGGTGGTGGAGTGAAGGCCTTTTATGGAACAGTATGTAAACAAGTCAGCCACTTTACTTTACCAGGCCATTGCTTATGTCTGGCTTGAGTATTTAAGGAGGTTGAGATTTATTCACACCACATGAATTCCTTATTCATGTCTTTATGGGTCTCTATATGCAATAAAGATCCCTGTGTGTGCACGCCTTGTGCAGGTGAAAAGAATTGGCTGGCACTAAACGTATGTCAGAAACATTATCTTTTGACTAAGTTTCTGTAGACGTTATTAAACAAAGATTTTTGTCAATTATTTAACTGTTTTTTCTGTATGGGATAAACTACTCGAAGCGAGAGTCAGTGTTTGTTCCTCAAGTTATGACAGAATCACACAAGCAAGCCATAGAAGTTGCACGGCCAGCTGTTGTTGCCCCTCTGCCCACCGCCCTGCTCACCACTAATCTCTCCTCCCAGCCTAGATTCCACACGACTGTCTTTCGAGTCATCCTACTGCCTTTTCACGCCTAACGATTTTGCCTTACCAAAAGGCAATAATTAGCTTTTTCTTTAACTCCTAAACTACAATAATTAATACGCTGTTTGGTTAAAAGTATGTGGACTCCATATTTAATTACTGAGTCCGTGAGTCATTTCTAACACTGCTGTATCAAATCAGTTCCAAAATTCAGATTAAATGCATCATGACAATCGTTTAGGAAAGTTTCCTAATTCAGCATGACTGTACCCCTGTGCTCAAAGAGTGGTTCTTCTGTACGTATTGTAGAATATTGTAAATTCAGCTCACAAAACAGCCAATCAGCACTCAATTCTTGTAACAAAAACAAGCTACATAAAATGTGTCTAATGCATCGCTGCTCATGCTGCAGCGCACAAACCTAAAGACGACCTATAATGCTAACAGCCAGGTTGGGAAAGAAAGTGTTAAGCTTTGTTATCAGGATGCTCCGTTTCTCAAACACCATCGGGCATTTCAAAAAATAAGCTACAAAAATCAATAAACAGAGAGGAACACACAAAGCCTAAACAGGGCAGTCAAGGCCATTATACTCCAGCTACATAACTGTGGCAAGCAAAAACACAGCAATTCTTCAATAAAAAATAATCAAACTTTAATCATAGGGCTTTTCCAATGGGTTTAAAAATAACATTCAGTAGTAAAACACGCTAGCACACCGGAGCTGACATCTCAAACCTGCGAGTTAGAATCCTATCTCTGCTACATTTACATTTTCAGCATTTAGTGGACGCTTTTATCCAAAGCGACTTACAGTACTGTGTCAATATATTGTCTAAGCAATTAAGGGTCTTGCTCAAGGGCCCAACAGTGGCAACCTGGCAGTGTTGGGGCTAGAACCAGCGACCTTTTGATTACTAGTCCAGTACCTTAACTGCTAGACTACAACTGCTACCAGCAGACTAGGCACCTAAATGGGCAACGATTGACTCGTGGGACTGTGGGAATGCAAGAGGGGATCACTGCATGACTCTCAGTGCACGATACAGATCTCCATATGTGCAGGTGAAAAACAGCAGTGAAAAGAAAAAGAAATAATTATGTTTAGTTATTATATCATTGCTAAAACAACAAATCTAAGGGTGACCCAAGACTTTTGCACAGTACTGTATGTGCATGAAGCGTATATATGTGGACACCTCTCTACTGCACATGTAGACGGGGCATATGTTAGTCACGGTTTTCCTCGGTCAGGAGTGAAGGTCTGCAGCACTAGAGCAGAAATTTGATTGGGTATGACTAGATTGGGAAGTAAAATGAGGGGGAAATGCATAGAACATTAAAATTATGCAAAGCAGTAGGTGGATTGACTCACTGTGGTGCACTGCTCCTCTTCTGCACATAGCCGATCATGGTAATGCTACCCTTACAGCCAAATTCAATCGAGTTGAGTAATTTTGAACCTTTGCATAAAAACTCAAGAGAGGTGAAGCAAAAATTTTATTTTTTTATAACCAAAAAATATGACCATGACATTTGTAAGGCTCAAAAACATTTTAAGAAAGACAATCTTAGGGAACTAAATAGGTTTTCTGATTAAAAAAAAATGCTCAAGAATCAAACCCTAGTGGGTCAGTTTGACAGTTATTTATAGTCATAAAGCTTTGGTGACACATAACTAATCTAATCTGTCTAATAATTGTGGGTTATCTGATTTGCATCCCTATTAGTAACCTAGCATGCACCAACATTGTAGCTTAAGCAGTGTACAAGTGGATATAGTTTGGAATTTGGTGTAAGAGCTGGTTTTGGGGGTCTATTAGGGTAAAGGAGTTTGGAAGCAGCTGCATTCAATTAATATGTACGACTATACCTTTAAGATGGCATTTATCTAAATATAAAAAAAAAACTTTCCACTTATTTTACTTTTCACACAATCTGTTACCAACATAGTTACAATTCTACAAATAATTATGTCTACAAATAATTAAACAGCCGAGATGTGACAGGAATAAAGATTCCTGGTGTTTTCCACCACTTGTCCACAGCGCATCATGTTAGTCTGATTACAAATTAACATCAGCAGAACGCGTGATTAGGATAGCGCTTTGTGATCCCGATCTGTAGATAAGAGTGGTGTGAAATTCAATCTGCATGACTGATGGGGTCACAATGTACAGTACTGTGCAAAAGTCTTTGGTCGCCACTAGCTTTTTTGATGACCATCTTTATTTATTTTCCATCTCTTTATTGTGATCCAGACAGAAAATACTTTGGCATTGAGAATAAAAGTTTGCTTGTACATATAAGCAAGCTTCCAATGAATTAAACTCATACAACACGTGTATGTAATGCTCAAGTAGGTCTTGCGTGGTGTTGGAGACCTTTTTCGGTGCTAGAAATGACATTAATTAGGGTTCCATTCCATTAAGGTTAAAGAGAGCCAGGTTCCTGCTATTGCCAAAGTGTAAGGGGAGGTCACACCAAATACTTGTGACTTCTGCCTATAGAAGCTATTTTTTTCTAATTTTTTAATATTGCATACTAATTTCATGTATTTTCTGGTTGTATTCTAATAAAAAATGAGAAATAATTGTATTTAGTTATTATACAATTTCTAAAACAACAAATCTAAGGGGGACTTTTGTACATGTTCGCCTCGCTATCGTTCGCACTGCCTCCTGTCTACAGAAATCGGCAGCTCAGATTGAAAACAAATGAAAACGGTGCTCGCGTATATTTGGAGTGCCGCTCTGGCTTTGATTTAAGTGCAGTTGTAGCCTAGCGGTTAAGGTACTGGACTAGTAATCGAAAACTTGCTGGTTCAAGCCCCACCACTGCCAGGTTGCCATTGTTGGGCCCTTGAGCAAGGTCCCTCAATTGCTTAGACAATATACTGTCACAGTGCTGTAAGTCGCTTTGAATTAAAGCGTCTGGTAAATGTAAGTGGCATCTCATTGGCTCCCCAGACGAGCAGTTCTTCACAGGATGAATCTTTTTGCCTGCCAGCAATGGAGTCCCTTGTCCTTCACGGCCTTGGGCAGCAAGGTTCGCATGTATATACAGTGTATCACAAAAGTGAATACACCCCTCACATTTCTGCAAATATTTCATTATATCTTTTCATGGGACAACACTATAGACATGAAACTTGGATATAACTTAGAGTAGTCAGTGTACAACTTGTATATCAGTGTAGATTTACTGTCTTCTGAAAATAACTCAACACACAGCCATTAATGTCTAAATAGCTGGCAACATAAGTGAGTACACCCCACAGTGAACATGTCCAAATTGTGCCCAAATGTGTCGTTGTCCCTCCCTGGTGTCATGTGTCAAGGTCCCAGGTGTAAATGGGGAGCAGGGCTGTTAAATTTGGTGTTTTGGGTACAATTCTCTCATACTGGCCACTGGATATTCAACATGGCACCTCATGGCAAAGAACTCTCTGAGGATGTGAGAAATAGAATTGTTGCTCTCCACAAAGATGGCCTGGGCTATAAGAAGATTGCTAACACCCTGAAACTGAGCTACAGCATGGTGGCCAAGGTCATACAGCGGTTTTCCAGGACAGGTTCCACTCGGAACAGGCTTCGCCAGGGTCGACCAAAGAAGTTGAGTCCACGTGTTCGGCGTCATATCCAGAGGTTGGCTTTAAAAAATAGACACATGACTGCTGCCAGCATTGCTGCAGAGGTTGAAGACGTGGGAGGTCAGCCTGTCAGTGCTCAGACCATACGCCGCACACTGCATCAACTCGGTCTGCATGGTCGTCATCCCAGAAGGAAGCTGACGCACAAGAAAGCCCACAAACAGTTTGCTGAAGACAAGCAGTCCAAGAACATGGATTACTGGAATGCCCTGTGGTCTGACGAGACCAAGATAAACTTGTTTGGCTCAGATGGTGTCCAGCATGTGTGGCGGCGCCCTGGTGAGAAGTACCAAGACAACTGTATCTTGCCTACAGTCAAGCATGGTGGTGGTAGCATCATGGTCTTGGGCTGCATGAGTGTTGCTGGCACTGGGGAGCTGCAGTTCATTGAGGGAAACATGAATTCCAACATGTACTGTGACATTCTGAAACAGAGCATGATCCCCTCCCTTCGAAATCTGGGCCTCATGGCAGTTTTCCAACAGGATAACGACCCCAAACACAACCTCCAAGATGACAACTGCCTTGCTGAGGAAGCTGAAGGTAAAGGTGATGGACTAAACCCAATTGAGCACCTGTGGCGCATCCTCAAGTGGAAGGTGGAGGACTTCAAGGTGTCTAACAACCACCAGCTCCATGATGTCATTATGGAGGAGTGGAAGAGGATTCCAGTAGCAACCTGTGCAGCTCTGGTGAATTCCATGCCCAGGAGGGTTAAGGCAGTGCTGGATAATAATGGTGGTCACACAAAATATTGACACTTTGGGCACAATTTGGACATGTTCACTGTGGGGTGTACTCACTTATGTTGCAGCTATTTAGACATTAATGGCTGTGTGTTGAGTTATTTTCAGAAGACAGTAAATCTACACTGCTATACAAGTTGTACACTGACTACTCTAAGTTATATCCAAGTTTTATTTCTATAGTGTTGTCCCATGAAAAGATATAATGAAATATTTGCAGAAATGTGAGGGGTGTACTCACTTTTGTGATACACTGTATGTGGACACCTCTCCTGAATCCCCTGACACACTTAATCCGCGTAGTTTTAGAATGGAATGTCCAACAAGCTTATTCCCCTAGGATGGCGTGGTGTGTTTTCCAGGGTGTGTTCCTGCCTTGCGACCAGTGTTTCCAGGTGGCTGAAGGATTTAGATTGTACTGACCATAGTTAGGTCTCATATTTGCAACTTTTTATTCATTATTTTCTTTTTCTTTTCTACAGCACTGAGGAGAGCCTTAACTAAAACTAGGCCACTTCTGCCACGTGTGCCGCTTCTTTTTACTCTCCAGAGGCAGGCTCACACAGAGAGCAGTATCGCATATGGTGAGTCTCTATTATTCAACAACTCTGTGCAGGCGCCATCGACCAGCCAGCAGAGGCCGCAATTGCAGCAGTAATGACAACAATTAGGGATGTCCCGATCCGATCTCAAAGATCGGGATCGGGGCCGATCAAGGCATTTTTTAATTGATCGGAATCGGCTTTACTAAACCTTAATCCCGATCTTTTGTGTTACGTCAGCATGTCCGCTGTGTGGAAATACTTTAAATTGAAAAGTAAAACAAGTCCAACAGTGGAGTGTAACGTCTGCAGTGTGAGCGTTTCACGAGGCGGTGGGAGCAGAGCTGCATTCATGTGTGAGAGTGTGTGTGAGTTAAGGATCACACCGGTTTACAAAACAACGTAGTGATGCACTCGTTTAATAAAGAAATAAATGCACAGTATATTCACATATTGTCGGGAGCAGAACACTTTATTAACTTTTTCTGTTACGGTACCGAATAGCCGACAGTTGAGTCAAGCACGCTATTTCATGTTCTATGGAAGGCCTAAAGGGTCAAAACACACTCACTTTGTGTACAAACATCCATCAAACCATTGTCACAATACAAGCACTTTAAGAACTGGCTTTCCTTCATAACAAAAGAGCCTTTCCATTTTATTTTGGTATTCAGGTTTTACTGTAATGCTTTTAAGTAACTTTTTTTCTTATATTCAAGTTAAGCTGCTACACAGATTTCTGTTCATTTTTAGTGTATCACTGCATTAAACATTTTTTTTCTTTGAATGTAAAGTTTAAAGTAAAACTAATTATCTCACTCATTTTGATTGATTTTGTAAAAATACAAAAACATTAAGCAATAGCTTGGATGCAGCATTTTTCCCTTCAACACGGCAGAGCTATTTAGTTGTTAAACATATACATTGGATTAATTTGAATAACTGTTATGTTATGTTGTTACAATATCTAGAAAATACAAGTATCAGTTTGAGAATCGGTATCGGATCGGGATCAAAATTAATAATTCGGGATCGGTATCGGGAACAAAAAAACTTGATCGGGACATCCCTAACAACAATATCTTCCGACAGACAGAGCCAGACTTGTTTGGGTAGGTGGGCTAGCACATTAGACTGCTGCACTACCTTAATGCCCTTGTAGTTGCAAATGTTTGTATATTAACAACAATTGTTCATATAAAAAGAAAAAAATCCCACCACGAAGCTAGGCTTGTTGTAGCAAAAACAAATCTGTGATAATTAAATTACCTTCTTTGTTTTTCTGTGGTATTTCAAATAAAACGACCAGCCACATTGTAAAACTCCATCCAGTTAAACGTCTGCTCCCTAATTGGTTCTGACTGTGAGCCACAACACTTGGCTACTTGTGGAAAACAGAGTTAACCTCTTCACTGTGGGGCGCCACACTGTTGCTGGCTCGGCTCCGTGCAGTCAGGATGGTCTCACCTGAACACGGTGTACCCAATAACAAGTCACCAAATTAGCTGTTAATAAAAGCTAATAAAAGGAGCAGGAGAGCACATCAGTACATGCTGTTCAGCTGGCAGCAGACACAAGTATTAGAGGAACAATTAAATCTGGCTGGTCGACTAATAATTTTGAGATGTGTCATTATGCAAGCTGAAATTAAAGCACTCTTCACTTCGAACACAGACTGAGATAAATGATCGTTCATTAGCCCCATCAAAGGTGCGTCATTAATTCTTCTAAGAAGATGAGAAAAAGGCAGACAGAAAAGGGACAGAGGAACTGAAGCAAAACGTATCTGCTCACTCAAGTAATGTCATTTCATTTCATTCAATTCATTCTCATTAACCACATTATTCTGGTCAGGGTCGCAATGGGGTCAGCTTGACCGGGAAACACTGGACAGGGTGCCAATCCATCTGAGGGCTTTGGGGTGTGCATACATTTGTGGCCATTCAGTTAACAAACATCTGTGAGGTAAGGCATGTATGTGTTCACTAAGGTTAAGGTCAGGGCTCTGTACAGGCCAGTAGTGTCCCTTTGCACCAAACAGGTCCCCTCTCCATAGCTGGAACAGAAAAGGGCCTTCCTCAAACTGTTGCCACAAAGTTGGAAGCATATAATTTATTTTCTATAATTGATTTCACACTTTTGGCCATATATTATGTCTGTGATTCAGCTTTTAGGCTAATTTTGTAAATATCAAGTTTAAAATGTGTCTCACTTACTGAACTGCTCGTACTTAAACTGTTTTGTCATTTTTCTGGACTATTTGTCTTTATATCCCAATGCAGTCATTTTCAATTCCCAATTTTAAATATGCAGCTGTTTGCACAACCACACGATCTTATCATGAAGAGGCTTCCGACCAGGTCGATGGCAAACTTACAAGTGCAAAGACTCCATAGTGGTGTGCTAGCACATTAGACCGCTGCGCCAGTAAAAATTTGAAGCTGAAAGGGAAAAAGAGCTCTTTATCAAGTATATGTAACTAATTGTGCTAATTTTGCTTCAAGTGGGTGTTCTTCTATATATCACGGTTTCTCCCTCTCAGACTTGCCAGAATTGGCAAATCTGCCAATTCTATAAAGCGGTGATACTGGGCTACAGTTTTCTGCTGGCATGCAATATAAATCCACATAAATCATTTCTGCTTACAGTTGTTAATTGTTGCAGTTTAGTGTACCAAAAACACATTATCAGCCAGATGTGGTACTGTTTGTATGAATGAACAGCTCTGGCAAGAACTGAAAATTACAATTGAAAACAATACCTGCAACAGTAAACACAATTCACATTCAGGACAGATTTACTCTTTTCCTTTTACTGTTGTAAGTATACACAAGCAGACATCAATGTTTGGCAACAAAGGTAGCCTGAAACACCAAACCTAGCATGCTTTTCTACAAACATTAGCCCATTACAGACTCATTCACACTTACTTACTTAAGCATTTAGAGAACACTCAAAACTCAACACTTAATACTAACTGGAGCTGAGGCTCAGACATGTGGGACTATGGATTTAGAGAGGAACATAACACTACCTATATGTTCATGTTCAATACTAACCAACGTTGTTGCTACATTGACAAATATGTAAAAAAAAAAAAAAAAAAATTTGGTTTACATGTTCACTTTTTTACTTTCTTTTGTAAAGACATGTGCTTTCAGCACTGTGAGACTGCTTTAGTGCTGCTGTGTTTAACCAAATCAAACCAGAGATACCCTTATAAACTTCTAATAGCTTGGTAATTACCATAGATAAATATGTAATAAAAATACAGTATGTTGTTAAATACATTATTTAATTTTATTACTGTATAATGTAGCTTATTCTTAAGTAAATATGTAATAAACTGATTGCTAAAAAATGATTGCTTTAACACCTAATTAATATCATAGATTTACAAATAGTACATGTAATTGCTATAATTTTCTCTATTAATATTATAGCTGAATATTAAATAAACATAAAAGCTATAATGTAGTACACAGATAACATGGTTAAATATGTAATGAATTTAGTGCACTCTAAACATAGTTAATAAAATGTAATAAACATGAATAATTTAATTAACCTTAAATATGTAATAAACATGAGTAATTTAATGGACCTTATTATTAACGTTAAAATGCAATAGACATAGTTCCTATAATGCACCTTATTAATATCATAAGTAAATAGGTACCAGCAGAGTTATTATAATCGACATGTTGTTACTATAATGCACATTCTTAATATCATACTTAAATATATAATAAACATGGTTACTATAGTGCACCTTATCAGTACCATACTTAAATATATAATAAACATGGTTACTATAGTGCACCTTATTAGTACCATACTTAAATATATAATAAACATGGTTACTATAGTGCACCTTATTAGTATCATACTTAAATATATAATAAACATGGTTACTATAGTGCACCTTATTAGTACCATACTTAAATATATAATAAACATGGTTACTATAGTGCACCTTATTAGTATCATACTTAAATATATAATAAACATGGTTACTATAGTGCACCTTATTAGTACCATACTTAAATATATAATAAACATGGTTACTATAGTGCACCTTATTAGTACCATACTTAAATATATAATAAACATGGTTACTATAGTGCACCTTATTAGTACCATACTTAAATATATAATAAACATGGTTACTATAGTGCACCTTATTAGTACCATACTTAAATATATAATAAACATGGTTACTATAGTGCACCTTATCAGTACCATACTTAAATATATAATAAACATGGTTACTATAGTGCACCTTATTAGTACCATACTTAAATATATAATAAACATGGTTACTATAGTGCACCTTATTAGTATCATACTTAAATATATAATAAACATGGTTACTATAGTGCACCTTATTAGTACCATACTTAAATATATAATAAACATGGTTACTATAGTGCACCTTATTAGTACCATACTTAAATATATAATAAACATGGTTACTATAGTGCACCTTATCAGTACTATACTTAAATATATAATAAACATGGTTACTATAGTGCACCTTATCAGTATCATATCACCTTATTATATATAATAAACATGGTTACTATAGTGCACCTTATTAGTATCATATCACCTTATTATATATAATAAACATGGTTACTATAGTGCACCTTATCAGTATCATATCACCTTATAAGTACCATGGCTAGAGGTGTATGAAACATAATTCCATTTATGCCTCATAGCAACAAATTTATTTCATAATTAGCTATCATATTACATTATCTTTTTTTTTTGTCAAACTGTTATATAGTAACTGTTCCTCGCATATTTCATTGTAATGCCAGATATTACCACGAAATATTATGTTCTATTTGTTATAGTTTAGCTGCACTAGTATTACGTCATAACACAGAGTACTACGTTAAACACATAATCAGACCTGGTATAGTGTGAAGAACTGTCGAGAAGCTCTGAACGTGTAATAACATGAGGCGCTGGATTAATTAAATAGCTGGTTAGTTAGATCATGATGTCCAACATATGGAAAAAGACTTACCAACCTGTACTGTTTTGTCTTTTCCCTTCTGTTTTCCAATCCAAATGCAATAAATGAAACTATAAAAACATTCAAATCTGCAGAAAGATTCTTCTCGGTATCAGCCACAGTCCGTCAGTCTATCACTCTGTATCCGTTATATTGCAGCCTGTTATAGATGCAATAGCCGCACAAACTCAAGCATCCCAAAATCCTTCACTTCTTTAAAGATCAGTGTAAAGACTCTCCTCTGGAAGTCCAGCTTTATTTGTATCATTCACTGTAAACCCACCGCCAAACGAGCCTCGATGCTCTGAACACTGATCCTGCACGTAGCGAGCTTGCACGGTCCCGCCCTCCTCCAGCTCAAGGACAGCTTTCCGGGAGCGCGCACGGGGGTGGGGGTGGGGGTGGGGGTGGCAGAAGCGCGTACACACGGGGGCTGAGGACTGTGATTATGTTCACGCCCAACGATGGAGATAATAAACAACCATATCAGTGGTTAGTGGCTTGGTGGCGCAGTAGTACTATGTAGTAGATTGAAGTGCATCAGGTGCAGCATTGTTGGGATTTTTTTAAATACAGTTTGAACCTAAGTGTCTTTACCAGGCACACATAATTTAGCACTTACTGTTGGTGTACAATCTGTTTTCATGCTGTTGGCTTGACTTGATAATTTGGTTGGAGCACTTCTCACCTCCCAGCATTAACACTGAGAGGTATGAAAATCCCAACACTGCTGCACCTGATACACTCATACCAGTACAACACAAACTTCCATGGTATTACAATGTTAGTTTTACTGCAGTTCTGCAGTAACTGATCCTGTGATTAGAAAATAGAGGAAGCATCTGCACATGAAAAAGAAAATAGCTCTAGTCTGTAGCTGTAAACCTACAGGGTACAACTAACAGGGTATGTGTTCCTAATAAAGAGGCCAGTACGTTTGAATAGTATTTTAAAATCCCAACAACACTGCTGCACCTGATACACTTATACTAGAACAACACACACTACCATGTTGATACCATTGTAGTGAAATCTGTTCAGTAGGGGTACTATGGGGGTTTCTTTTGATTGATAAATAGGGTATACAGAGTAACAGATTAGCCAAAGTCAGTAATTGTATACCCACAAAGTTCCTTATGTTAGGTGTAGCTTATAAAATAATCAATAAATGTGCCAGATAGGTGCTAATAAATTGCTTGGTGAGTGTGCACTGTATATTAACTGTTTGATTTAAACATTCTGGATTGCTACTTTATTAACCTTTTGGATAAAAACCTTCCCTAAAACTGCAAATCCCTAAATTTTAAAGTTACACTGGCATGACAATACCAACCACTGTACTTCCAGTTTGATAACCTGCCTCTGAAAACCCTAGTCCAGTTGCAAACCCAATAGGAAACCTGATCAAAGTTCCTTTAACCATCTCAGGAAAACCAATCTACCCTGTAAGCATGGGGAACACAGAGGCACACTCAATGCTGATGTCCACACGTGTGCCAGTGCATGCCAATGAGCCAGCTGTGACAGATGAGCATTGTGTGACAGCCAAGTGGGTGGCATCATGTGACCCTGTAAATAGGCAGGCGAAGGCAGCTAGGAAGATGAGGGTGCCAGTGACTGCGGAAGTTTAATGAGGCGGGCTCATGGGGCAGTAGAGTACCTCTTAATCTGCTGCCATGCAGGGTGTTAAAAAGGTCAGAAGCCTGAAATGAATTCAGTTCCATGTCCAAACATTTACGTAGAGATCTTTATCTTGTAATTAATGTGACCAGTTTTGTGTAATTGATTTTAACCAGGGGCAGCACGGTGGTGCAGTGGGTAGCATTGTAGCATTGTCACCTCACAGTATGAAGAGCCTGGGTTCGATTTCTCAGGGTTCTTTCTATCTGGAGTTTGCATGTTCTCACCGTGTCCAAGTGGGTTTCCTCTGGGTGTGCCGGTTTACTTCCACAAGTCCAAAAACAAGGCACTTGGTGGTACAAAATTTGCCCTAATTGTAAAAGTGTGTGTATGTGTGTGTGTTTGCCCTGTGATAGACTGATGACCTGTCCAGAGTGTTCCCTGCCTTTTGCCAAATGAACCAAACTCACAACAACCTTGACCAGGATAAAGCATTAAAACAGACAATAGATGAATAAGTAAGTACATTATAAAATGCACAACAATAATCAAAAATAAGAAACATTACATCCAGAGAGTGTATCAGTTATTTCTAACAAGGGATTAATATTGGCATAATATAATATACAGTATAATGGCATGATGTAAAGCAGAGATACTGGACTTTAGAGCATTTGTCTGCAGTCATTAATCACTCTTGGCATCGGGTAGTTTGGCAGACTTACCTGGCTTTGGTAAAGTGTGTTAACGGATCCTTAATGAACTGGGGCTGTATTTGGGGCTGTAAAACCCTGATGTCACCCCATACATTGTTTTTGGAATGCAGACTGTGAGCCAGGTGGTCAAAAAAGTAAATCCATGTAAATACAATGCAAGGTCTTTTCATATGATTAAAGAATGTTATTCCCAAAAAGTGGAATAATCTTAATTGTAATGCCTGTTGTTTTATTGTTTCATTTTAATGTGATATACAGTTATCTATAGTTTATGTAGTGAGCCTAATATATTATATGGAATTGTACATGTTGTTGGATATGTTGACCAGTAGATTTCCAGTACCAGGACTTGGTGATCATGTTTTGGGTCAAACAGCTCCTGCAGATTATAAGCTCACAGTGAATGTTTGCATACATACAAACCATTTCCAACTCCTTTCTAACATTGTTGACTGTAAACACTCAGCCTCTCAATGTCACATATATAATGAAATAAAAACTTTCCATCATTTTCTAAGGGGGTCTCATATGGGTAACCATTAAAGGTTATTACTTAATACCATGGTTTAGGATTTTTAAAATTCTCAATACTGTTACAAGTTTAGGTGGTATGCAGGGACAACACAGACAACATGGGTGAGTGTTTTTTATCAGTTTTATAAATGTTTTACAACATACAGTACAAATAATACAACATATAATACAAACACGTTTCGATTTTGCCATGAATGGTAATGTCATGTGAATAACTTTCATAGTAAGCTTTTCTGTTCTTGTTTAAATATATAATAACAATTGGTACAGTTGGAATTAAATGTTTACATGCACTTGTAAGGGATGTCCAAACAGCTCTGACCCACCCAGACATGGACTCCACAAAACATCTGAAGGTGTTTTGTAGTATCTGGTACCAACTGGTCCTTTAACTTTTGTATGTCGAGAGGTGGATCATCCTACAGTGCATTCTTTTTAAGGTAAACAATGCATGAGTGCCCATTGCAGGTGCTTTTAACAAAATTGACATGGGCAGTTTGGTCTGCAAATGTGCAGCCCCCCACACAGAAGGGTTTAAAGCACTGTCTGTTGGAACACATTGACCTCATCACCAATATTAAAATTAGCTGCAGTTTGAGCCACATTAGCTCTTCTGTTGATCTGTTTGAGATGCCATAGGTGTCATGTCCTCTGGCATCAATGAGTCCTAGCCGCAGACCAACAACCTGTTGGTGGTGCGTGGCTTGTCTTTCTTTGGACCACTGTCAGTGGGTAGTCATTAGGAGTGATGGCTTCCTTGATGTTTTGAAGATAACCTGTACAACTGCAATCATCTGGCCAACATTTTATATATTCCATATATTCCAACTGCTACAAATTAGGCATTATTCTATACATTTTGGGGGGATGATAATGTTTTTTATCATTAGTATATGTCATCATAGTCTTGGGATTTTAATGTTTTTGTAATGTTCTTTGTAAATGTTCTTTATTAACAATAAATAATTAAATATCCTATGTAAATCGTGCTTATGTGTGGACATGGTTACCTGTGTTTTAGCAGGATCTAAATCATTGAGGAGCTATTTTTTGTGGTTCTTGGACCATTGTTTCATGTGCTTTTTAAATGGCTGCAGTAAAATTAGCCCCTATTTATATGGCCATAAAGGAATCAGCAGTTGTAGCCTATCATTATTACTAACAACAAGGGTTATTAGTTATTTTAGTAGTTTTGGAACTAATGTTAAGAATTCTGTTGCTAAAAATGTACCATTTTACCTGAGTGTGTGTGATCAAGTGTGTGATCAGTTGATGCTAAACTGTTTTAAAATTTCAAATAGACCTGCATATATACTTAGAACAGTACAGAGCCCTAAAATAGCATAAACAGTCTGCCAACAGAGCAAACTCTGTCTGGCTTGAAATGAAACTTTACTCACAAGCTAACTGATTCCTATTTCTCAAATGTGAACGCAGACAAATAACCTGCATACTGTGGGGCACCAGCACCAATTAAATGTACTGTATACTAAGTGGTGTTATACCTCCACTGTGATGTACATTTTTTTTCTGTTTTTCTATTTTTAACTAATTGAATTTTCTAATTACTTGTCAGACTGAAAGATAGTCATTAAACAAATTACAACAAAAACACATTTTGTAACATTTTTAAACACCCACATCTCCTTTATCAAAACCAACCAAAGTTAAAAGGATGCACCACGTTTAGTAGTAACAGCTGCAACTTGGCACTTTTTTTAACTGCTTGTCTCTTCTCTCATGCCACTGTATCTCTATTAGGTTCACTACAAAAACTACAAAAAATATTACTTTACTTTTTAGCCATTTAGATGTGCTTATTTACCTCATGGACAGATGACCTCACATTTTTTCCTCAAGAAATTTCTGATAGAGGGTAGGATTGATTGCTCGTCAAAATGTTCCAAATGTAATTCATGTGTCCATTAAGCATTATCTTAAAACACTTGGGAATCATTTAGTTTTTTTCATTTGTTTTGTTTTGCAAATTCCAATGTTTATATTTGTAGTAAAAAGTTTTTTCCTCCTTGCTACCATTTGATGAATCATATTTTTTTCTAGTTTTTTTTGTATTGTGTTACCTTAAACAATGACAGAGAATAAACAGAGACAAATATGTCTGCAGACTAGATTGGGACTAGATTAGTCACTAACTAAATTTTAAATAAGTTTTAGTTTAAATTTTTTTCTGGCTTTAGCTGTGGCTTTTCGAAAAGCTTTGTAACCCTTTCCACTGACTGATAGCCTATAATTTAAATATTACTTAAAATTATCTGTAGATCCAAGCTGCTGTTGTAACTGGTGACTGCTTGACTTTATTGGTGAATAAAATAAGTAAGAATTTTGTTTAGGAGAGCTGGCTAAAATTAAACCTGGCTGTATTCAATCACCTACATTGGCTTGCCAGATCAATCTGGTTTAACGGCTGAGCAATCAAGGTGGTGATGTAAAACGGGTGATGTGTCTTAAATAACTTGAATACATAATTTACTTTACTTATTTGCTTGTTAATGTAATGTAACTTCCACAGTAGTTGTACATAGTCATATTTTAATACAATACTGTTATATACAAAAGTTATCAATCTTCCAAACAGCATCTTTTATGTGTGAAGTGATTTAGGCATGAGGTCCTCACATGGCCAATCCTGTAGCTTCATTCACCATGTAGCAGCATTAGTCTCATAGCTGTGGTGCAAAACTATGGAAGCAAACTTTTTACAACAACCATGTCCTTACTGTAAGACGGCATATTAGGGTTTTATATCGGTTTCACAAATAAAGAAATCCCCAATCTCCTGCAAATCAGCACCAGTTTGTTATTAGTATAAGGACAGTGAAATGGCTTTGCAATAAACTGGGTTTATTTAGAAGAACGTACGCCACCGGTGAGCTCGGCGTCTGCGTCGTCGCCAGTACTTCAACCTTATGGACTCGTACCATACTAAAGCCGTATGGTATCGCTATAAATGATTGCATTGACATGTATAGTCATCATGTCATGTGGATGGAAGTGTACAACACAAACAGCCACCCAAAAATAATCGCGGGTTATTCGAGAACCACAGTAACACTCATTCTAAGCTGCCCTCGGCGCATGCGTGCCGATCCAGGTACTAAGACCCGTGCTTCTCTGACCTGACAAGCCTACGACGGCTGCACACTCTTTGGCCATAATATTTCGACTTTATTCTCATAATCATTTCGACTTTAATCTCGAAATAATTTTGACTTTATTTTCGTAATATTTCGACTTTATTGTCATAATATTTTGACTTCAATCTCAAAATCGAAACTTATATGACTTTATTCTCTAAATCAAAACTTAAAAATATTTTTTACAGTGGCCCTAATACGCCGTCGTAGTACTGACCCTCTCTATATTTAGGGAAAGGTTTTTTTTTAGCTTATTACATTTTTTTCTTTCTGTTGCGTATTTACTTTTTCATAAACTACACTTAGGACACTTTTTACATAACAACCCCTCCTAGTGGTGAAAGTTTTTACATACAAACAAAGCTACAGTACATTCAGGTTGGTTTTCCTTCTTATTATTTTCTGTTTCTATCAGTTTGTTTTTATTTCTGGGTTTTCTAATGGATCACGGTTCTATTAGACCTCTGAGCACTCTGCTTAGTCAGGGTTTTAACCACATTTGTTGTTAGTGTTACATTGTGACAGAAAGTGTCAGAGGTACAGTGATTCAAAAAGGTTTAGCTTATCCCGTTAATTAGCCTGACAGATTCTGCCAGTATACCACTGATCACATGTGGCACTATGGGCTGGCAAGCAACACTAGGCTTGCTAATTGTCAAGTCACCTCTGTATGCCATGCCACCATGTGGCATTGGTATCAGAGGCCAGCAAACTACACTGCAAAGCTGAAAGTTAGACTGTGTGGCCAAAAGTATGTGTACAACCCTCCAAATTTTTGAGTTCAGGTGGTAGCATTGCTGAGATTCAAACCCGGATCTCAGCAGTGTAATAGGCTGCTGCACCACCTAAGCACTATGTGTATGTAATCTTAAAAGGATAAAACTAAAATGACTAATGAGTGCCTGCATGTATGGTTGAATGATCACACCACCTATAGTTTTGGTTTGGATGCAGCTACATCTGACATAATGATGATCTTGGTGGGTATACAATTATTAACTGTAGCCCATCTGTTAAACTGTACACTTTGCCACCCATGTAACCTAGTAATGAGACCTGTGAATTTTAACAGCATTAAAAAAATTAACTTTAACTTTTTGTTAGCATTAACTTCACTGCAATGCTGAGAATAATCCACCATCAGAACAAAATTTGGGATACAGTTAGTAACTGTATAACCACAAAGTTGATCTGTATGGTAGGTGTAGCTTATAAAATACTGTATTCATTAAATGTACATAATGGATATGTGAACCTAATAAAGTGCTCTGTGAGTGTATGTCACATATTTATTTATTTAAATTTTTTTAAGAATTGACCTAAATACAAAATATATACCAAATTTTATTCTATTCATAATATGAAAAAATCACTTATGTTAGAAACCCACTTACAAAAACCCTATAAAGGCATTTCGATTTTATACCACTGGATTGTAGCTGCTTTTTTGGCCAAAAGTATGTAGACACCCTCCCTAATTATTGAATTCATGTGGTTTAGTCACACCCATAGCTACTAGGTGTATACAATCAATTATATAAAATAAATGATATGCAGTTTGATGATGGCCCTTTCCTAATCCATCATGACTATGTTCATGCGTACAAAACAATGATCATAAAGACGTGGTTTTACTCCAGTGGTCTACAAAAACCTTACCTCAATCCCACAACATTTTTGGGATGAACTGGAATGCTGATAGCAAGCAAGACATTCCTGTCCAACATCATTTTCTGACCTGACAAATGAGCACATATTGCCACAGCTATTACGGCTAAAAGGGGGGTGGGGGACAACTCTATATCAATACCCATGGTTTTGAAATGGGATGTCAAACAACCTCATGGTCAGGTGTCCACATACCTTTGGCTGTATAGTGTTGTTTATTCATGTGTCTTAAAATGATACTGACGTTATAAAACAACGAAATGCCCACATGACTTTGTCTGGTATGTTTTGCAAAATAGGGAAATGCTGCCCTTAAAATAACACCATGATTTAAGAAAAATGTGTTATGTTTCCTGTTGCTATTACGTCAGACACATAAATGGTTATGACAAGATTTTTTGTCTGAATGACTCACAAAATGTAGCCTACACTTCCGAATGATTCATTCTCTTCTTTTTGAATGGTGAGACAGCAGGAGGAGGACGTCTCAGGTCATTCTTTATGATGGTGATCACTCAGCATGAAATTGGCTATTCAAGGTAAAAGTAGGCCACATGGCAGTTACATCACAAATTTTTGTCCTTGTTTCCCCCTTATTCTGTTTGATTCAAACTGATTGCTCAATGGCAAATTCTTTAACTTACATACATTTCATGGTCAGGTCAGTCTTTATTTGTTGCATTATTTTTATTTTTAGGCAAAATTAAAGTAGAAGCAATTCTTATTTAACCCCATCATTACTGTGTAGCACTATGTTCAGTGTAATTTTAGTCTTTATTTCTTGCATTATTTTTATTTTTAGGCAGAAATAAAGTAGAAGCATTTAATCCCATCATTACTGTATAGCACTATGTGTAACACTATGTGTAGCACTGTGTGTAGCACTATGTGTAGCACTGTGTGGACCACAATGGAAATAAGTCTTTGGACTTTTTTGTGTTATCCCTGACTGTTTCTGTTTTTACAAGAGGCACTGCATCTAGAGAGGGCTGGAGTGCTTGTTATGTTTAAAAATTTTAAATGGTTTAATAAAATCAATTAATCACTCACTATGTGTAGCACTATGTTCAGTGTAATTTTAGTCTTTATTTGTTGCATTATTTTTATTTTTAGGCAAAATTAAAGTAGAAGCAATTCTTATTTAACCCCATCATTACTGTGTAGCACTATGTGTAGCACTATGTTCAGCATTATTTTTAGTTTTAGTCAGAAATAAAGTAGAAGCAATCCTAATTTAATCCCATAATTACTGTGTAGCACTATGTTCAGTGTAATTTTAGTCTTTATTTGTTGCATTATTTTTATTTTTAGGCAGAAATAAAGTAGAAGCATTTAACCCCATCATTACTGTATAGCACTGTGTGTAGCACTATGTGTAGCGCTATGTTTAGTGTAATGTTAGTCTTTATTTGATGCATTATTTTTATTTGTAGGCAGAAATTATTTAACCCCATCATTACTGTGTAGCACTATGTGTAACACTATGTGTAGCGCTATGTGTAGCACTATATTCAGTGCAATTTTAGTCTTTATTTGATGCATTATTTTTAGTTTTAGTCAGAAATAAAGTAGAAGCAATCCTAATTTAACTCCATCATTACTGTGTAGCACTATGTGTAACACTATGTGTAGCACTGTGTGTAGCACTATGTGTAGCACTGTGTGGACCACAATGGAAATAAGTCTTTGGACTTTTTTGTGTTATCCCTGACTGTTTCTGTTTTTACAAGAGGCACTGCATCTAGAGAGGGCTGGAGTGCTTGTTATGTTTAAAAAATTGTAATGGTTTAATAAAATCAATCAATCAATCACTATGTGTAGCACTATGTTCAGTGTAATTTTATAGTGTCTCTATGTGTTGCATTTTTATTTTTAGGCAAAATTAAAGTAGAAGCAATCCCAATGTAACCCCATCATTACAGTGTAGCACTATGTGTAGCACTATGTTCAGTGTATTTTTAGTCTTTATGTGTTGCATTTTTTTATTTTTAGGCAGAAATAAAGTAGATGCATTTCTTATTTGATTTGCTGAAAATAAAGTACAGTTTAAAATAATCCATCTGCCTTGTAAAGTAATATCATTTTTATCTGCCATCCAGGACCAGCAGAGGTATTGATTCCCTGAATCAACTGTCACTCATTCAAGCTCCTGCATCCTTAATGTTTTTTTTTTTAATTGCATTTTTGTCTAATTTTACTTCCAATCTAGCCTTATCTTATTACCCGATTGTATTATGCTTTTCCTCTACTGATGCTGACTTCCGCTTCTGACCGAGGAGAGCCGTGACTAACACACGCCCCCTCCAACACGTGTGCAGTAGCCGACTACATCTTTTCACCTGCACCAGGCGAGTTCATATGTGGATCAGATTCACACACGTAGAGCCATGCACTGATCCCATTATCCCTTGTTTCTGTGCGGGCGTCAGCAGAGGTCATAATTGCATTAGTTATGCGGAATCCCCTCCAGCACCCTCCCTACGAAGGAGCCAATCATTGTTTGTGTAGGCACCCAGCCTTCTGGTAGCAGATCTAAGATTCGAACTCATGAGTTTGAGAAGTCAGCTCTGGTGTGATAGCATGTTTTACTGCTGTGCCACCTGACAGCTGGCCTTAATGTTTTTGTTTATGTCTCATGCCCCCTCTGTTTCTGCCTCTTCCTTTTGATTTGTCCCCAGATTCATAAACAACAGCTGCTCTTTATGTGTCAATTATTGTTCTGTGTACAAACTAACCCTTGTGTTTTGTCCTCTTTGTCAGCTATTTGTTGTTATCCTTAGATACTCTTGTTACAATTTGCAATCCTATTTGTAGCCTAGTGGTTAAGGTACTGGACTGGTAATCAGAGGGTTGCTGGTTGAAGCCCCACCACTGCTAGGTTGCTGCTGTTGGGCCCTTGAGCAAGGCCCTTAACCCTCAATTGCTCAGACTGTGTATTTTAAGCTTTACCTCAAGTACCTCAAGCGAGCCCCAGCCCAGTAAACAGAAAAGGTATTGTTCATTATGCTTGCAAATAGGCTCAGCAGCAGCAGCAGCAGCAGCATGTTGTGAAATGACTAGGGACGCCCCCCATCACCCAGTTTCCACTACAGAAGTGGCTGAGCTTCTGATGCGCACTAAGGATGTTGCCCCCTACCCAATTTCCACTAGGGTGGTAATCCAGCCTTCAGGTCCAACTGGGTATTTCACCTGTCACCCAATGCCCCCTGAGAAATTTGCTCAGCTTCCAGTGCTAGTTCCCTGACTCTGCTGGTTTCAGATGCCCCCCTATCCTCTAAGTTTGTTTCAGCCAGCTCTATTACTTTGCCGGTTTCAGCTTCCAGTCAGTCCCCTGGTTCCCTTAGCAGCTCTAGCTGATCCTTTAGCTCCCTTGCCAGTCCCAGATGGACCCTTGTCCTCAGTGCAGTCCTCCCCAGGTTCCTAGCCACAGTTTCCAAGCGGATTTCCTGTGTTCTTGTCGCAGTTTCCTGTCAGCTCTCTGGAGATCTCGCCACCATCTCTAGACGGTTCTTCACAGGTCTCACCTCCAGACAGCTTTCTGTCAGACGGCCCTCCTGTCGTCACTGCTGCCAGGCGGCTCTCCAGGGTCCTCGTCACCTCCTCCAGATGGGAACTCTTGTCGGCTCCTGCCTGCTTTTTGGTCTTGTTTTTTTCCTCCACTGTTATGCCAGTCTCTAGGTATCCCAAGCAAAGTTAAATTCACTCGTAAGGGCCCAGGACCCCCAGCCGTGACTCTGTCTATGTGCTGGCTGTAAAGCATCTGGATGCCCTGAAAATGGCACTGCTGCAGTGCTTTGGCATAGTTTCCCACCGAAGTGCAGCAGACTTTAGTGCTGGATTAATTCCTCGAAGCGCTCAGCCAAGTGGCTCTGCAGTGGCAGGTTCAGACGCCAGAATTGTCGGTTATGACTCCTCACAGTTCGATTGTTAAGGCATATTGGTCCCAGCGTGAGTTTTTGGAAGAAGGGGAGGATAAGATTTAACATCGTTGGGCGAGCCTGGTTCCAGACACTGATGTTTGGCAGCTGTTAGGGTTGCAAAGCCTGATGACCAGTGTGCTGAACTCTGTGGGACATCTTTAGGTGTCCAAGAGCATTGCTGTGATAGCTGGGACCCCATCGAGTCCCATGCACCACTCCAGCCACTCCGGTCCAGTGCAGTGGGTAGCTGTGAATTTCCTTGTGCCCTTTTCACTGACAGAAAGGAGGAACTGCTAGGTGTTAGTGGCCATGGACTATTTGTAGAAGTGGTCGGAGGCATATGCGATTCCTGACTGAAGTGCCCAGACTACTGTCGATTGCCTGGCCATTTACTTTTCTGCTGGTTCCGGGTTTCGGAGAAGCTGCACAGCAATCAAAAAAGAAATTTTGAAGTGCTGCTTATGAAAGAGGTGTGTGCACATCTTGGAATAAAGAAGCTATGCACCACACCATGTGCACATAACTCGCAAAGTGACAGCTTTGTCTAGTGATTCAATGGCATGCTCACCACCCAGTTGCCTATGGTTGTGGGAATAACGTCAACAGGACTGGGACATGCATTTGCCCTTGGGTTTGCTTACCTGACACTCCGCCATCCAGATGTCCACGGGGTACACGCCAACGATGTTTACTGTGCCGGTGTTTTGGTCTCTGCCTGGATCTGCAAAGGCATTTAAGGATTACTCAAGACTATGTTCATTAGTTAAATGTCAAGATAGACAGTGCACAAACATTGCCGGCAGCAACAGCAGATATCCAGCGCACGTAAGAAATGGGCGTATGATGTGAGGTGTTTGGCAGAGACGTTCCATCCGGGGGCCAAGGTATGACTGCACAACCTGCAGCAGAAAAGGGGTTGAACCCAAATCTTCATAGTGCTTAGGAAGGCCTGAAATGCGGCGGAGAAAGGTGGTAGTGCACCGCACCCGTCCACTGATTCACATTAATAAAGAGATCACTAATGATTCCCACTGACTCGTCTGCCTGTGTCGACACCACAATATTTTAGCCACAAGGTGGCAGCAGAGTTACTTCAGGAAAAAAGGAACGAAGAATCAGGTAGGTTATTTGTAAATACAACTCTAAGCAACTGACAAATGTTTTGCAGTGATGTATTATTAATATATTACTTACACACACACACACACACACACAACATGTAATATATGTGTGTGTTCGTTTATAACTATATATATATATATACACCGATCAGTCATAACATTAAAACCACCTCCTTGTTTCTACACTCATTGTCCATTTTATCAGCTCCACTTACCATATAGAAGCACTTTGTAGTTCTACAATTACTGACTGTAGTTTGTAAGCCCCCTTTCATGCTGTTCTTCAATGATCAGGACTCTCCCAGGACCACTACAGAACAGGTATTATTTAGGTGGTGGATCATTCTCAGCACTGCAGTGACACTGACATGGTGGTGGTGTGTTAGTGTGTGTTGTGCTGGTATGAGTGGATCAGACACAGCAGCGCTGATGGAGTTTTTAAATACCATGTCCACTCACTGTCCACTCTATTAGACACTCCTATCTGGTTGGTCCACCTTGTAGATGTAAAGTCAGAGATGATCGCTCATCTATTGCTGCTGTTGGAGTTGGTCATCTTCTAGACCTTCATCAGTGGTCACAGGACGCTGCTCACGGGGCGCTGTTGGTTGTATATTTTTGGTTGGTGGACTATTCTCAGTCCAGCAATGACAGTGAGGTGTTTTATCCACTCATATCAGCACAACACACACTAACACACCACCACCATGTCAGTGTCACTGCAGTGCTGAGAATGATCCACCACCCAAATAATACCTGCTCTATAGTGGTCCTGTGGGGGTCCTGTGGGGGTCCTGACCATTGAAGAACAGGGTGAAAGCAGGCTAAAAAAGTATGTACAGAAACAGATGGACTACAGTCAGTAATCGTAGAACTACAAAGTGGAGCAAATGGACAGTGAGTGTAAAAACAGGGAGGTGGTTTTAATGTTATTGCTGATTGGTGTATAATATATAATAATATTAATAATAATAGAACGTAATAATAATAGTTTTATTCAAAGTTTAGGGATCTCTTCATATAAACTATAATTACTTAATGAATGATTCATAGATGTTTTTCAATTACATTTTTACATGTAGCCTTTTTTTATTACTCACTCAGATGGAACTATAAAAATTCTCTGTTTTCTTTTTATAGTTAAATTATAGTGTTTAAAAAACATGACGATTTGATTAATTATGTCTTCATAAAAGCCATTTCATTCATTTGCTGTCACACCACATGACATGATATCATGCCACAGGACAAATGTTTCATTACATTGCTTAATTTACTGTGATTATTGTAGGGGTCTTGTGCATTTTAAAACCTTATAATGATTAAATAAATATGTACAAAATAATTCCAAAAGCATTTAGAAACAGTTTCAGATGTTACTGGTGTATTTTTATAAATGTTTATATTATTTACTCACACTGTCACACTGCAGATTTTGCATGTTAACCTTACAATAAAAAAACACACACAAAATGTCAAATCTTTGGGATTTTCAGCATGGCACTTTTAAAGCATGCCACCATTCAAAAAGGCAGCTTGACAACTTTGTACCACAGTAGAGCTGCTGCAGTTAAAGGTGTTATTGCCTCTGAAGCACCTCTTTGTGGCTAAATGACTAGTTCTTGATTATAATTGACTATATCTGGCAATGTTTGTGTCTAAATAAGCTTACACACATGAACATATATTGGTTGCACTGTTTTAATCTACTTACAGTATGTACTGACAAATATCTTTGGCTGGCACAATCAATCGTGATGGTTCATTCAGTCATGCAAGTTCCAAGTCTGTTATCTGCAATCCAGTTTGAACGTCTCAGGCCGTGTCATCTAGGCTCATAATTACAAGGCTAAGGCAGTGCCATGTTACTGGAATAACAGAGATAATCAGTAATCACTGGCAGATTGTTCTAGAACATAAAAAAAAGAAATAAATATTAAACATCTGTATGTGTTTAATTATTAAAGCAATGGCTTACCGAAAACTCATCAGCCAAAACAAAATTGTGGTTTAACTTTTTCTTCTGAATTAAAGCAGCTAACAACTAATAAAACAGATTGTTTAACCAATAAACATATTGACCTTTAAATACAAGGGAAGCTGACTTTAGGCATCTTACATCTCTTGACTAGTTGAATACATTCACAGTTCTGAGAAAATGTAGAGCTGCTATTCTACTGTTCCAGTAATTAGATCATGAGAAATGCTCTTACGGGTGAATGAAAAAGTTTAAATACTTCACTTTTAAGATTGCAGAGATTCCTGCAACAGTTGTTTTCATTGTCCTGAAATGAAATATTTTAATACATTAGGGGGTCTTTTAAATATACAACACAATCTTATGTTGATGTAAAGCTCACTTTCTTTCTTGGTGTAGTTTGAATACTTGTTTTTACAAATACATGTGTGTTTGATTATAAATACATTGTTTTATTCATTTTCATAAGCCCTAAACATTATAATGATATTCTGAATTGTAAGACTTAAGAATTCCTGAGCACCCTTAGGATCCTGTTCTAAATTTACTAGATTGATTGAGCAGTATTAGCTGATTACTTCTAGATTTTGTTTAAAAACTTACATTGTTTAATTTCCGTACTGAACTGTAATGACTCGTGTATGTAAACCCTCATGCAGAGTGTTACTTCCTTGTTACTGTTGCAGCTGAATGACTCACTGGTGATGGTGAAGGACGGCTGAAGGATGGCGCTCTCTGATGTTCCTGGTGTGTCATCATGACACATTTTGCAGCTGGATGGCATGGATGTAGAGTCAAAGGCTGCTTTCCCCCAAAATTGTTGTGCGGATGTTTTACTTATTTATTCTTCGTCAACACATTCACTTTTCTTGTACATTTAAATAATCATGTGGTCTCTTACACATCTTATCAGTCAAGAGAACAGTTTTGAATTTGTAACAGCAAACCAACAGATAAAAGAAACCAAACCGTCAGTAGATGATGCACCTCAGTTTCAGTGTACTTACAGTATATGAACATTCATAAAGTCACTCAGTGCTTTATTAGAACTAGTGAACTTGATGAATAAAAATGAAACACAGCTCATTGTGATAGTTTGTTTTATTTTATGTCAGGTATAGAAGCGCAAACTCATCACATGGTACAGCTGATACTCATTGTTTTTTGCAATAGTGTGTTGGTGTTTAAAATAAAGGATGTTGTTCCTGTCTCTTGTATTTGAGTGTAAATAAACTTGTATTACTTTGTAATTTCTTGCATTCACATTTTTTATAAAAAACAAATCTATATAAATCTATCTGTCTGTCTATCTATCTATTTATCTATCTGTCTATCTATCTATTTATCTATCTTTAAGAGACACATAAAATAAATTTGTAAATAAAACACATTTTATATATATATACAGTGTATCACAGAAGTGAGTACACCCCTCACATTTCTGCAAATATTTCATTATATCTTTTCATGGGACAACACTATAGACATGAAACTTGGATATAACTTAGAGTAGTCAGTGTACAGCTTGTATAGCAGTGTAGATTTACTGTCTTCGGAAAATAACTCAACACACAGCCATTAATGTCTAAATAGCTGGCAACATAAGTGAGTACACCCCACAGTGAACATGTCCAAATTGTGCCCAAATATGTCGTTGTCCCTCCCTGGTGTCATGTGTCAAGGTCCCAGGTGTAAATAGGGAGCAGGGCTGTTAAATTTGGTGTTTTGGGTACAATTCTCTCATACTGGCCACTGGATATTCAACATGGCACCTCATGGCAAAGAACTCTCTGAGGATGTGAGAAATAGAATTGTTGCTCTCCACAAAGATGGCCTGGGCTATAAGAAGATTGCTAACACCCTGAAACTGAGCTACAGCATGGTGGCCAAGGTCATACAGCGGTTTTCCAGGACAGGTTCCACTCGGAACAGGCTTCGCCAGGGTCGACCAAAGAAGTTGAGTCCACGTGTTCGGCGTCATATCCAGAGGTTGGCTTTAAAAAATAGACACATGAGTGCTGCCAGCATTGCTGCAGAGGTTGAAGACGTGGGAGGTCAGCCTGTCAGTGCTCAGACCATACGCCGCTCACTGCATCAACTCGGTCTGCATGGTCGTCATCCCAGAAGGAAGCTGACGCACAAGAAAGCCAGCAAACAGTTTGCTGAAAACAAGCAGTCCAAGAACATGGATTACTGGAATGCCCTGTGGTCTGACGAGAGCAAGATAAACTTGTTTGGCTCAGATGGTGTCCAGCATGTGTGGCGGCGCCCTGGTGAGAAGTACCAAGACAACTGTATCTTGCCTACAGTCAAGCATGGTGGTGGTAGCATCATGGTCTTGGGCTGCATGAGTGTTGCTGGCACTGGGGAGCTGCAGTTCATTGAGGGAAACATGAATTTCAACATGTACTGTGACATTCTGAAACAGAGCATGATCCCCTCCCTTCAAAAACTGAGCCTCATGGCAGTTTTCCAACAGGATAACGACCCCAAACACAACCTCCAAGATGACAACTGCCTTGCTGAGGAAGCTGAAGGTAAAGGTGATGGACTAAACCCAATTGAGCACCTGTGGCGCATCCTCAAGTAGAAGGTGGAGGAGTTCAAGGTGTCTAACATCCACCAGCTCCGTGATGTCATCATGGAGGAGTGGAAGAGGATTCCAGTAGCAACCAGTGCAGCTCTGGTGAATTCCATGCCCAGGAGGGTTAAGGCAGTGCTGGATAATAATGGTGGTCACACAAAATATTGACACTTTGGGCACAATTTGGACATGTTCACTGTGGGGTGTACTCACTTGTGTTGCCAGCTATTTAGACATTAATGGCTGTGTGTTGAGTTATTTTCAGAAGACAGTAAATCTACACTGCTATACAAGTTGTACACTGACTACTCTAAGTTTTATCCAAGTTTCATTTCTATAGTGTTGTCCCATTAAAAGATATAATAAAATATTTGCAGAAATGTGAGGGGTGTACTCACTTTTGTGATACACTGTATATATATATATATATATATATATACAGTATATATATATATATATATATCTCATACATAAAGAAATACAATTCAGATTTAAGGTATAAATATATTACTTGACATATATTTATATATATATATATATATATATATATATATATATATATATATATATATACATACACTATATATCCAGCAAAATGTATAATATACTTTGTCATAAAAACCAAAATTTATAAATTGAAATATAGCTACTTAATGACATAAATGCCAGACACTTTCTCTTTATAAATGTATTTTGTCCACACTCAATTATTTTATATTTTTATGTAGACATTACCTAATAATGACCACTGAAGAAAAAACAAAAAAACTAAACAAGCAAGATTACGTTCTAACACTTCACAAAGTATTGCATTACGTTCTAACACTTCACAAAGTATTGCATTACGTTCTAATAATTCACAAAGTATTGCATTACGTTCTAACACTTCACAAAGTATTGCATTACGTTCTAACACTTCACAAAGTATTGCATTACGTTCTAATACTTCACAAAGTATTGCATTACGTTCTAACACTTCACAAAGTATTGCATTACGTTCTAACACTTCACAAAGTATTGCATTATGTTCTAATACTTCACAAAGTATTGCATTACGTTCTAACACTTCACAAAGTATTGCATTACGTTCTAATACTTCACAAAGTATTGCATTACGTTCTAATACTTCACAAAGTATTGCATTACGTTCTAACACTGCACAAAGTATTGCATTATGTTCTAATACTTCACAAAGTATTGCATTACGTTCTAACACAAAGTATTGCATTACGTTCTAATACTTCACAAAGTATTGCATTACGTTCTAACACTGCACAAAGTATTGCATTATGTTCTAATACTTCACAAAGTATTGCATTACGTTCTAACACAAAGTATTGCATTATGTTCTATTTCATTGTACCAAGGTTCTAGCAAGGTTCTAGCAAGGTCCTGGCAGGGTTCTAGCAGGGTTCTAGCAAGGTCCTGGCAGGGTTCTAGCAGGATTGGAAATCACGCCGAGACAAAATTTTGCAGCGACGGGGTCAACGGGTTCAAACGTCAAAATGCTTCCAGATTCATTCTAGCTACATTCAGGATACATTTGAAATAGATTCTAGATTTTTAAACCGTTTTGCCGGTTTCTCAGGTCATTAGTGGTTAGATTTTACATGTTTAAAGCCAAAATTTATAAATTTATAAATAAAACACATTATGTATATATATATATAATAAAGAAATACAATTCAGATTTAATGTATAAATATATTTCTTGACATAAATATATATAACCAAAAATTTATAAATTAAAATATATCTACTTAAAGAAATAATGCCAGACTCTTTCTCTTTATAAATGTATTTTGTCCACACTTAATTATTTGATATTAATATATAAACATTATTACCTAATAATGACATCAGTGCTCACTAAACAAGCAGGATTAAAGTATTGCATTACGTTCTAACACTTCACAAAGTATTGCATTACGTTCTAATACTTCACAAAGTATTGCATTACGTTCTAACACTTCACAAAGTATTGCATTACGTTCTAATAATTCACAAAGTATTGCATTACGTTCTAACACTTCACAAAGTATTGCATTACGTTCTAACACTTCACAAAGTATTGCATTACGTTCTAATACTTCACAAAGTATTGCATTACGTTCTAACACAAAGTATTGCATTATGTTCTATTTCATTGTACCAAGGTTCTAGCAAGGTCCTGGCAGGGTTCTAGCAGGGTTCTAGCAAGGTCCTGGCAGGGTTCTAGCAGGATTGGAAATCGCGCCGAGACAAAATTTTGAAGCGACGGGGTCAACGGGTTCAAACGTCAAAATGCTTCCAGATTCATTCTAGCTACATTCAGGATACATTTGAAATAGATTCTAGATTTTTAAACCGTTTTGCCGGTTTCTCAGGTCATTAGTGGTTAGATTTTACATGTTTAAAGCCAAAATGTATAATATAATTTGTGTCATACAAAGCAAAATTTATAAATTTATAAATAAAACACACATTATGTGTATATATATATATATATATATATATATATATATATATATATATATATATATATATATATATACACACACACACATATACATATATATATATATATATATAATAAAGAAATACAATTCAGATTTAATATATAAATATATTTCTTGACATAAATATATATAACCAAAAATTTATAAATTGAAATATATCTACTTAAAGAAATAATGCCAGACACTTTCTCTTTATAAATGTATTTTGTCCACACTTAATTATTTGATATGAATATATAAACGTTATTACCTAATAATGACATCAGTGCTCACTAAACAAGCAGGATTAAAGTATTGCATTACGTTCTAACACTTCACAAAGTATTGCATTACGTTCTAACACTTCACAAAGTATTGCATTACGTTCTAATACTTCACAAAGTATTGCATTACGTTCTAACACAAAGTATTGCATTATGTTCTATTTCATTGTACCAAGGTTCTAGCAAGGTCCTGGCAGGGTTCTAGCAGGGTTCTAGCAAGGTCCTGGCAGGGTTCTAGCAGGATTGGAAATCGCGCCGAGACAAAATTTTGAAGCGACGGGGTCAACGGGTTCAAACGTCAAAATGCTTCCAGATTCATTCTAGCTACATTCAGGATACATTTGAAATAGATTCTAGATTTTTAAACCGTTTTGCCGGTTTCTCAGGTCATTAGTGGTTAGATTTTACATGTTTAAAGCCAAAATGTATAATATAATTTGTGTCATACAAAGCAAAATTTATAAATTTATAAATAAAACACACATTATGTGTATATATATATATATATATATATATATATATATATATATATATATATATATATATACACACACACACATATACATATATATATATATATATATAATAAAGAAATACAATTCAGATTTAATATATAAATATATTTCTTGACATAAATATATATAACCAAAAATTTATAAATTGAAATATATCTACTTAAAGAAATAATGCCAGACACTTTCTCTTTATAAATGTATTTTGTCCACACTTAATTATTTGATATGAATATATAAACGTTATTACCTAATAATGACATCAGTGCTCACTAAACAAGCAGGATTAAAGTATTGCATTACGTTCTAATACTTCACAAAGTATTGCATTACGTTCTAACACTTCACAAAGTATTGCATTACGTTCTAATACTTCACAAAGTATTGCATTATGTTCTAATACTTCACAAAGTATTGCATTACGTTCTAACACTTCACAAAGTATTGCATTACGTTCTAACACTTCACAAAGTATTGCATTACGTTCTAACACTTCACAAAGTATTGCATTACGTTCTAACACTTCACAAAGTATTGCATTACGTTCTAATACTTCACAAAGTATTGCATTACGTTCTAACACTTCACAAAGTATTGCATTACGTTCTAACACTTCACAAAGTATTGCATTACGTTCTAATACTTCACAAAGTATTGCATTACGTTCTAATACTTCACAAAGTATTGCATTACGTTCTAACACTTCACAAAGTATTGCATTACGTTCTAATAATTCACAAAGTATTGCATTACGTTCTAACACTTCACAAAGTATTGCATTACGTTCTAACACTTCACAAAGTATTGCATTACGTTCTAACACTTCACAAAGTATTGCATTACGTTCTAATACTTCACAAAGTATTGCATTACGTTCTAATACTTCACAAAGTATTGCATTACGTTCTAACACTTCACAAAGTATTGCATTACGTTCTAATAATTCACAAAGTATTGCATTACGTTCTAACACTTCACAAAGTATTGCATTACGTTCTAACACTTCACAAAGTATTGCATTACGTTCTAATACTTCACAAAGTATTGCATTACGTTCTAACACTTCACAAAGTATTGCATTACGTTCTAACACTTCACAAAGTATTGCATTACGTTCTAATAATTCACAAAGTATTGCATTACGTTCTAACACTTCACAAAGTATTGCATTACGTGTTAATAAAGTATTGCATTACGTTCTAACACAAAGTATTGCATTACGTTCTATTTCATTGTACCAAGGTTCTAGCAAGGTCCCAGAAGGGTTCTAGCAAGATCCTAGCAGGGTTCTAGCAAGGTCCTGGCAGGGTTCTAGCAAGGTCCTGGCAGGGTTCTAGCAGGGTTCTAGCAGGATTGGAAATCACGCCGAGACAAAATTTTGCAGCGACGGGGTCAACGGGTTCAAACGTCAAAATGCTTCCAGATTGATTCTAGATCCTTTCTAGCTACATTCAAGATACATTTGAAGTAGATTCTAGATTTTTAAACCGTTTTGCAGGTTTCTCAGGTCATTATTGGTAAAATTGTACATGTTTAAAGCCAAAATTGTTCACACTTTTTAATAAAATAAGTTAAACTCAATAAAGCTCTTCATTAAATTATGTAATTAACAAAGTCTCTGATATTTATGTCAATAATTAATTATATTTAATTAGTTAATTATACATTTTGCGGCCTGTATAATTTATGTATACACACATATAGTTATATATGGTTATATTATTATAATAAATATATTTAAACATTACATCTGAATTGTACTTCATGTGACTTTTAATTTTTGTTAATACTTACATAATAAATTAATGTGTGTTATAAGGGCATTGGAAATAAATATCTAACATGTTCTAAATGTTAGTATGTGTGTCATTAATGTAATGATTCTGTATAATGAATTAAATAATGAATTCCAGGTCATTAGCCTGGTGTCCCTCACCAATCAGTTTTAAGGTTTTATATCATGTTTAATGAGTGTAAATATATTGTTGCAGTCAATGGACTTGATGAGACTGAGATTTCATGCTTTTATTATAAATATGTTTATATTGTATAACATATAAAATGCTTAATACTCCACTGAAGAAGTTTTACTCTTTTTACACTGCTTTAAACACATAATAAATTATTCAGTTAATTGTAGTAAAACAACAAATAAATGTCACATTACATTCAATAATAGACCATTTGTATTCATACAGTGAAAAAACAGCAAAGATTCAGAACAGTAAACAATAAATAAGTTAAATTCAGTTTTAATTTACAGTTGAATGAAGCCCATTTAAACATTCCACAATAAACATTTACAGTGTCACATTCAGTAATGCAAATTAACCTGGAGACCATCAAATATAAAAATGTTCTTTTCTTTGTTGGCACTCAATATTTGTATTAGCTGCTTCAATAAGGTGAAACTAAGAATTCAGCACATTTAATTCTGTTACTTAAATACCCTCACATTTATTCAGTCTAAATTAAAACACTATCAATGTCATGAGTTTAATTTACATTTAAAAAGTGATATAGAAAATGTAGTTAAGAAAAGATTTGCATCTCATTATAATAAATAGTTGCTATTAGTTAAGAAGGTCTTACTAAACCAGTAGCAATCATAGTGAAGGTAAAAGGAACTTCCAAAATGTTACACCTAATTCTACAGAACCACGGCACAAACCTTCAACATGTCTTTCAGTACAACTGGTTTTATAATCTACAAATAAAAGTTCTCCAAACCAAATTTCGTCCTCAGGAAAGGCGTGTCAAGCAAGATTATAACAAACTTTTAGACTAGTGATGAGGAAACTAGCAGTCACTGCATTCAAATGAATACCAATGTGAGCAGTATAAACAACAATAACATGGTGAAGAATAAGCAATGAACTGTGCTGCACTTTACTCTGGTCCTTCACCCCACATAAAACTCTGTAAATGAAAACAAAGCTTTAAGATGCTTGTCATAAATTTGTACATTAAAATGCACATTTTGACAGATCAGAACTACTCATAACATTTGGGTTATTAGGGTTGGGCACCATTATCCATAGGTAAGAGCATCATGATATGGGGCTGCTTTTCTGAACAGTACTTGTGCATTACACACCATCAAAAAAAATATACATAGAGCATCGTACTGAATTAATGGGTTTTCAATATTAGTAATGTAAATAGGTTCTTATAAAAAATTTTTTTAAAACGTATCTTACAACAAAGTATGTACTGTGAAATCTATTCGTATCATGTGATATGTGTGTATAGTCTGTAGACAGTGCAGCACATGGATCACGTCCAGCCTCTCTAAGCATTGAGCTGGTGGTTTCTGGACTGACTGATGACCACCAGTCTGATGTGGCTCCAGTGAGGAGCATCTTCACTTTCTTCTTCATACCTGCAAAAACACACAAACACACTTTTTAATCAACGTTTTTTTTACATTTAACTTTTTAACTTGACAAAATAATAAACACCTTGAAAATCTGTCAGTAGAATGACTTTGATAGTTTGCAAATGCAAAGTGCAAGATATGGAGGGTAAAACAAGATCCAGCAGTCATCTGAGTTGCAAAATGACCTAAAACCCATTGAGGAAACCAGTTTTTCAGGTGGTGCTACAAAAATCGGAGATTCTAAAACTGCACCTTCTTTTTTTGACACATGCCGCATGTAAACAGCCGGTGGTATGCTTGAAGATCTGAAGATAAAGGTTATATAATTACAGGGGGCAGAAGAGGGGTAATCCAGTAGACACACGGTCAGGTCTTATCAAGACCAAATTTTGTGTCATAGCTGAAGGACACACATCAGCAGGAAGGAGTCCAGCTCTGATGGTCAAAAAAACCTGTTGAAAATGAGGAGAAATAAAGGTACAACTGATCTAAGTTTGGAATTTATTAACAGTAATGATGGAAGAACCAAGACTACAACTCTAAACAGACAAACACGTTCACTCATTTGTTTTTAATACTTAATTCACACGCCTATTGCCTTTGTAAATCTTAATATGTAAAAAAAATGCATTACTGATGTAATCATAAACAAAACGATGACTAAATATGAAACTAATAGCAGAAATAAATCTCATAAAAAAAACATATAAGTACTGGGATGTATCAAAACAGACCTTGACCCTAAACTTAAAGCCAAAAATTATCTAAACACACATCAAAAAGCACCCAATGGATAAGAAGACAATATAAGAACACTCTGAAGTGGCCTGCCATTCCTAATCTCAATCTTACCGAACATTTGTGAAAAGAGCTGAAACGTACAGTTTGGAAGACGGCACCTCTCAAACCTGAGACAAGGTTCCTAAAAAGGTGAAGGTGTTTGTATCTTTTAACATAAACTCCTCCAATATAATATTAAGGAATGTAAAGTTGCAAATCATTTGTAGGGACCCTCAGAACCCTAAAAACAAATTTGGCAAGAGGAATAGGTCAAAATGTAAACACAAAAAGCATGGCTTTCTAATCTGATTCTTCCTTAGTATTTTGAAAAAATAAGTCAAGCATTATTACAATAGTTGTTATTGTTATATTTTATAATAATTTAAAATGATTAAATTTATACTGTAATTTTTCTTATTAAAATGACAAAAAGACTCCTGCTGGCCAGAAATGTGCTATAGTTAATGTTTTTCAGAATAGACTAAAGACAATACTCAAATAAAGGTATTTTGTTATTTGGGATACAGCCCTACATCTGTACTGTACTGTACTAAAACATTGTGTTAAGTGTTAATGGCACCCCTCCACCTATAATAAACAGTAGTCAATATGTGTGATTATCTAATAATGTTTTTTGTCAACTGCATTAGAACTGTAAGTAGCAGGAGGAGGAAGCTAGCTTTAAACAGTTTATTGATTACTGCCTGGTTGTTTGCCAAACTGCAAGCAAACTATTGTGCTAAATAATAAACTAGAGTTGCATTACTGTAATGAAATATGCCTTCAACATTGACACAGAGAACAGGGAAGAAGGGGCTAAAAGGGATAGCAAAAAAGCTAAAAACAAACAAGAAGTTAGCTCAAAGTAAGGTCCCAGTAAACCATATCATTGGTATTTACATACATAAAAAGAAATATAAGACCAGCAAAACCAGCAAATAATCACTTCACAATTATTACTTCACAAGTAAATAATAATAAAAAACTACATAAAGAAGTACACCTTACCAAATATGCTGTTTGCAAAACAGGAAGTGATGTCACAGGAAAAGAAGAGACCCCTTCAATACTTCAAACCAGAGCCGTAGATAGAGAGAGTTGCGACACTCCTTGATCTCGCCGCTACGCGGTCACGTGGTTCATGTAACCCTCCAATAGTTCCAAACAAACCCGGCGCTGTCATGTTCTCATATGGGACAGGCAGCAGTGAATTAAATATTAAACGCTAAATAATAAACATTTGTACAATTTCTGGGTATTTTCAACTGCCTTTACATTTACTGCATCTGCTTTAATGTCAATTTGGTATATAAAGTGGAAGATTGATGTTTATAATGACTTGTTAATAGGTCGTTCTTGTTAACACACAGTACATTATATTAGCATACATTACATAATGCCATATCATTAAGTAGCAGAGACAATATACAGTATAGACATTAAAGTTTTTTTGTTTTGTTTTTTGTATAAACTAATCTCCCTTCACTTTCCTGAGGATTCATAATAATAATCATTTTGGCTAAACACTAAGTCATGTGCTGGATTCATAAGGTTTACCTGCACTGAATGATTAGATTCATAAACACACTACCGTATCAAAAACATTATAGTGCAGGTACATGAAAAAGCATTCATTCATCTCTTATTTCATGAGTGATTAATAAGGTACATGAGTGGACAAGGTACACAAACCATGTAGTTGAGTTAAAGTAGAGATATCCAAGGTAACATATTACTCCAGTAAAAGTACTAGTAAAAGTAAAAATACTCTTTACCTCCACTAAAGTACTAAACTAAATTTACCTTCAAATGTACTTAAGTATGAAAGTAAAAGTATAATGATTTATTGTGGTTCTAATGTTTTATGATCATTTCTGTAACAAGACTCTTGATTAATCAACTCATTTTAGGTGAAAAGACTCGTGTGTCATTAAGCTTAACTGACTAAGCTAAATTGGGTTATACCTATTAATTAAGATAAACATGTAACATTTAGTGCTGAGCAAATGCTAAACAATAACAGTATTAAGTATATTAATGACATCAAATTCATTATTTTTTTAAAACAAAGCAACATACAGCTAAAAATGTTTGATAAGTAGTGAAAATGAATGGGGCTCTATGGGATGTTTGGAACTATACAGAGCTCCACAACCCGGAAGCTGCACAGAAAATATGTCCCGCCCCCTTTCCAACGGTTCCCTATGGGAGTGTCGCCACTCTGTTCTCTCTACCGCTCTGCTTCAAACTAAACAAAAAAAGCTGTTATTGACCAGCTTAACCCTTAAACTCATGATTTTTATGTTATTCCCCTAAAATTGCATAAAGTTTTTTTTTGTTTGTTTTAAGGGGTTTAGGTCATGTTATCCCAACATGATTTTACAATATTCCAAAAAGCATCATGGGATGTTACAGATTTTTATATATATATATATATATATATATATATATATATATATATATATATATATATATACATATAACTACAACTCAATACAATTTAAGCAGCCAAGGGTTAAGGGCCCTGCAACAATGCAACAACAGTAGGGCTGGCAGGACTTGAACCAGCAACCTTCCAATTACTACTTCAGCACCTTAACCGTTGAGCCACCACTGCTCTATACTGTTAATGAACAAGAAACCATTTTAGGTATCTCACATTCTATTTTATTGGCAACATTTTTTCATACCAGGGATAATAAAATAAGAATGTTAATTAATACAGTCATTTTGCAGGACGAGCATAATAATTTGATCCACTTAATGTAGACAACCTCAATAAAATGAGACCTACTGCTAAGCTTACTGATGTTTATAATTTCATCTGTATCATAGATTGGCTTTACAACAAGTCTACAAATCTAAATTTCTTTTTACAATGATTCTGGTTGGTGAATTAAAGCAAATCTTTTCAAAGGTTTTACAATTTAGTGTAAAGCCTTCTGATAAGAGCAAAATCCATATAAATGCCCACCACTTTATTTATAAGCAAGCATATATAGAACTCTATTCATACTCATTACATATCTTTAAATCTTTATGTATATTTTACTTACTTAAGTTTAAAAGATCTGGCGAGGTTCTGACAAAGTTATAAGTAAGTGGACAGTGATACAGGTGTATGTGGGAAGCTTGTTCCACCTTGTTAAATTTCATTATGATAAGCTATTACTTCAAAGGTTTTACTGTGGACATTTTAACAAATGCATGTTTGTGGAGGTGGAGAATTAGGAAAGTAGGCAGGTAATTAAATAGTACAAATTTAAGTATATGAGTAAGTAAATAGGTAAGTAGGTGGGGGGTAAGCAAGTATGTGGGTAGGTTATAAATAAATAGGTGAGTAGGTAAATATTTAAGAATGTAAATATGTGAAAAGTTAAGTACAAACTTCTTTACAGGGCAGCATGGTGGCTTGGTGAGTAACACTGTCAGCAAGAAGGTCCTGGGTTCAATTGCCAGGTGGAGCAGTCCGAGTCCTTTCTGTGTAGAGTTTGCATGTTCGCCCCATGTCTGCGTGGGTTTCTTCCCACAGTCCAAAGATGTGAGGTAAATAGGAGATATAAAGCTGTCCAAGACTGTGTTTGACATTAAGAGACTTAAACTAATGAATCTTGTGTAACCAGTAATTACCTGTCCTGTCATAAATAATAATAATAATAATAATACATTTTATTTATATAGCGCTTTTCAAGATACTCAAAGACGCTTTACATAAGACAAATAATCAAAACAAATACGTACATACACCATACAAATCATAGTACAAAATCAAAATAGTACATCAACATCAAGAATAATTAAGATAAAAACAAAGAGAGCAGCATAAGACAGTTCATTAAAAATTAGCTAAATTATGAGAGAGAACAACAAATATAGAACAATTTCTTAAAATTAGACAGAAACAGGACAGATTTACATGCAATCAGGAAACTGAAAACTTTACAAGTTTTAGGATCTAGGACTTCACATTTCTGTCGTGATCTAAGTATAAAAACTATTAAAAAGAATAGCACAAATAAAAGCATTTATTTTGTGTTGTTACAAGTTAAATGCCATATTGAATAGATGAGTTTTGAGAAGTGACTTGAATTTGGACAGGTCAGGACAATCTCGTAGGTGTTTGGGGAGAGCATTCCATAAAGATGGAGCAGCTATGGAAAAGGCCCTGTCACCCCAGGTCCGGTGCTTGGTCCTAGAGGGTATGGACAGTAGGTTAGCCTCAGAAGAGCGAAGGCTACGGGAGGGAATGTGCTGATGGAGCAGGTCGGTGAGGTAGGATGGGGCCTGATCATGGAGAGCTTTGTGAGTGAATAGAAGAATTTTGAATTGAATGCGTTGAGCAACGGGAAGCCAATGAAGTTTTTGTAGAACAGGTGTAATATGATCACGGGAGCGAGTATGAGTAAGGAGGCGAGCAGCTGAATTCTGGATATACTGAAGTTTTTTTAGGATTTTGTTAGATGTACCATAAAGGATGCTATTGCAATAATCAATTCTGGATGTAATAAAAGCATGAATCAAGGTTTCGGCGGCAGAAAAAGAGAGTGATGGACGTAGACGTGCTATGTTTTTTAGATGAAAGAAAGCAGTTTTGGTGATGTGATTTACATGGCGGTCAAAAGAGAGGTTGCTATCAAAAATTACACCAAGATTTCGGATGTTAGAAGACGGAGACAAAGTGTCATTATCAATGGTAATTTGAAAATTTTTTGTGGTTTTTGCCAGGGTTGTAGGACCTACGATGATCATATCTGATTTTTCACAGTTTAATTTGAGGAAATTAGCTTTCATCCACAATTTCATTTCAGTGATGCAATTTGTCAGAGTGGAGTGAAGTTCAGTATTAATGGATTTGGAGGAGATGTAAAGCTGAATATCATCAGCATAGCAGTGGAAATGTAAACCATGCCGACGTATGATGTCACCAAGGGGGAGCATATAAAGAATAAACAAAAGGGGACCTAACACTGAGCCTTGGGGAACGCCTTGGGACAGTGGAGCAATGGCAGAACTACAATTGTTGATATTAACAAACTGTTGTCTGTTTATGAGATATGACCTTAACCACAAAAGGGCAGTACCAGTGATGTTGACAGAGGATTCAAGGCGGGACAGAAGAATGGAGTGATTAATGGTGTCAAAAGCTGCAGTAAGATCAAGGAGGACGAGAATATTAATTTGTCCAGAGTCTGAGGAAAGAAGAAGGTCATTTGTGACTTTGAGGAGGGCTGACTCAGTGCTGTGCTGGGGGCGGAAACCAGACTGAAATGATTCAAATAGATTATTGGAATTTAGGTGATCTTTGAGCTGTGAGGCAACAACACGTTCCAGTATTTTCGACAGAAATGGAAGATTGGAAATGGGCCGAAGGTTACTCATAATGTTAGAGTCAAGTCCAGGTTTTTTAAGTATGGGAGTAACAGCAGCCAATTTGAGTGATTGAGGGACTGAGCCAGAACTAAGAGAGGAATTGATTATCTCTGTGATAAGTGATGAGATAACTGGAAAACAACCCTTAACAAGTTTTGATGGAGCAGGATCCAAAACACAAGTGGAGCTTCGCATCCCTGTTAAGATCTCAGATAGGTCCAAAAGAGACACAGGTGAGAACTGAGACAGAGGCTGGGTAATAAATTGAGATGAGATAGGCGGAGAAACAGAGATGACAGGGGAAACTGTCAGAAAATTGTGGATATTCTCAACTTTTGTTTGAAAAAATGAGAGGTAAGAGTTACACTTGTCAACTGTAAAGGAATTGGTAGTATTGTCAACTGGTTTGAGAAGTTTATTTATTGTGGAAAAGAGAGTCTTAGGATTTGTTGATCCAGCATGTATGAGTTCGGAATAGTAAGTGGATCGGGCTGCCGTAAGAGCGTCTTTGTAATGTTGAAGATAATCAGAATAAATCTGATAATGTACTGTTAGACCGGTTTTCTTATAAAGTCTTTCAAGCTGGCGTTTACGGGATTTCATTTGGTGAAGCTCAATTGTGTACCATGGTGCGGAATGACTAAATGAAACAAATTTGGTTCTCAAAGGAGCCAGCTCATCAAGACATGAGGCGAGTATGTCATTATAGTAATCGACAAGGTCAGATGAATTACTAGACAGTACAGGACAGACAGACATCTTTTTAACAAGAGAATCTGAGAAAGCAGAGGGAGAGATATATTGAAGATTCCTGAAGGATATTTTACGTTTAGCTCTAGTGATGGGCCTAGTGACCTCAATGTCCATGATGATTGTCAAATGATCAGAGACAGTAAGGTCATGGCTGGACGGCTGATGAACTAGGACACCAGTAGAGCAGACAAGGTCAAGAGTATGACCTTTTTTATGAGTTGGAAAATGTATATGTTGTGTGAAATTAAAACACTGTAACAATTCCAAAAATTCCCTGGCAAATTTACAGTTGTTGTCATCAATATGGATGTTAAAATCACCCATAAGCAGTACAGAGGATGAGAGGCCACTAAGCTGGGTTAAAAAATCTGAAAAATCAGAGAGAAAGGAAGCGTTTGGCTTTGGCGGACGATAAACTACAGCAGTGACCAGAGGAGTTGGCCCTGACAACTTGAAAGCCAGGTGTTCAAAAGAAAGAGCAGCAGGAAAAGACAAAGTGGTTATTTTAATATCATCCCTATAGACTGCAGCAACACCACCACCTCGCCCTTCCATACGAGGTTCATCAATATACGAGTATCCCATTGGCGTGGTCTGATTTAACGTAAAATAATCCAAGGGTTTATGCCAAGTTTCAGTGAGACAGAAAAAGTCTAGTTCACTGTCAGATATAAATTCACTAAGTACAGTACTTTTTGTGTTGAGTGAACGAACATTAAGCAATGCCATTTTCAAGTGGTATTGTTGTGTAGTTGGCTGTGAGGAACGAGGAAGAGAACGGAGATTTGCTAAGTCCACTCCGCGTTTCCTATCCCACTCCGTGGACAGCGTTGTCATGGAGACTACACCGCTACTGGTGTGCAAGGCAGCAGCGCTCTGATGACGTGTTTGCGGAGCGACAGTGCGCACGGCTGACTAGAAGGATGGAATAGCGTTACCGTTTCGAAGATAAACAAGCTTTCTCCGGGAGCCCCTGTGAATATAACGAGGCCGGCGAAGGAGTCCAAGCTGTTTGATGACTGAAATACACGATGGAGTAGTGCAGTTGTTGAACTTCCTCAGCTGGTCAACGGAATAGTTCAACATCGTGCCGATCCCAGGAAAACTCATCCACCGTTCACCACCGGCCGCAGACGCGATGTACAGTAGAAAGAACAAAAAGTATCAAAAGCACAAATAAAAGTATCAAAAGTAACATAAAAGAAATAGATCCACAAGGTGTGTAAAAAGATGAAAACGAAAAACGATAAAAATACAATAAAATACGGTAAAATACGGTAACGGTAGCGGCAGCCAAATGCGCCAGCGTCCACCATCACCATGGCAACTGTAAATAATGTAACATGGACCCACAACATAAATGTAACCAAAGTGTGTAAAAATGACGTTAAAATCCTAATAAATAAAACCCCATTTCTAGAAAAGTTGGGACATTTTGTGCACTCAGTAAAAAGAAGAATCTATGATGTGTTAATTCTCTATCAAGAAAAGATTTTGCAGTGTTTATTAGTGCTTGCACTGATCAACTTCATTGTATTTTGTAAATTTAAACACAATAGAATATGATACCAGTAACACAATTGAAAAAAAATGGCACAAATGCATGTTTACCAACCACATTTTATATTAATGAGACTTTTAAATGGTTTGGTAACTAAGTACACTAATTGTTATGGAATTTTTCTCATTCTTGGGAGCAGCCTTCAGCTGCGTAACAGTCTGTGGTCACCACTGTCTGATTCCCCTTTTTCTGATATGCCATTCATTTTCAGTAGGAGACAGATCTAGTCTGTGGGCAGGCCAGTAAAGGACACATACTCCATGTATACAATGAAACACTGTTGTAGTGCATGCAGAATGAGAACTTCCCTGGAAAAGATCTTGCCTTTATCTGTATAATCTCAATATACACCTCTACTTCCGTGGCACTCATGCTGTGGGCACTAATGCACCCTTATACCATGAGTTTTTGCACTTGCCCAGATAACTGTCTTCATGCAGTGTAGAACAGTATTAATTGACAAAGGCTTTCCAAAGTACCCCCAAACACATGGGGCTATATTTAGACGTCAGTCAATCACAGTCAAGTCAATTAAATTTAGTCATTACAAGGGAAAACAGTAACCAAAGGCAAAGATCAAACACAAGACACTGAAGCTATATGGAATTAACACTACAAAGCTACTTACACTTTTTGAACACAGTTGTGTATTACATTTCATTACATTTGCATCATTTAGCGACTTACAATCATTACTGATACACTTTGAGCAATTGAAGGTTAGGGGCTTTGCTCAGAGGCCCAACAGTGGCAACTTGATAGTGGACAGGCTTAAACCTGTAATCCTTTGATTACTAGTCCAGTATCTTAACCACAGAGCCACCACTGCCCTATTATTATTATCTTCTAAACCTCTGTGCCACCAGATGGTTGAACTACCCTTCTAACTGGTAGTTGTTTTATTTGTTTGGTGCTGGATCCTCACAGAAACGAGAAGCCATTTGGACTGTGATCACTTAATCATTGTGATGTAGTAAATAATAAATGTTGGGAATGTGGGACACGGCTGTGTGATTTCTGCCAATTTTGAGTAACCAGTTTAGATAGATTGTGTCTCAAGGATACAACACTGATGCTCATTCTCTAGCAAATGTAGATCTGTTGAATATTCATTTGTGTGTGGATTCTTGTATGATCTCAAGCAGGAGGGTAATTCATGTTCTGGTCTGTGTGGAACACGTAAGCGTCTTGTCTTCACTGTAAAACATCAAGGCATGACTTTATTTTACATTTTTAATAACTGCTTTCCAGTAGATTAAGGAAGTTGTGGGTCCACTGCCAATTTGAAACTCTAGAAAAACTACCTACTGTTAAAAACAAAAAATACATGCTTGCTGTGGCTTTTTCTGTTGGGTCATGCATTTAATAAGCTAATCAATAAGATACGTCAGTTTAATTTAGTTTGTATGGCACCACATGCTTTTACTGGTGCAGTCAAACAGTCCTAGAGACAAAACCACACAGACACTGGGAGAACATGCACAACTCGTCACACAGACTGGAGGAAAGGAGGAAACTCAGGTCTTCAGGACTTCACCCACTCCACCAGCTCCACCCACTCTATGTATTCAGTGGTAAAGAAAAAGTGCTGTTTACATAAAAATACAAAGTAATTCAACACACTATTTTAAGGCTTGTGTTCATTAAAAAATAAAAAAAACACAGACTGCCTGCGGGCAGCACGATGGATTCGAATGGTAGCACTTTCACCTCACAGCAAGAAGGTTCTAGGTTTGATTCCCAGGTGGAGCAGTCTGGTTCCTTTCTGTGTGGGGTTTGCATGTTCTCCCCGTGTCTGTGTGGGTTCCTCCGGGTGCTCTGGTTTGCTCCTACAGTACAAAGACATGCAGTCAGGTTCATTTGAGATACTAAAATGCCCTGGATATGAGAGAGTATGTGTGTTTGCCCTGTGATGGACTGACTCTGACTCTGAAAAAACAGTGGTAAAACAGACAATGAATGAATGACGCTTGCCTGCACATGCCTGCAAAAAATGTAAAAATCCAAATATTACTCTCAATGTACATTAAACATACAAAATGAATAAACTATTTAGATAATGTATAACCCCTTCGAAACCTCCAACAAATACCCCCACCCAAAAATAAATAATTTTTTTTTTTTTAATACTACATTATAACTGATACTACTACATTTTCACTATTATACCAGATACCAAGGGACTCAGGTGGCACAGCGGTAAATTCCGCTGGCTCACTAGCGCTAGAATCCAGGGTTTAAATCCCTATCGTTGCTATCGGTTGGATGGACAGTGTATATGACTGGTGGAGAGCATCTCAAGACGCATGCAGTGATAATTTGGTGTATTAAAAAGACATTCCTGCTCCCAATCACATTGCTTACACATCTTTGTATTATTCATTACAATAACTTAAATAACATTCAGAAAAGCTGTTTTGTCAGTAATTAATAAACTGTGACTAAGGACGTTGTGTGCATACCTCTATTTGAGTCTGTTCTTGATGAATTTGACTGTTGAAAATGTGTGTTCACATCTTGAATGAAACTGTGTTTTATGTTTTCTATGTTTTAAACCCTGAGGGTCTAAGAGAAAAAAAGGTTGAGAAGCACTAGTTTAGATAACTCAGTATTTATCTCAGTATCTAATAATTGTTTATTTTTTAAAACATTTTGTTTATGCATTTTCTCCCCTTTTTCTTCAGACTTTAGCGTATTCAATTACCCAGTTGCATTATGCTTCCTCTGTACTGATGTTGATCTCCACCCTGGTTAACCCTTTGATGCACAAGCTAAGCAAACCCCTTCTAATGCACAACATGGGTCAAAAATTACCCATATTCATCCATTCAAGAATATTTTCATATGCACACTTCATGTATTTGCTGTCTTAGCTAATAAAAGCTATCTATACTAGAATATGTAAACAGCTAGCAAGCAAATAGTATTGGACATATTCAAGATTCAAGAGCCTAATCTTTGGTTGTCTTTCAAAAGATCAGTAAATATGTTTTTGACTACAAACACTTACAAATGTCAGTAGTTTCTGTCAAATTCCATAGTAAATACATAAGGGTCATTTTTGACCCATGTTGTGCATTAGAAGGGTAGTGATACAAAAATTATTTTTATTAAAAAAGCAAAAAATATAAAACTGAAATAAGGATTTGTGATGATCAAAAACAAGTTAATTGAAAAATTCATGGAAGCTTGAATGACGAAATTAATTTATTGCAAAGATATAGAAAATAAAAACTCAGTTGGGTCACTTTTGACCCAGGTTGTGCATCAAAGGGTTAAGGAGAGCCATGACTGACACACGCCCCCTCCGACACGTGTGCAGTAGCCGACTGCATCTTTTCACCTCCATGAGTTTATATGTGGATCAGCTGTGTACGGAGAGCCACACCCTGATCACACATTATCCCTTGTCTCTGTGCAGGCACCATCAACCAGCCAGCAGAGGTCATAATTGCATCAGTTATGGGGAATCACCATCCGGATCCCACCCTGTATGAACAACAGCTAGTCGTTGTTCATGTAGGCGACCAGCCTGGCGGATAGCAGAGCTGAGATACGAAACAACGAGTTTGAAATGTCAGCTCTGTTGTGCTAGCGTGTTTTACCGCTGTGCCACCTGAGCACCCAAAATGTTTATTTTTAAGTAGTGCCCTAAGTTGGGAATAGGTGTCATTGAATTTCAATTAATTGTCGATTAATTTCTATTGAAATGGCAGAGTAAATGAACTTCAGTTGGTATTACTTAAAACTTATGTTTGAAAATCAATCAGTCCGTTACAGTTACAGACCCTTAAATACCAGACAAATAATTATGTACCGGCCCTTTAAAAACAGCAGACTCGTATGCTGAGTAGTCTTCACATAATTAGCTGTTTGTTGGCTAGCTGTGCTTTCTCCTGACCTTTCAGAGCTGAACCTGCAGTATCATACACAGCCAGTGAGAGGTTATGTAAGATATCACTACTGTTTTTGTTCCAGACTGGTGACCTTACAGTCATCAAATACTGTCAGACTATTCATCACATTTCAAGCAGAAAAAGTATTTTAATGTTGAAGTAAAAATGGAATATATTGAGTGTTGGCTGGTAGACTGTTTTTTTTATTCATGGAGCCAAAAGTATGTTTTCCTCCTCAGCAAAATGTACTGTATATATCAGTGCCACTAGGAATAAAGGAAAGGTACTAATCTGATGTGCCTTTAATGTGCATTTATTGTGCTAAAAAATATATGCAGGGGGTTGCTGAAGCCTATCCCAGCTCTCAATGGTTGCAAGGAACACAAAAACATCCTGGATGGGGCACCAGTTCATCACAGGGCAGACATACAAACAAACACATTCACACCTTAACACACACACACACACACACACACACAAACACACACATATCTAGGGCAATTTTAGTATCTCCAATTAACCTGACTTCATGTCTTTGGACTGTGGAAGGAATCTGGAGCTCCTGGTGGAAACCCACTGACACAGGGAGAATGAGGAGGACATAGCTAATGATGTCATACCATAGCTGGCTAAAAGCTGCATTTGCCAGTAACAGCTTTGCAGTTATTATTTTTGAATGTATGTTTATGCTTACAATTATATACTAGTCATGTGCATATTACTATATTACTCTACAGTTAAAGTAACACACAAGATAATTATTTAAGCATGAACATCCAGTCAAAAGTGAATTTAATATGTCTTTTTTTCTCTCCTGGGGTGGAACTGGATAGCTAGCAAGTACTGCAACATGGTGTTAAGCCAGTTAGGATTTATTCATTGTTTTGTCAGTCCTACTGGATTTCTACATTCATTGTTAAATGAACGGGTTACTGCTTCATGAGCAAACATTTTTCACACACCACTAAACATTAATGCACTAAACATTAAGTCCTTTTGTGTCCTGCCTTTCACTGACTTTGCTTGTGTTTACTTCAGTGAGCAGCCAAGCGAGTTTGTGTGTGTGTGTGTGTGTGTATGTGTGTCTGTGTGTGTTGGTGATATAATCTGTACTGTATGTCTCAGTACAAACCTATCTGTTTGGCATTAGGGCTGTGGTGGCTCTCCCAGCTGATAGACCAGTATTTACAGTATCCAGTTACAGCATGCTTACGGCAAAGGGGAGGGGTATAGACACCCTTTACAACACACACACACACACACACACACACAAACAAACACAGAATCATCAGGTAAAATAAGCTGTATTTTACTTACATAATATAATTAAATGAACTGTAAAAAATATTTAGCTTTGAAAACTATACATAAATTTACTGTGAGCTGTGTTGAAAGTAAAATACAGTATATTGTAATATATTGAATGCTTTTACCTGGTCGCACCTCCTGCTGCACCACCTGGACGCCCTGGAAGCCATATGTTAACAATGCCCAGATACATCACTGACTTTTCTGGACTCAAATAAAGGTACCACACCAGCATAAAGACTAAAAGCCAGGGTCTGCCAGAAGTTGTTTTTGTAGCCACAACATGGTACCTTGTGAATCTGCAAGGGCAAGACTAACAATAAAAGATGCAAACGAATTCTGAAGCAGCATATGCAGCCCTCTGGACAGCGTCTATTTTAAGTGCATACATGCTTAATTTAACAGAACAATGTCAAGCCACATTCTGCATGTGTTTCATCAGCATGGCTGTGTGACCTTAGAATGTGAGTGCTACACTGGCCTGCCTGCAGTCCAATCCTGCCTTTTATCACAAATATGTGTTGTTGAAGGAAGAATAACGTGACAGTGGTACACATGCTCCCCAGCCTAAATTGACATTTTGGGCGGTAACTCATAGACACATACACACATACTTATAGACAGTGGTAGCCTAGTGGGTAAAGCTTTGGCCCATCAGTCAAGATTGTTAGTTCAAATCCAGGCTCTGCTATGCAGCTACTGTTGGGCTTTTGAGCAAGGCCCTTAACCCTGTCTGTTTCAGGAGCGCAAAACAATGGCTGACCCTACACTTTAATCACAGCTTCGAAAAAAAAAAAAAACATTTTACTGTATGTGTGTATGTACAGTATATATGACACATAAAGGCATTCTATCTGATCTATTCTAAAAACAATTAAATATTGGGATGTTGAAATCTTGAAAAGAGCTTTGGTAACATAGGAAGTTGGAAGAACATGACCTGGAATAAAACGGGCAAAAGCATCAAGCTCTGGAAATATAGGGCTTCAAAATGGCATTGAAGACGAGACTAGATGCAGGAGGATGCAACTTGATTGTTCAAGCTCATCTCCAGCTACAGACTTCCTTCCCATGAAGCACTGGAAAGGATGTGTGGTCTGTGTTATTGCAGGCACACCCAAGAGAAAGGATGGCGGACAGACGCCCAGCAGCCTCCTCACCCGTCCTGTCGAGTGTACAACAATAGATTGGTGGATGCTTAGTGGAAATCGTGCAAGCGTGTAGACTTCTGGACTTACCCTCCCAGTGTCTGCTTGCTTCCAGATGTGCTGTTTTTTGTATCCCAAAACATACTAGTAGATGATATTCCTACTCATTTACATTGCCATTTTAGGAATTCAGCAGACGCCTTTATCCAGAGCAACTCACAGTACTGTGACAGTATACACTCTAAACAATTGAGTCTTGCTCAAGGACCCAACAGCAGCAACCTGGCAGTGGTGCAGGTTGAACAAGCAACCTTCTGATTACTAGTCCAGTACCTTAACCACTAGGTAACACTGTCCCACAGTCCACTCTAAATTGCCCCTAGGAGTAAGTAAGTGAAGTAATGTGATGTACCTTGTGAAAATGTGATGCACCACGTCCATGTCCGGGCTTTGATCCTTGCATTTCCAGGATGAGCTCTGGGCCAACTGTGACCCCGATCAGGATATTTTTAGTAAAGATGAACAAATGAATAAATTAATTAAATGACTGACTATGGATGACCAATGGATAAGAAGTTTGGTGTCATCCTTGCCTCCTGAGCTTTGCACTAATGCTAATGTCAGCAAGTAATAAAAGCTTTTAGCATCTGTTTGCTAAACTGGTAAGATTAGCTAAACTGGCGCTTTAGCTATTACATTAGTCTCAGTGTTCTAATGCAAAACTTTACAGAACAAATAAGCACCCAACAAGAGTCTGGGGTAAGGAGATATTGGCGCAAGGGGAAGGTGAGGTGAAGTCAATATACATTGAATACTTGTTTGCCCCCACTGTATATACACTGATCAGCCATAACATTAAAACCACCTCCTTGTTTCTACACTCACTGTCCATTTTATCAGCTCCACTTACCATATAGGAGCACTTTGTAGTTCTACAATTACTGACTGTAGTCCATCTGTTTCTTTACATATTTTTTTAACCTGCTTTCACCATGTTCTTTAATGGTCAGGACCACCACAGAGCAGGTATTATTTAGGTGGTGGATCATTCTCAGCACTGCAGTGACACTGACATGGTGGTGGTGTGTTAGTGTGTGTTGTGCTGGTATGAGTGGATAAGACACAGCAGCGCTGCTGGAGTTTTTAAATACCGTGTCCACTCGCTGTCCACTCTATTAGACACTCCTAACTAGTTGGTCCACCTTGTAGATGTAAAGTCAGAGACGATCGCTCATCTATTGCTGCTTTTTGAGTTGGTCATCTTCTAGATCTTCATCAGTGGTCACAGGACGCTGCCCACAGAGCACTGTTGGCTGGATATTTTTGGTTGGTGGATTATTCTCAGTCCAGCAGTGACAGTGAGGTGTTTAAAAACTTTAGCAGCGCTGCTGTGTCTGATCCACTCATACCAGCTCAACACACACTAACACACCACCACCATGTCAGTGTCACTGCAGTGCTGAGAATGATCCACCACCTAAATAATACCTGCTCTGTAGTGGTCCTGTTGGGTCCTGACCATTGAAGAACAGCATCAGCATGAAAGAGGCATGCAGAGAAACAGATGGACTACAGTCAGTAATTGTAGAACTACAAAGTGCTTCTACAGTGTATCACAAAAGTGAGTACACCCCTCACATTTCTGCAGATATTTAAGTATATCTTTTCATGGGACAACACTGACAAAATGACACTTTGACACAATGAAAAGTAGTCTGTGTGCAGCTTATATAACAGTGTACATTTATTCTTCCCTCAAAATAACTCAATATACAGCCATTAATGTCTAAACCACCGGCAACAAAAGTGAGTACACCCCTTAGTGAAAGTTCCTGAAGTGTCAATATTTTGTGTGGCCACCATTATTTCCCAGAACTGCCTTAACTCTCCTGGGCATGGAGTTTACCAGAGCTTCACAGGTTGCCACTGGAATGCTTTTCCACTCCTCCATGACGACATCACGGAGCTGGCGGATATTCGAGACTTTGCGCTCCTCCACCTTCCGCTTGAGGATGCCCCAAAGATGTTCTATTGGGTTTAGGTCTGGAGACATGCTTGGCCAGTCCATCACCTTTACCCTCAGCCTCTTCAATAAAGCAGTGGTCGTCTTATAGGTTTGTTTGGGGTCATTATCATGCTGGAACACTGCCCTGCGACCCAGTTTCCGGAGGGAGGGGATCATGCTCTGCTTCAGTATTTCACAGTACATATTGGAGTTCATGTGTCCCTCAATGAAATGTAACTCCCCAACACCTGCTGCACTCATGCAGCCCCAGACCATGGCATTCCCACCACCATGCTTGACTGTAGGCATGACACACTTATCTTTGTACTCCTCACCTGATTGCTGCCACACATGCTTGAGACCATCTGAACCAAACAAATTAATCTTGGTCTCATCAGACCATAGGACATGGTTCCAGTAATCCATGTCCTTTGTTGACATGTCTTCAGCAAACTGTTTGCGGGCTTTCTTTTGTAGAGACTTCAGAAGAGGCTTCCTTCTGGGGTGACAGCCATGCAGACCAATTTGATGTAGTGTGCGGCGTATGGTCTGAGCACTGACAGGCTGACCCCCCACCTTTTCAATCTCTGCAGCAATGCTGACAGCACTCCTGCGCCTATATTTCAAAGACAGCAGTTGGATGTGACGCTGAGCACGTGCACTCAGCTTCTTTGGACGACCAACGCGAGGTCTGTTCTGAGTGGACCCTGCTCTTTTAAAACGCTGGATGATCTTGGCCACTGTGCTGCAGCTCAGTTTCAGGGTGTTGGCAATCTTCTTGTAGCCTTGGCCATCTTCATGTAGTGCAACAATTCGTCTTTTAAGATCCTCAGAGAGTTCTTTGCCATGAGGTGCCATGTTGGAACTTTCAGTGACCAGTATGAGAGAGTGTGAGAGCTGTACTACTAAATTGAACACACCTGCTCCCTATGCACACCTGAGACCTAGTAACACTAACAAATCACATGACATTTTGGAGGGAAAATGACAAGCAGTGCTCAATTTGGACATTTAGGGGTGTAGTCTCTTAGGGGTGTACTCACTTTTGTTGCCGGTGGTTAAGACATTAATGGCTGTATATTGAGTTATTTTGAGGGAAGAATAAATTTACACTGTTATATAAGCTGCACACAGACTACTTTTCATTGTGTCAAAGTGTCATTTTGTCAGTGTTGTCCCATGAAAAGATATACTTAAATATCTGCAGAAATGTGAGGGGTGTACTCACTTTTGTGATACACTGTATATGGTAAGTGGAGCTGATAAAATGGACAGTGAGTGTAGAAACAAGGAGTTGGATTTATGTTATGGGCACAAATTCCTACAGACATACTTCAAAGTCTTGTGAGAAGGGTGGCTGTTGTTTTAGCAGATAAAAAAAATCACACAGGTCCCTCTGTATTAATTCTATTTGTTTTTTTGAAATTGGGATATCCAAGAAGCTCACGATCAGGTGTCCAAATACTTTTGGCCGGTGTAGGAAATTGAATAGGTACAGATTTCCCAAGTTGTAGACAGGGAGAAAATCTGTACCGGGAGGAAAAATTATGTGTGCACTAAATTATTATTTAAGGTTGTTGCTTCAAGCTATCAAGGTATTAATTTAAATATTGGAATTTGAATTTTGACTGAATGGGCACAAATTCCCATAGACATACTTCAGTAAGAAGCCTTCACAGAAGGGTGGCTATTGTTTTTTCCCCCTGTTTTTTCTCTTATCAGATTTTCCCCCACAATTTTTCCCTAATCTAGTCGTATCCAATTACCCTGGCTGCGTTACACTTCACCTCCTCCGATACAACCCTCCACTGCTGACTGAGGAGCTTCGCAACTGACACACGCCCCCTCCGACACGTGTGCAGTACCGAGTTCATATGTGGATCAGCCTTGTGCACAGAGAGCCACACCCTGATCAGCATTATTCCCCAACTCTGCACAGATGCCATAAATCAGCCAGAAGAGGTCATAACTGCACCAGTTATGAGGGACCCTGGTCCGGCTCATCCCATCCCAGAACAACAGCCAATCGTTGTTCATGTGGCCGCCCAGCCCAGCTGTATGGCAGAGCTGAGATTCGATACGATGTATTCAAAATCTCAGCTCTGGTGCACTAGCATATTTTACCGCTGTGCCACCTGAGTGGCCGTGGCTGTTGTTTTAGCTAAAACGATCACACAGAGGTCACTATATATTTGTCTATATATGTTTTTGAATGGGATGTTCTACACACATGTTCAGGTGTACAAATATTATTGACCGGGGTAGGAAATTGAATAGGTAGAGATTTCACAAGTTGTAGAAATTTGTGCAACTTCCTAGAGTCTGAAAACACCAAAGTACAGGGAGGAAAAATCTGATTTAAACAATATAGCTCTATTTAAAATTGATCAGCCTAAATCCACGATTTAAAATCCCTCTTAGGTTTGGTCATACCCCGACCAGAGAAATGGCCCGTACTTTAACATCTAATACTATAATAACAGGGATTTCTACAGCATGTACTCACACAAGGCATCAATGTAGCAGAGCCTAAATGAAAACTATACAAATTTTAAATCTAGGAACAGCAAAAACTCCACATCTTGGGTCATCTGATGCGAATGCTGTACTGCCTGGCACCAGCATGTTATTGAGCAGTGCATTGGTAAGCAGAGTTTCCCTGTTACGCTGGGCAACTGCACCCTGCTGCCAAAATCAAGGCAAAGAACCAGGTCTTGCCAAGACTGTTACACAACTGGTGGTTGTGAAGTGAGAGGGGAAGTGGAAATCTAATGAAAAGAGAACGATGGAGAGAGGTCAGGGAGTTTAGCTAAACACAAGAAAAACCTGAGAAACAAGACGGCTTGACTCACACCATGTTAAGGGTATAAATACTGCCCTTATGTACCCAAATGGTGTTTGAAGTAAAGGCTGAAATAAGCTTTCTCAGAAAAGCAACTGAAATCGGCCTGATGCGGCCATTGGGAAGCCAGGAGCTTTCACTGTACATCGGAACATTATGACTTACTATTGCCACCTTTTTTTAATTAACTTGCGCAATTGTCCCTCATGTGGCACAGTGGGCTTGGTCGGCAGGACTGTTGCCTCACTGCAGGAAGGTCCTGGGTTTGATTCACTCTATTAGACACTCTTACCTAGTTGGTCCACCTTGTAGATGTAAAGTCAGAGACGATCGATTGCTGCTGTTTGAGTTGGTCATCTTCTAGACCTTTCTCAGTCGTCACAGGACGCTGCCCACGGGTGCTGTTGGCTGGATATATTTTTGGTTGGTGGACTATTCTCAGTCCAGCAGTGACAGTGAGGTGTTTAAAAACTCCATCAGCGCTGCTGTGTCTGATCCACTCATACCAGCACAACACACACTAACACACCACCACCATGTCAGTGTCACTGCAGTGCTGATATGATCCACCACCTAAATAATACCTGCTCTGTAGTGGTCCTGTGGGGGTCCTGACCATTAAAGAACAGCATGAAAGGGGGCTAACAAAGCATGCAGAGAAATAGATGGACTACAGTCAGTAATTGTAGAACTACAAAGTGCTGCTATATGGTAAGTGGAGCTGATAAAATGGACAGTGAGTGTAGAAACAAGGAGGTGGTTTTAATGTTATGGCTGATCGGTGTATTTGAAATTCTTCTATGACTTTACCATACCTATAGCCCTCACAAATATATCTATATCTATATACTTGACCTTGCCACTACCTTATGGCCTTTATTATAAGTGAGGTTTAAATAGTTGTTTTTCTTATTTCCTGCCTATAATAATTATACATTCACTACAAAAATAAATAAATAAAACAGAAATTAGAGTCATGTTGTAGTATTCCTTTAAGAATCTTATTTCATTTTGGCTCAAGTGCCTGTCATTCCTCTGCCAAGGATATTAGATATTCCTGCAGACCAGTGTGAAATGTTGCCATATCTGAGATAGCACTGTGCTTTAGAAAGGTTACAGTGTGTATATAAAACCTGAGACTCACAGAAATTAGCTTTTTTAGATTTTAATCATGCTGAACACAGTGCTCTAAACTTCAGCATCTATTTTTAAACATCCTCTGCTCAGACTGCACATTAGAAATACAGAAGGGTAATGCTGCTTCCAGTGAACAAAATTTATTATCTTAATTCAAGGGTCAAAGCTTTTCAAAAATATAATAACCTAAAAAATAGCGGGCTTTAAAAATATACTAAAACCCTTGTAGCTCCAACCCTGTGTTCCAAACGGCAGCAAGACAATGCGACAAAGCGACCGACTCTCATTTATTTTCAATTAGAGCTGGTGACAGGAGGTGGAGCGGACATTAGCAATGTGAAAAGGGCTGAATCAGTGACGTTGAGAAAAGTTCAATTGCAATGCAAATTAGTAGCAAAGCGATGTGCCGATTACCAATAGGAATTGAGCACTGAGAACATTATCTCTATTAATTTCCCTCCAAGATTCTATTTTTAATATTTTTTTATTTATGCATTTTCTCCCTTTTTCTCCCTTTTAGTGTGTCCAAATGCCCGATTGCGTCATGCTTCCTCTCCACCAATGCCGATCTCTGCTCTGATTGAGGAGAACAAAGCTGCCGTATGCATCTTATCACCTACACTTTGACGAGTGCCGTGCAGCTCAGCACTGTGTACGGAGAATCACACCCTGAGAGCACTCTTTTCTCATCTCTGTGCAGGCGCCATCAATCAGATAGCAGAGATCGTAATTGCATTAGTTATGAGACAGAGACCCTATCCGTCTTAATCCCACCCGTATCTGAACAACAGGCCAATCGTTGTCCATGTGGCCGCTCAGCCTAGCCAGCAGGCAGAGCTGAGATTCGATATGATGTATTCGAGATCCCGCGTGTGTTTTTTACCGCTGCGCCACCTGAGCGGCCCAAGATTTTTATTTTTTAGCGGGAACACACTTGATTTGTGGTCAAAACTAGGTGGGAAGGAATCTGATTTATGATCAAATTGTATTTTCTAAATGCTCTGTAGGTACTAGTCACTAAAGTATGCTGTACTGCCCAAGCATTTGCATGGCGTCAGTTAAACCAAGCATCTCCAGACAATAATAACGCTTTCAGTGTGAACACAGGGTGATTAGTGATCTAGGCTGGTCTGAACATAGGGTAAGACTACCTTCAAACTGTGTGAATTGTTAATACCTGTCTACACACATTATAGATTAGCTGTTTTTAATCACTTCACAAGAATAAACTTATTACAGAATTAAACAAATTAAGAAGGAGTATTTAAAACATGACTGAGACCTAATCATAGACAGAACACAGATTTGTATGTTCATTATAAAAAAGGGGAGAAAATATGAAACTACAGCCAAAATGCTTAGGTCAGACCACCCAATCTCCAAACTATGTCAACTAACAAGAGATTCACTCAGAAAAGAATACTAATGATCACTTTGGCTAAGATTCAGAAGTCTGTGGCTATGACTAAAGGCAATGTTTATGGATCAATCATTTCCAATGTGTTACAACAAACACCAAACCGGCCTTAATGGAAATGATGCAAGGAAGCCCTTACAGAAAACATTGCCTTGCTTAGAAAGCATTTGCAAAATGATTAGCTACAATTTTAAACATTGTTTGTGGTGTAAATCTAACAAGTTATATCAACCACTGTAAAATATGTTGATGGTCAAAGTTAATTAAAAATTAATGGGATAGCTGCTCAGGTGGCGCAGTGATAAAATACGCTAGCACTTTAGAGCTGGGTTTTCAAATACATCGTCTCAAATCTCAGCTCAACGATTGGCTGTTGTTCACAGGGTGGGATGAGTTGGACCAGGGCTCCTCATTGAGGAGTTGGGGAATAATGCTGATCGGGGTGTGGCTCTCTGTGCACAAAGCTGATCCGCATATGAACTCACCTCGTGCAGGTGAAAAGAGGCAGTCGGTACTGCACACGTGTCGGAGGGGGCGTGTGTCAGTTGCGAAGCTCCTCAGTCAGCAGTGGAGGGTTGTATCGGTAGAGGTGAAGCGTAACACAATCAGGGTAATTGGATACGACTAGATTAGGGGGGAAAATTAGGATTACATTTCAGAGAAAAAAAGTTAATGGGATGTGCGGAACAAATATTTCATTGTACTTTACACGTGTACACATATTTCTGACAAATAAAGGCATTCCATCTGCCCTAGATTATTATTATTATATTATTATAATTATGGAAAAAGTTGTTCCCCTCTGCTAGTCATTTAGCAAGACTACTGGCCAAATCACACATCTAAACCAACAGAAAACAAAAGAATATTATCTTTGAAGGTCAGTCAAAGTCCTGATTTATCTGTTCACCACTTATCCCCAGTTAATCATACAGACCTCAATAATTTTGTAAAAGGGATAAGCCCGAGTTATTTTTCCACTGTGAAAAGTATTCATAAAAGTATTTTTTTCCCAAAAATGTCTGACTTAAACAATCTCTAGATTTTCAAGTACTACAGTGTGATCCCTTTAGGTCACTGTATTACATAGCTGTTTAAAATATGCAAGCTTAGAATAAACTGAGCTTTGTGCTCTGTCTGGCTTAGTTAGGCAATACATAAAAAAGCTTGTTCTTTACTTATCAATGGGAAACTAATGCAAATTTTCTAGAAATAGTTTCTACACCAATTTTCCTTATTTAAACTGTAACCACTGTAGCTCGTGCTACACAAGTCCTCTCAGATTAGTGTCAAATGGTGCGTTAATGATCATTAAGGCTGATCAGGTTGGCGGGTTGGAAGCACTCCAATCTAGTTCTTGTGCTCACTCCCACCTCTTGCTAATGAAAGGCAACTCTATTCCCCCCTTCTTTTGTGTGACTAGGGCTTTTGGCCAGATCTGCTGGGGAATATAGCATAGCCCAGGCCGGCTGGATTTACAAAGTGTGGTTTGAAGACTGAACATTGGACAGAAGCGGCATTCTGCTCTTGTTGGAGGCTAATGCAGTCCCACGACTACACTCCCACCACAGTATTCAGTTCTATAGAAACAACATTGTGAACCACTGGAATGACCTAGAATCTGTCTAAGTGAATATAATACAAGTGTGCTTTTTTACTAATAAATATACACTGATCAGCCATAACATTAAAACCACCTACTTGTTTCTACACTCACTGTCCATTTTATCAGCTCCACTTACCATATAGAAGCACTTTGTAGTTCTACAATTACTGACTGTAGTCCATCTCTTTCTCTACATACTTTTTACATACCTGCTCTGTGGTGGTCCTATGGGGGTCCTGACCATTGAAGAACAGCATGAAAGGAGGCTAACAAAGCATGCAGAGAAACAGTTGGACTACAGTCAGTAATTGTAAAACTACAAAGTGCTCCTATGTGGTAAGTGGAGCTGATAAAATGGACAGTGTGTGTAGAAACCAGGGGGTGGTTTTAATGTTATGGCTGATCGGTGTATGTTTGTCTTGTAAACAAGAATGAGGAATAACGTCTTTACAAAACTACTTTATTGATTAATATCCTCAAATCAAAAATGATCAAAAAGCAAAATTATTAGGAAAGGTCACATAATAATAACGTGATAAACATGCCTCTGTCCCAGCTTTATTTGTGTTCCAGGTATAAAATGCTAAATTTGTTGATATTAAAAACTATAATTAAGTTAGTTAATAAAACATTGGAATATTTTCTTAGTACTTTTGTCACTTAAGTAAAGGTTCAAATGATTAAACAAATCACATTATTTTTTACTTTTGGGTTTATGAAAGAACAGAAAATAAACAAAAAAGGTTTAATAAGATTGCTGTAATTAACAATTTAACCACTGACCCCAAAATACAATAATAACATCTTATTAATGTTCCTGCTACTACTAGTACTAATTATAAAAATCATAATTAAATATTTCTACTATAATTATTTCTGAATGTGACACTTAAAACAATGACCACATAGTTAATATAATATAATAATTTTTAAAAAATTACAAAAAGAACTAAAAGAGAAAAAAAGAAAGTAATATGGGCTAAATATTGCATACATTTTCCATTGTATATTAATTTTACACTGATTTTTAATATAAAAAATTACATCAACATTGTGTCACATTATAAAATTATGTAGTGATTATGTTTGGTTATGTATTATTCATTTATTCGTTCATTCACTGTCTGTTTTACCAACGCCTTTTTCTTATTCAGGCTCGCAGTAGGTCCAATTCACTGGACGAAAGGTGAAAAACACCCTAGACAGTTTGCCAGTCCATCACAACACACACACACACACACACACACACTCATACCTAGGGGGACAATAGTATCTCAGGTGAAGCTAACTGCATGTCTTTGGACTGTAGGAGTAAGCCGGAGTACCCGGAGAAAACCCAAGGAGACACGGGAAAAACATGCAAACTCCACACTGACAGAACCTGGACCGCTCAACCTGGGAATCAAACACAGGACCTTCTTGCTGTGAGGCAACAAGGCTACACATGAGGCACCATGTTGCCCTGGTTATGTAGGGTGCCCATATGTCTTCTTTTTCCCAGACTTGTCCTCTTTTTTGGACCTAAAAAATGCATCTGGTCGGGATTTCTAAATCACCAAAAATGTTCGGGATTCGGCTTTTGTAGTCTCTGTGCGTTCTCTGTTCTCTTTAGGTCTCGCCTTCTCGCACTCCTCTTTAAAGATGTCCAAGTGCAAATTAAAATTCACAGATGAATCACAGAAACAAGAAACAGGAATTTCCTGTTCTAGTCTCGGTCAGGATCCTTGGAAAGCAGAATGGATGACCAAGTGTCAAATACAGGTGCTAGTTTAGCAAAACACAAACTATTTTATTTGTTGTTTTTACTGTGTTGGGCCAAACACTGAAATTAAAGTAATAAGATTATCTGACCAAAAAGGCATTTGTTAGTTGTTCTGTTAAATAGTAGCTGTTTATTTATTAAAGTTCAATAACATAGTTGCATTATTGATGCATTTGTGAAATATTTAAACCCCTACACATTACCATGGTTTGCCAAGGGCACCAATGCCTTTTTGGTCAGATAATCTTATTACTTTAATTTCAGTGTTTGGCCCAACAGGGGAGGGGAGGGGTGGGGGGAGGATTAGGATTGGCAAAGTAATTTCATGTAATTGGTGTGCCACCAATTACATGAAATTACTTTGCCAATCCTAATCCTCCCCCCACCCCTCCCCTCCCCTGGACCAAACTGTCTTTACAAGATGATTAAAAACGCACCTCTTTACTAAGCACTTAAGCTGACATGTACAGTACTTACTAATGCTCTTATTTATTGCTTGCATAAAAAATCACTTTGGTTCTAACAGGATTTCAGCAGATTTGTATTCTTGAACTGTTATTTACTTAAACTAGAGTAAGGTAATGTTTACTATCGAAGCACTTTTGTAAGTCGCATTTATATATATGGTCCTGGGTTCGATCCCCAGGTGGCGGTCCGGGTCCTTTCTGTGTGGAGTTTGCATGTTCTCCCCGTGTCTGTGTGGGTTTCCTCCGGGAGCTCCGGTTTCCTCCCACAGTCCAAAAACATGCAGTCAGGTTAATTGGAGACACTGAATTGCCCTATAGGTGAATGGGTATGTGTGTGTGTGTATGTGTGTCTGCCCTGCGATGGACTGGCGCCCCGTCCAGGGTGTTACTGTGTGCCTTGCGCCCATTGAAAAGTTGAGATATGCTCCAGCACCCCCCTGCGACACTGATTGATAAGCGGTTAAGAAAGTGAGTGAGTAAGTAAGTGAGTGAACATAACATTCCACCCAGTGCAGGTGTCCACAAGTGTCCTCTTTTTTGAAAACCAAAATATGGTCACCCTAACTTTTGACCTCAACCTTAAATCCATGCAGAGCCATAATGTGACAAACACACTATTATCCAACAGTTAGTTCCGACCTTACAATCTGATTGGTTGAGAAGCGTTCTAACCGTGCTGATATTGGTGATAACAGCACGGCCTTTTCACACCACAACTGTATTACTCCGCTGACGCGTTGCCAGTAACGACAAGCTTCACGCACACAAACGCACACGCAGGCGACACAGACTTTTTTCTCGATCGCGTTTTAAATCCGTTATCTGATATACAATCTAGCGCACTGTGTAGGGAACATAACCAACTGTCTAATTTACTATCTAGTGAACTATGTAGGGAACATAAATGTGTTTGTAACGCGAACAGTTAGCAGCTCCTAAAAGTTCTGTTATCACCCATATCCTTTGGTGTGTGCGAGAGGTTTTTTATTTCTTTTTTTTTTCCTTCGGAGGTTCTTGCCTTCTTCTTCTTGTTTTTCATACCTCCCTGAAATGAGTTTTTGCAACTTGGGATGTCTGTTTTGTAGTGTTAAACTTTTTTAGCCTACTGTGTTAAGGCATGGTGGGGAATTTTTACCGTTGCATAGCAGCAACTCATTCGTTGTGGAACTACTTTTTGGCGGAAGGTACTGTCAATATTAAAGCATATTCAATGTGAAATTCAGGGCTTCTTTGATTTAATTTCTTTCTTTATTTTGTAAAAACTGTTGTATAAAAGCAATAGAACACTCGAGGTCGTGTGTTATCGCGAATAACATCACGGTTGTGATTTGGTCACAGGCACGAGCCGATAACACACTCCCTCTCGTGTTCTATTGCTGAAATGAGTTTCCTTTTGTGTATTTGTGTAATACATTAAACCCCATAACTGTGTAATTATGAAATATATGCTTCTGGTTCTGCTTCTACAATGTCTTCTTGTTGGAGGTGGAGAAAGTTATTTAAAAAATGTCAAGACAAAAGGCATCAGTGAGTCAGACTAGTAAACTTTGTTTGTTTCCCCCCCAACCTGTTTTATGGCAAACCCCACCTGTTTTCCTGTAAATTAATCAGAAGTCCCGCCTCCTGCGCTATAACTGTGCTATGATCACTTAATACACCGCATTATTATCCAATCCTATTAGCTCTCATACCTAGGACGGGTCAGGATGGAGATGTAGTCCACTGGGCGTGGTTAGTGTGAAGTAGGCGGGGAGTGGGCGGGAGGAGGGAGGAGGAAGAACTGGCCGCGGCTGGTTCTGCCGCACATAAACAACCGAACTGTGTGTTGAGAAAAGAAACACAAAGAGCAGAGCTGTGTTACTAATACACTCTAACAGGCCGATCAGGAGTACAGGTATGAGTTTAACTACCTCATTACATCTAAAAATGGCATTATTTTTTCATGTCATTGTGTTATTTTTGTGTAAGTAACAGTGGCATGTCAGGCTAACCCTGAGAATTAAAGAACGGAGCGAACGAACAAAAGAGCGACTCCCCTATTCATGCGCTTTTCTTTTCTTTATTAATGCATCTTCATTGTTTTATGTGTTCATTCTGTCTTTGTTTATTCATTTATTTACAGTCTATTTTATACGATTTTCCTGTTCTAACACACATATTCCTCTATATTATGCGCTCCGATGCTGCGCTCCTTCTGCCCTGGATAACCATCATTTAAGAAAAGAAACAACGTTTTTTAAAAGAAAACAAAACATATGCCAACACATTCTTGTTGGTATTCAATTACTTGACTGTTTTATTTAGTATTTTCTGTATTTATTTATCTGGATTCATTACAAGCCAGTACGTGTCCTCTTTTTCTACAGCTCATACGTGGCACTCACTATTTATTGGTGGCTCTTTTGTCCAAACTTCAGACAATCTGAATGAATACTCTCAGATAAAATATCCTCCTGAGACAAAGACTAGAACAAGCAAATGATAGCAGGTAGTACTATTGTTGCAGCAAGAATGAAGTGCACCTCTGATACTGTATTACATTTGCTCTTTGAACCAGAGTACAGTACAGTCTCAAGGCTGGATCAGCTTTTTTTAATACCTAGTTACATTACTAATCACTAGGGATGGTGGGATGGTTCCAATCAGTAATAATACATGATAGCTGTATGGAATAGCCACGAAATATCCAGTGGACTTTTTTAACTTTGTTGTCTTGTAGATACACCTAATCAAGCATAATACATCAGATTTGCAGATACTGTAATCTGCACTTACATTTGGAACCCGATTTTGCTCTTTGGACCAGAGTACAGTACAGTCTCAAGGCTGGATCCGCTTTTTTCAATACTCAGTTACATTACTAATCACTAGGGATGGTGGGATGGTTCCAATAGACCTAAATATGGGGGCCCAAAATGCTGGTACATTCTTAACAAAACAAAAAAAATCCATGACAAAACTGACAAAATTGTGTATTATTTCATGGCAGTGGCATTTGAGGAACAGTGGACGCGCACTATCAGTAATAATACATGATAGCTGTACGGAATAGCCACAAAATATCCAGTAAACTGAATGAACACACACAGTGGACTTTTCAGGCCCTTTGACTTTTTTACCTTTGTTGTCTTGTAGATACACCTAATCAAACATAATAGAGTTTTCAAATGTATTAAAGACAAAAACTCAATTCACAAAAGTACTATCTATCTTTTGTTGCAGCAAGAATGAAGTGTACCTCTGATACTGTAATCTGCACTTACATTTGGAACCCGATTTTGCTCTTAGGACCAGAGTACAGTACAATCTCAAGGCTGGATCAGCTTTTTTCAATACTCAGTTACATTACTAATCACTAGGGATGGTGGGATGGTTCCAAGAGACCATCCTTAATGAAACAAAGCAAAAAAAATCCAAAACAAAACTGTAACATTATGTATTGTTTTATTATGGCTGCATTGGTCAAACTGGCAGTGGTATTTAAGGAACAGTGGACACGCACTATCAGGGATGAGAATTATACAAGATAGTAGTACTGAACGTCCCTAAATACAGCCACAAATATTCAGACCCTTTGACTTTTTTAACTTTATTGTCTTGTGAATACACCTAATCAGGCATAATAGTTTTTAAAAAATTTATTACAGACAAAAACTCTTCAGGCCAAATCCAAATCGTGGTCAGATACATAAATGTTTTCGATATGTGACTAGAACTCAGTTGGTGTCCACCTTTTGAAATTTAAACTGATTGGACATAGATAGGAAAGGCGCACGGTGACTGTGAAAGAAGGGGCTCAGTCAGGGAGGTACGAAAGAACCCACTGGTAGCTGTAAAAGAGCTCCAAAAGTCTTGTGCAGAGATGAGATAAACTTTTGGTACAGACAATCTTATCTCTTAGCACTCCCTTATTCAGGCCCTTATGGCAGAGTGGCAGGATAAAAGCCGCTGTTCTTCTGCTAGGAGTTCGTTAGACAGCATGTAAAACTCTGGGACAAGAGGTAAAAGATTTTCTGGTCTGATGAGCTGAAAATTGACCTTTTCGGGTAGAATAGTAAGAACTGTGTCTAAAGAACAATAAGCACTGCGTTACCTGACTGCTACCATTACAACAGTAAACCATGGTGGCTTTTCAGTAGTGGTGAAAAGGAGGGACAGATTATTGCTGACTTTATTTACCAAATAATAGTCCTATCTTGTCCCCATTACAACTTTTATTTTGTTGTCCAAAGCTTAAAATGCAGTAATGGTCGTATATTAACAAATAAGTGGACCAGACAAAACATGAAATAACTTGGGTTCATTCTGTCTGCAGTGAAATGAAAGATAAAATAAATGTAAAAAAACCCCACATTTTTATTTGTATTTTGTATTTATAAGCATAAGCAAATATATGTTTAACAAAAGTTAAATAAAGGGAAAGTATTTAGTCATTATAATAATAATAATAATAATAATAATAATAATAATACATTTAATTAGTAACATTTGTGTACAAATCTCAAAGTGCCATAAGATAAAAGACATCACTACAAATAATAAATAAATAAATAAATAAAAAAGCTGCAATCACTACATAAATTAAAAATTATTCATAAGTTCTGCTAAAAAGAAAGGTTTTGAGTCTCTTCTTAAAAGTCCCAATCGTCTGTGGTGCCCTCAAATGGTCAGGGAGGGCATTCCAAAGGCGAGGGGCAGCAGAACAGAAGGCCCGATCACCCATGGTACTGAGCTTGGTTCTTGGGGGGGGGAGAAGGCGATTTGAGTTGGTAGAGCGGAAAAATCGGAATGAGGTTTGAGTGGTGAGCAGTTCTTTCAAATAGGTGGGAGCATATCCATAAATACACTGGTGAGTGTATTCAATTATGCTAAAGATTTACACAGATCAGCCAAAACATTAGGACTATTCACCAAAAATTTCAATAACAATGCCTATTGTGTAGCAACTGTGTGTGTCACAACGAGGAATGCATTAAAAGTTGGGTTTATGGTTACTTGTAGTTCACACATTGACTGCAGCAGATACGGGCAGCATAAGGATCTGAGTGACTTTAATAAGGACCTAATCATTATGGTCAGATAACTGGATTGCAGTATCTCAAAACAAGTGCTTACAGTCAGCCGCGGTTAGAACCCACTGACAGCAGCCTGAGGAGGGACCAGCCAACTGTGTCAGGTTTGTTAGGCTGCTAAGACTCATGGATACCAGAGGACATATAGGCTCTGGGACCTGGTACTAACCAACAGAAGGTCTACTGTGGCTTTTACAGATTGAATATCAGTTTCACACAGGCGATGAGGTGAATGTGTTACAACACAATAAAATGAAGCCTTCTGTGTATGGGACTGCACAGTCAGAGTGCCCATGCTTACTCCTGTTAACCATCAAAAGAACCTACAGTGGGCACACAGGCATCAGAAATGGACAGAAGAAGGTCGACTGGTACAAAAGAAGAAGACCCCTGATACAAACCAAGCATTATTTGAGAGCCACGTGCACTAGTCATCTTATATTTATCAGCATGATACTTCATTCTAAACTGCTTGTTAACGTTTTTTGGACAAAGATGAAAGTACTCTAAGTAATCCTTTACAAGTGTATGTACAACTGCACATTTCTTTCTTGGGTGGAGGTGGTAATTTTAAGTAATACGCCCACGAGTGTGTGCACTATCTGTAACACGACATGCGGGTTGGTCAGGAAGGTGTGAAGTTTCCATCATGCTTTATCTACTGTGTAAAAGAATGACACAAATGTAGAACTAACTTAAAAGACTTTCATCTGCAAGATCTCCTTTATGTGGTCTCTATATTCTTTCCTGACTATACAGTGTATCACAAAAGTGAGTACACCCCTCACATTTCTGCAAATATTTTATTATATCTTTTCATGGGACAACACTATAGAAATAAAACTTGGATATAACTTAGAGTAGTCAGTGTACAACTTGTATAGCAGTGTAGATTTACTGTCTTCTGAAAATAACTCAACACACAGCCATTAATGTCTAAATAGCTGGCAACATAAGTGAGTACACCCCACAGTGAACATGTCCAAATTGTGCCTAAAGTGTCAATATTTTGTGTGACCACCATTATTATCTAGCACTGCCTTAACCCTCCTGGGCATGGAATTCACCAGAGCTGCACAGGTTGCTACTGGAATCCTCTTCCACTCCTCCATGATGACATCACGGAGCTGGTGGATGTTAGACACCTTGAACTCCTCCACCTTCCACTTGAGGATGCGTCACAGGTGCTCAATTGGGTTTAGTCCATCACCTTTACCTTCAGCTTCCTCAGCAAGGCAGTTGTCATCTTGGAGGTTGTGTTTGGGGTCGTTATCCTGTTGGAAAACTGCCATGAGTTTTCGAAGGGAGGGGATCATGCTCTGTTTCAGAATGTCACAGTACATGTTGGAATTAATGTTTCCCTCAATGAACTGCAGCTCCCCAGTGCCAGCAACACTCATGCAGCCCAAGACCATGATGCTACCACCACCATGCTTGACTGTAGGCAAGATACAGTTGTCTTGGTACTTCTCACCAGGGCGCCGCCACACATGCTGGACACCATCTGAGCCAAACAAGTTTATCTTGGTCTCGTCAGACCACAGGGCATTCCAGTAATCCATGTTCTTGGACTGCTTGTCTTCAGCAAACTGTTTGCGGGCTTTCTTGTGCGTCAGCTTCCTTCTGGGATGACGACCATGCAGACCGAGTTGATGCAGTGTGCGGCGTATGGTCTGAGCACTGACAGGCTGACCTCCCACATCTTCAACCTCTGCAGCAATGCTGGCAGCACTCATGTGTCTATTTTTTAAAGCCAACCTCTGGATATGACGCCGAACACGTGGACTCAACTTCTTTGGTCGACCCTGGCGAAGCCTGTTCCGAGTTGAACCTGTCCTGGAAAACTGCTGTATGACCTTGGCCACCAGGCTGTAGCTCAGTTTCAGGGTGTTAGCAATCTTCTTATAGCCCAGGCCATCTTTGTGGAGAGCAACAATTCTATTTCTCACATCCTCAGAGAGTTCTTTGCCATGAGGTGCCATGTTGAATATCCAGTGGCCAGTATGAGAGAATTGTACCCAAAACACCAAATTTAACAGCCCTGCTCCCCATTTACACCTGGGACCTTGACACATGACACCAGGGAGGGACAACGACACATTTGGGCACAATTTGGACATGTTCACTGTGGGGTGTACTCACTTATGTTGCCAGCTATTTAGACATTAATGGCTGTGTGTTGAGTTATTTTCAGAAGACAGTAAATCTACACTGCTATACAAGCTGTACACTGACTACTCTAAGTTATATCCAAGTTTTATTTCTATAGTGTTGTCCCATGAAAAGATATAATGAAATATTTGCAGAAATGTGAGGGGTGTACTCACTTTTGTGATACACTGTACATGGCCTATTGCCTAACAGGTAAATAACTGAAGGCTTTTTGTTTTCTGCTGCGTGCATATTTGGCAAACATGCCCCAAGCCACATCCTCTGAGCGTACGCTAGCTGCATGCACTTGCTGTTTTGGCTAATTCGGCACAGCTGTGTCTGCTTTGTTAAAGTTTGCCCTTACGTGTTTGGGTAAGGATCTGCACGTGGTGGGTGTTGCGCATGATTGCCTGCTGTGGCGTGCATGTTTCTGTTTGTGTCGGATCAAAGAACCCTGCTGTCTCGCAGCTGAGAGGTATTATTTTTAGATCAGATAACTGACCGGATTTGTTTTGAGTTGTTTTACGATTGGGATTGGTTGGTAAAACAGCAATCAAATCTTTCGTCCGCTTCTTTTGGTGAGAGTTACTATGGCAGCAGGCTGAGAAGATTAGCCCAGACTTCCTCATCATGACTGAGAAGAGACATAGTATCACATATGCAGACCGCTTCTTTTCACCTGCTTGATATGGAGTCTCACAGGGACTCACTATATTCTACTCTTTGGGTCTGTTCGAAAACCTAGTAAGCTGCCTTGTTGCCTACCTAGACGGCTGCCTGAGTAGAGAGGATTCTAATAAGACATCAAACTTATTTAGACGCACTACTTAGACTGCGATTAGGCAGGTGTAGCCTAGTGGTTAAGGTACTGGTCCAGTAATTAGAAGGTTGCCGGTTCAAGCCTCACCACTGCCAGGTTGCCACTGTTGGGCCCTTGAGCAAGGCCCTCAACCCTCAATTGCTTAGATTGTATACTGTCACAGTACTGTAAGTCGCTTTGGATTAAAGCATCTGCTAAATGCTGAAAATGTAAAATGTAAATGATTACATCACCGCAGTTTTTGCTTACTGAGCTAACAGTTTAAACCAATGGGCTGAGGCTACAAAACCTGCTAGCATGCCAGCTAACATCCCCCATCATGTGGCACTGACAAGCTTAAATTTGCAAATAAATTACACTTGTACACCATTTATAACAATTAAAAAGAACTATGTTTGTTGCTCTGCATCTGTCCGAGCAAGGTTGTGCCGCATGGAATGCTGGGATTGCCTTCACCGCTAAGGGCACGTCGGATGCTCCCTTAAGGGCCCCTTAGTAGGCAGCATTTAAAGGCATCTAAGAATTCGGACAGCCTTCTTCTCTGAAGCACGCATAGGATGGCGTAAAATGCTGTCTATGTAGAGAGCGCACAAAATGTACAAACAGACCCAATATGCTTTTCCGTGACCATCCACCCTTCATGTAGGCGCCTTGACCAGCCATCAGAGGTTGCATTTGCATCAGTAACAAGAAACCACATAGACCTTTCTTCCTCAGGCATGGCCAGTTATGCCTGTTGGCTGCCCAGCCGGGTTGTTCTCAGCCATAATGGGTTAGTGCGTTAGACCACTGCATCCGGTGACCATATTCTTTCTGTTATTGCCTGCGGCAGAAATATTTAGTGAGTTCTATCTACAGTATTTGTTCAGAATTCCACATCTGCATCTCACTTGACCCCAAATGACTGTCCCAGCTCAGAGTTAAAACCCGCAGCCTTACACACGTTGTTCGATGGACATGGTTAATCTTGAGTGCTGGTGTGATGAAATCCAGATAAATGTTCCAAACTCCACTGACGAAAGGAAGTTAATGCTTTGAGGTCTGTTTTGTCTAACATCTAATAGCCTCTGTCATAATATAACACAGTTTTAATCTTTTATATCCAGACTTTCTTCTGCTGTCTGCTTTGTATCAGGTGTATCTTTGTTTGGCTAAGTTTATCCAATAGTGTTTATATTCCATGGCATTAAGGGATTGAGGTTCTCTAAATGGGGGGTGTAATTACATTGTCACTATCATTATTCCCATAGACTGATATTTTTAATCATGAATTTTGCACTAATATGTTTAAAATCTTTGATAAACTACACTTGAAATCTTCATGCTGGCAGCAACATCATATCACTCTAGATAGTGTGAATCTTGGAGACCTGAGTTCATCTGAACACTGAAAGATTTTCGATATCCTCCCTGTTCACACAGGTTTTCACTTTCCAATATACAGAAGGTTGCTTCAAACTGCACCAAAGTATGAGCAAAGTGTGAGTAGTGCACTGCGATTAACTGGTGTCCTGTCCAGAGTTCATTCCTGCCTGGCATCCAGTGTTTCCAAATCATGCCAGACACACTGTGACCCTGACCAGGATAAACACTATGACCTAATTGACTTGATTGTAATGCAAATGCACCATGAACAATCAGCAGTTACTGCTTGTTTGGACTCTTTATTTCAGTCTTCCTGTGTGTGCATGTTTATTTGAATTGCATTGCTTCACACTTTTAAATTAAGTTGGGCGCCCCTTCCACAAAACACGCATGCCTGGAAAGTGTCTTGCTGGAGATATAAACTGATTTTATCAAATTGATTTCATACATTTGTTAGTGATGGTTATGGCTTAAAATACAGTGGACCCTTGACTTACGAATTTCATTGGTTCCAAAGGGCTGTTCTTAAGTCAAAATGTTCGTTAGTTAAACCTATTTTTCCCATAAGAAATCATGTAAATAGAATTCATCCGTGCCAGACCTCCCAAACCCCCCCTTACCTAACATTTCTAATGTCTTAAATGGTCTTTTTTGTTATAAATACAGGTATATTTTCCCTTAATCTTAAATTATAGAATAGACGTTCCTGTAATAAAGAAATAAACAACAACACAGTAGTACTGTACATAAAACACATCATATTTCAGTACAGTACGTGTGCTGTACCATACACCATAATACATTGTATCTACCAGAAACAACAATAACTCTTACATTTCTCTGTTATTTCCCTCTTTATTTCAATAGCGTTGTATTTTGTAGGTGTAATTTCACGAAAGAATAACTTCCTTCTTCTCTCTCACTCACTGTCCCCTCTGTCTGATACACAGTGACAGCTACTGGCAGGAGTCATTATACAACAACTTAAAACTGCGCTTTCTCTGCACCTTCTCTGGGGACATTTTAATATAAAATGTTACAAAATATAAAGAAAACACCGGAAAAACACCGTCTGTTGTATGTTTGCTCACTGTATATATATATACAGTGTATCACAAAAGTGAGTACACCCCTCACATTTCTGCAAATATTTCATTATATCTTTTCATGGGACAACACTATAGACATGAAACTTGGATATAACTTAGAGTAGTCAGTGTACAGCTTGTATAGCAGTGTAGATTTACTGTCTTCTGAAAATAACTCAACACACAGCCATTAATGTCTAAATAGCTGCAACATAAGTGAGTACACCCCACAGTGAACATGTCCAAATTGTGCCCAAAGTGTCAATATTTTGTGTGACCACCATTATTATCCAGCACTGCCTTAACCCTCCTGGGCATGGAATTCACCAGAGCTGCACAGGTTGCTACTGGAATCCTCTTCCACTCCTCCATGATGACATCACGGAGCTGGTGGATGTTAGACACCTTGAACTCCTCCACCTTCCACTTGAGGATGCGCCACAGGTGCTCAATTGGGTTTAGTCCATCACCTTTACCTTCAGCTTCCTCAGCAAGGCAGTTGTCATCTTGGAGGTTGGGTTTGGGGTCGTTATCCTGTTGGGGATCATGCTCTGTTTCAGAATGTCACAGTACATGTTGGAATTAATGTTTCCCTCAATGAACTGCAGCTCCCCAGTGCCAGCAACACTCATGCAGCCCAAGACCATGATGCTACCACCACCATGCTTGACTGTAGGCAAGATACAGTTGTCTTGGTACTTCTCACCAGGGCGCCGCCACACATGCTGGACACCATCTGAGCCAAACAAGTTTATCTTGGTCTCGTCAGACCACAGGGCATTCCAGTAATCCATGTTCTTGGACTGCTTGTCTTCAGCAAACTGTTTGCGGGCTTTCTTGTGCGTCAGCTTCCTTCTGGGATGACGACCATGCAGACCGAGTTGATGCAGTGTGCGGCGTATGGTCTGAGCACTGACAGGCTGACCTCCCACGTCTTCAACCTCTGCAGCAATGCTGGCAGCACTCATGTGTCTATTTTTTAAAGCCAACCTCTGGATATGACGTCGAACACGTGGACTCAACTTCTTTGGTCGACCCTGGCGAAGCCTGTTCCGAGTGGAACCTGTCCTGGAAAACCGCTGTATGACCTTGGCCACCATGCTGTAGCTCAGTTTCAGGGTGTTAGCAATCTTCTTATAGCCCAGGCCATCTTTGTGGAGAGCAACAATTCTATTTCTCACATCCTCAGAGAGTTCTTTGCCATGAGGTGCCATGTTGAATATCCAGTGGCCAGTATGAGAGAATTGTACCCAAAACACCAAATTTAACAGCCCTGCTCCCCATTTATACCTGGGACCTTGACACATGACACCAGGGAGGGACAACGACACATTTGGGCACAATTTGGACATGTTCACTGTGGGGTGTACTCACTTATGTTGCCAGCTATTTAGACATTAATGGCTGTGTGTTGAGTTATTTTCAGAAGACAGTAAATCTACACTGCTATACAAGCTGTACACTGACTACTCTAAGTTATATCCAAGTTTCATGTCTATAGTGTTGTCCCATGAAAAGATATAATGAAATATTTGCAGAAATGTGAGGGGTGTACTCACTTTTGTGATACACTGTATATATATATATACAGGGTTGGATAATGAAACTGAAACACCTGGTTTTAGACCACAATAATTTATTAGTATGGTGTAGGGCCTCCTTTTGGAAGGGCGTCTTGGAAATGACATATACAAGTCCTGCACAGTGGTCAGAGGGATTTTAAGCCATTCTTCTTGCAGGATAGTGGCCAGGTCACTACGTGATGCTGGTGGAGGAAAACGTTTCCTGACTCGCTTCTCCAAAACACCCCAAAGTGGCTCAATAATATTTAGATCTGGTGACTGTGCAGGCCATGGGAGATGTTCAACTTCACTTTCATGTTCATCAAACCAATCTTTCACCAGTCTTGCTGTGTGTATTGGTGCATTGTAATCCTGATACACGGCACCGCCTTCAGGATACAATGTTTGAACCATTGGATGCACATGGTCCTCCAGAATGGTTCGGTAGTCCTTGGCAGTGACGCGCCCATCTAGCACAAGTATTGGGCCAAGGGAATGCCATGATATGGCAGCCCAAACCATCACTGATCCACCCCCATGCTTCACTCTGGGCATGCTTCACTCTGGGCATGCAACAGTCTGGGTGGTACGCTTCTTTGGGGCTTCTCCACACCGTAACTCTCCCGGATGTGGGGAAAACAGTAAAGGTGGACTCATCAGAGAACAATACATGTTTCACATTGTCCACAGCCCAAGATTTGCGCTCCTTGCACCATTGAAACCGACGTTTGGCATTGGCACGAGTGACCAAAGGTTTGGCTATAGCAGCCCGGCCGTGTATATTGACCCTGTGGAGCTCCCGACGGACAGTTCTGGTGGAAACGGGAGAGTTGAGGTGCACATTTAATTCTGCCGTGATTTGGGCAGCCGTGGTTTTATGTTTTTGGATACAATCCGGGTTAGCACCCGAACATCCCTTTCAGACAGCTTCCTCTTGCGTCCACAGTTAATCCTGTTGGATGTGGTTTGTCCTTCTTGGTGGTATGCTGACATTACCCTGGATACCGTGGCTCTTGATACATCACAAAGACTTGCTGTCTTGGTCACAGATGCGCCAGCAAGACGTGCACCAACAATTTGTCCTCTTTTGAACTCTGGTATGTCACCCATAATGTTGTGTGCATTGCAATATTTTGAGCAAAACTGTGCTCTTACCCTGCTAATTGAACCTCCACACTCTGCTCTTACTGGTGCAATTATGCAATTAATGAAGATTGGCCACCAGACTGGTCCAATTTAGCCATGAAACCTCCCACACTAAAATGACAGGTGTTTCAGTTTCATTGTCCAACCCCTGTATATATATATATATATATATATATATATATATATATACAGTGTATCACAAAAGTGAGTACACCCCTCACATTTCTGCAAATATTTCATTATATCTTTTCATGGGACAACACTATAGACATGAAACTTGGATATAACTTAGAGTAGTCAGTGTACAGCGTGTATAGCAGTGTAGATTTACTGTCTTCTGAAAATAACTCAACACACAGCCATTAATGTCTAAATAGCTGGCAACATAAGTGAGTACACCCCACAGTGAACATGTCCAAATTGTGCCCAAATGTGTCGTTGTCCCTCCCTGGTGTCATGTGTCAAGGTCCCAGGTGTAAATGGGGAGCAGGGCTGTTAAATTTGGTATTTTGGGTACAATTCTCTCATACTGGCCACTGGATATTCAACATGGCACCTCATGGCAAAGAACTCTCTGAGGATGTGAGAAATAGAATTGTTGCTCTCCACAAAGATGGCCTGGGCTATAAGAAGATTGCTAACACCCTGAAACTGAGCTACAGCATGGTGGCCAAGGTCATACAGCGGTTTTCCAGGACAGGTTCCACTCGGAACAGGCTTCGCCAGGGTCGACCAAAGAAGTTGAGTCCATGTGTTCGGCGTCATATCCAGAGGTTGGCTTTAAAAAATAGACACATGAGTGCTGCCAGCATTGCTGCAGAGGTTGAAGACGTGGGAGGTCAGCCTGTCAGTGCTCAGACCATACGCCGCACACTGCTTCAACTCGGTCTGCATGGTCGTCATCCCAGAAGGAAGCTGACGCACAAGAAAGCCCGCAAACAGTTTGCTGAAGACAAGCAGTCCAAGAACATGGATTACTGGAATGCCCTGTGGTCTGACGAGACCAAGATAAACTTGTTTGGCTCAGATGGTGTCCAGCATGTGTGGCGGCGCCCTGGTGAGAAGTACCAAGACAACTGTATCTTGCCTACAGTCAAGCATGGTGGTGGTAGCATCATGGTCTTGGGCTGCATGAGTGTTGCTGGCACTGGGGAGCTGCAGTTCATTGAGGGAAACATGAATTCCAACATGTACTGTGACATTCTGAAACAGAGCATGATCCCCTCCCTTCGAAAACTGGGCCTCATGGCAGTTTTCCAACAGGATAACGACCCCAAACACAACCTCCAAGATGACAACTGCCTTGCTGAGGAAGCTGAAGGTAAAGGTGATGGACTAAACCCAATTGAGCACCTGTGGCGCATCCTCAAGTGGAAGGTGGAGGAGTTCAAGGTGTCTAACATCCACCAGCTCCGTGATGTCATCATGGAGGAGTGGAAGAGGATTCCAGTAGCAACCTGTGCAGCTCTGGTGAATTCCATGCCCAGGAGGGTTAAGGCAGTGCTGGATAATAATGGTGGTCACACAAATATTGACACTTTGGGCACAATTTGGACATGTTCACTGTGGGGTGTACTCACTTATGTTGCCAGCTATTTAGACATTAATGGCTGTGTGTTGAGTTATTTTCAGAAGACAGTAAATCTACACTGCTATACAAGTTGTACACTGACTACTCTAAGTTATATCCAAGTTTTATTTCTATAGTGTTGTCCCATGAAAAGATATAATAAAATATTTGCAGAAATGTGAGGGGTGTACTCACTTTTGTGATACACTGTATATATAGAGAGAGAGAGAGAGAGAGAGAGAGAGAGAGAGACGGTTGGAGTTAACTTGTTCGTGACGTCACGTGTTTCGCGAATTTCAGTTCGTAATTCGAAATTTGTTCGTACGTTAAGTTGAAAAAGATCGTTCGTAACCGAAAATGTTCGTATGGTAAACCGTTTGTACTCAGGGGTCTACTGTATTCTGTCCACATACTTTTGGCTGTATAGTTTATACCAGTGCAATTTCTGACAGATCTCAAAAATGTCTTATTTTTTATGTACAAATGGAAAGATTATGGTTGCCATCACCAAGTGCTTTTATAAGCTTTCTTCACTGTTTTTTATGCTGTTGGTCAAGCCTTAGACCTGCAGACCTAAGTAACTCTTGTGCTTTGTGAAGATGTTTTTATTTGACAGATACTTTATCTTGGGCCACCTCACTCAGCCTTACATCTTAAACATGAAAGCCTCCTTTACTCTTTTACGATGCTTTATTTTCGGAATAAATTGTCATAATATTTCATAATGTTTCTCAAAGAAGCCACTGTTTGAAACCACCTCTCTTTTCATTTTGCCCTTCAGGTCTTTTAGAAGAGGAGTTTGGACGGCATGCAAAGTTGTGAAATATCTTCAGACAGCACAGATGATCCTCTTAGTAGCGGCTTATGCAGGCATCGACAACCGCGAATAGTAGTGATTGGTGCGGGCCTGGCCGGCCTGGCAGCCACCAAAACCCTCTTGGAGAACGGCTTCACCAATGTCACCGTGCTAGAGGCCTCGGATCGCATCGGAGGCAGAGTGCAAAGCGTTCAATTCGGTGAGACTAAATGAACCTTGAATGAACTATATTAATACGTTTTCATTAACTGATGGGAAAAAACTAATCTTGCAACTAATCTTGTCCTAGTACGACTGAACCCGAAACTTTATCATTCAATTCCAAACTACTTTTCTGGAATAGAATCAAGAATCTGTGATTTGTTAATTCTCTTACACTTTTATTTACCTGTCAAAAGTAAAGATTTCCAGTGTTTTCACTGAATTTGATGCCTGCAACACACTCAAAAAAGTTGAGTCAGAGTTATGTTTACCTTTTCTATTAATTTGTTAATCGTTTGGGAACAGATTACACAATTTTTTGCAGATTACCAGTGGAATTTTTGCTCATTCTTGCTTGATACAAGAGTTCAGCTGCATAACAGTCTGTGGTCACTGGTGTCTGATTCTCCTCTTTATGATGCACCATACAATTCATATGGAAGCAAGAAAAAGTGCACATGAACATGTCTACAAAGCCACACTGTGGTAGAGAGCACAGAATCTGACTTCTTCACTGACTTCCCAAGGAAAGATGTCTCCCTGATGGCAGTACATCTTTATAATATCTTAATATACATGCAAGTCACCCGTTCCATGACCGATGTTGACTTTTGCATCTTTCGCTGCTGACAGTCTGGATGGTCTGTTTTGTCTTTGGGACTAAGAACTGTTGCCAAAACAAACGGAAAACTAATCTGACCACTGTAGACCTTTTGGTCCGTCTGAGATGAGCTCGGGTCCAGAGTACTCTGTGGTGTTGATGTTTGGCCTTCTGTTTGCATAACAAAGTTACAGTTTCCATTTCTTAATAACAGTGGTGGACTGTATCAAGCGACAACTGTTGTGCAAAGAACTTCCATACAAATGTGGCAGTATTTGTTACTGGTACACAAGGGTTTCTTATGCAGTGTCATCTGAGGGCTCAGAAGTCATGCAAATTCAGTACTGGTTTCTAGTCTTGCCTCACACTAAGATTTCTCTGGATCTTTTCATGATATTACATATGGTTGATGTAAAAGATCTGAATTATGTGCAATCTTGTGGTAAGAAATGTTTGAACTGGCTAAAAATTCTCGAAAGTTTGGCACAAAGTGGTGAGCCATGACCCATCTTCCCTCAACTGTTACCAATTCACCTGAATGGAGTAACATAAATATTTTACAACTTTTTGCCTTGAATTTGCTATTGTGTTGTAGATATCAAATTTATAATATACAAAACCAGTCAGAGGAAACATTGATCATCTTTTCTTTGTGATTTTGTCAGTTAAATAAAGCTTCAAGCTAAATTGAGGAATCACAAATTCTTGTTTTTATTGTTTAAATTCTTCAAGAAATACAGTGTACATTTCACGTTTTAATTCTCATTTAATTCATGTCTAGATAAAGCCACTTTGGAACTAGGAGCTACCTGGATACATGGAGCTATTGGGAACCCCATCTACCACCTGGCTGAGGAAAACGGGCTTCTGGTCCACACTACGGAGGACGAACGCAGTGTGGGACGCATTAGCCTCTATGCCAAAAACGGTGTGGCTCACTACCAAACCAACAATGGCAGACGCATCCCCAAGGACCTGGTGGAGGAATTCAGTGACCTGTACAATGAGGTGAGAGGGCCTTGGCATTTAAGAATCCATAAATTAAAGTGACAGTCCAGCCAAAATTTGACTTCATTTGTACATTTTATACATGTACTATATGGTCTATATAAGCATGTGGACACCTCTACTAAATATTAGGTTTAAGTGTTCCAGCAATGCCTATTACTAACAGGTGTATAAAAGTATATTCAGTACGTACTTTGCAGTTTGTGGCAACATTTTGGTAAAGGTGTTTTCTTTATAGACCAAGTTTTGTGCACATGGGCAAAGTGAAGTTAGGACAGGACATGGTTTCACAAATTTCGTATGGAGGAACTCCTGCCATGACCTCATTTGAGATGAATTGGAATGTTAAGTGCGAGCCAGGACTTCCAACATTAGTGTCTAACAAATTCTCTCATCATCTTCATTGTGTCCAAATCCACTAGACCACTACAAAACAATGCTTTTGCATTTTGAATCATTGTATTTCTGCATGACTCAATCATGCCTCAGCTTTAACTCACTGACTGATGACCTTACATTCTCCTCAAGAATGTTCTAATAAATAATGAATTCAATCTTTCCTTAATACTGTTGTTCCTGCTATAACATGCCCCATTTCCTTTAGCCAGACTTAACAAGACTCAGACCAACAGTTGATAAGATCATTACTCATTCCTATTGAAGCAGATACAATCTCTGATTGCAAGTCGAATTCTGTGCCTTATTGCCAGCCAGAACACTCATACAGGAAGTTGCAACATTGTGTTGCATGACAACACTGGTCTGCGTAGACATGTACACTGATTAAAAAGACTGAACAATCCTGGAACACAAAGTCCTAATTAGAAATCATGACTAGTACAGTTTTAGATGAGGTCATCAACATGACACTGTACATTGTGTTCATGACAGACTGATTAGTAATCAGATATGCAATCGCATCAAGCGACCTTGGGCCTGTCTGGAAACCTAGTGAGCTGCCTTGCTACCTACTACCTGCCTCAGTAGAGAGGATTCTAATAAGACATCAAACTAAGGCAGATTATTTAGACGCAGTACTTAGACAGCGATTATGTCGCCACAGTTTTCGCTTACTAAGCTAACACAGTTAGCCTCAAGCCATTCAAATCAATTGTCACTGACAATTACACGTGCACACCTTTATACAAATTAAACATCAATGAGAATTTATTTACATTTGAAAAGAACTCAGTTCGTTGCTCCGCATTCGTCCATCATATTTTTGTATATTATTTATTATTCAATCAGATTATCGCTTAGAATTTAAGCACCTCAGTAGGCAGCATTTTAAGGTATCTAAGAATTCAGACACATTTCTTCTCTGGAGTGTGTATACGATGATGTAAAATGCATCTATATAGAGAGCTCACTAAGTTTTCAGACAGACCCCTATTCACATAATTTGTCTACCAGTGAGGGTATGTATGGTGGCTGAGTTTTTGTTTGGATGGGCTCTTTCATCAACGTGCATAATTACTGCAAAGCAGATTTTAATTAATGACTTAATTAGAGAGGAATCGAATGTCCGTTACACTTGAATACTGATGAATTGTGCCCTGCACTGTCGAGATGACATTAGCAGCTGCCTTGTTTATGCATATCTGTCCAGGATGAATTCCCAACTTGCACCAAATTCTAGCTGATAGTGAGTATTATTAAGGTTATTTGCAGTAATAATACTCAAACTATTATTTTCTTGGCTGTTAAACCTTTACGCTTATATTTACAAGTAGCATCAGTTATGCTCTAGTAAATACAATTCATAACATATTAATATTAACAAAATATTAATTTCTTTTTTTTTGTGGCATATTTTATTCATGTTATTAAAGTGACAACCCAGTGAAGATCTCAGTATTTTTAAATGTCCATTAAACTACTGATGGCTGCAGATTGTAGATGTGGCACATCCTTTCCAATATGTGCAGCATTAGTTGTAATTTCCAAAACTCATCTGGTCTGTGTGGTTCCTAATCAGCAGATTTCTCAATCAGTCTTGTGACCCACGTGAGGAGCATTTTCTCCCCTGCCCAAACAACAGTTTTTATTGCTTATGAGTTCACTTTCCGTCTTCACATACAGAAGACTGATACACACTACATGAAAAAAAGTATAGGGACACCCATTTAAGTTGCTGAAATCATGTGTTGCAGCCATAACTGAAATGCTTGGTTTAAAGAAACTCCAGTGGCCTGCACAGAGCCCTGACGTAAGCCCCACTGAACAGCGTAGCTTTATTACACGCATTTATAACTTTGATAATGGCACTTTGATACACTACTTGGCCAAAAGACAAAATATAGTAAATGCAAAGTTCCCAAGGGTGCATTCACATGAGAAATCAGCGCTTGGCTTGAGTGGTGTAGTAAAATGTCATCAAAGTGCACCACAAAATAAATATCAACTTGTGTGTAATAAACATCAAATCCACTCTGAAAGCATCCACATGTATCTATGTTTAGCTGGATTTTCCTCACTGTGTGGTGGTTTCACTTTTAAACTTGTGTTATAGCTCGGGGTGCTGAGAAATGGTGAGAATCAGGTTTTCTGCGAGAGTCGAAAACACTTAACATAAAAAAAGCATAATGTGGTTTAATTAGTGCTGGACAATAATTCGATATCGATATATATCGCGATAGAAAATGTTTCAATAACGGTGATATGATTTATAAACAAATTCGATCGATATGCATACGTCAGTACCAGGGATGGACTGGCCATCGGGAGGGTCGGGAGTTTTCCCGGTGGGCCGCTCTGTATGTGGGCCGCTGAGAGAGTGAAAAATAAATTCTATTTTAATATTCCTGAATAATAATCCTGAAGTGTACATTGGCCCACCACAGTATCCTCACTGCATGTCCATTGGCCAATCACAGAAATGTCCCTCCCCCAGGATAAACCGTAATCACAACCACCAGTACAAAAACTATGAATGAGTGCGAGATGGAGAAAGGGTCGAAAAAGCGTAAAGGAGGTGCAGAAAAAGCCTGTGATAAAACACAGAAAAAGCTGCAAGCAGATGCAGAAAAGTGCAGGAAACTGGACAACCTGTTTGGCAGTGAGGAACCACAGCATAGCCAGAGAGCAGAAAAGGAAAAGTTAGTGTTCAGTGACTCTGCTTCGTTAGTAACGCCGTTTAAGAAGAGACTGTGGGCCCATCTCAAATGTCGCCTATGCCCTACTTAGGGTACTTCCTAACAGTACAAAACATTTCTTTTAACAGTCGCTGAATGATTAATAAGTAGTTATCTAAGCTACTGTTGGATATCAGGGGCTTTAAACCAGCCGTTTTAAGGACGATTTTTGTAAAAGTTCTATGATATCATGTTCAACATAGTGCACTACATAGGGCGGTGGATATAATTTGAGACGGTACCATTAGTGTCCTCTATAATACAGAAAGGAAAATGCAGTTGTTCAGGACATTTTTAGAGTGATTATGTGCATAGCGCACATGGTTAATTTCCCTTGTCAACATATAAAGTATTTATTTTTTTGCTCATCGGAGCAATGCACTAATTTGGAACAAACGTGAATCACGTGTGAATAAAAGTGCGAAAAAAGCATATTTACCAGTGTTAAAGGTTTAATGAAAGAAAGGTTTAATTTTATTTCTTGCGGTTTAATGAGACAGGATGGGGAAATCCAATAGAACCATTTAAGAAATTGTAAATTTAATGTGTGTGATAGATGGATAGAACTATTAATCCCAAAGGAAAGTGTTGGAAATATTTATATATTTGTTTGTAGTTATTTTTTTATTATTTTAATTTTTATTATAGTGAGTTATTAACTTTAGTGGTAAGATAGATGAAAACTATTAATATCAATCATCTAACATTTGAGTAGGGGGTGATATGTGTGGCGCGATGTGCTTGTAGTGGGCTGGTGAAGAAAAAAGTCCAGGGCTGAATTTTGTTCCCAGTCCAGCCCTGGTCAGTACGTGATGACGTGCGCCACAGGCACGAAGTCAGTGCTCAGCGTTACCGCTGTGATTACACTCCGCTGCAACACGGTGGATATTAGCGGCTAAATGAGTTCAACAGCTGTGAGTGAACGAGCATCCACAGTTACAAAAGAAGCAGTAGAAATAGTTGATAAGAGAGGAAAGACTGTATTTTTTTCTGTATTCTTTAAGCACAACATCTGCTGCAGCAAATTCTGCAGCAACTCTTAAGCACTTTTTATATTCTTTATCCTGGTTGAGCACTTTTGTTCGAAAATGTTTACATACAAATAATAATCAGTCCATGTTGTGGATTAAAGTTAGTTAAGACCAGAGGTGGAAAGTAACGAATTACATTTACTCGCGTTACTGTAATTGAGTGTACTTTTTTGTTTTTTGTGTACTTTTTTTTATTATTTTTTTTTTTTATTTTTACCCCTTTTTCTCCCCTTTTTAGCGCATCCAATTGTTCAATTAGCATCGTGCTTCCTCTCTGTCTATGCCGAACCCTGCCCTGACGGAGGTGATTGAAGCTAACCCGTATCCCCTCCGAAACACGAGCAGCAGCCAGATGCATCTTTGCCACCCACACATCGACGAGTTTGGCGCCACCTAGCGTTGCATGCGGAGAGACACACCCTAAGGGCACCCCCTCCCATCTCTGTGTAAGCGCCTCCAATCAGCCGGCAGAGAACGCAATCGCATTCTGACAGAGAGAGACCCACATCCGGTTCTTTGTCCCACCCCCCACATGAGCAACCGGCCAATCGTTGCTCATATAGCCACTCAGCTTCGAACCGGTAAAGCAAGGCTGGATTCGATACGACGCTTCTCAGAATCCAGCCCTGGTTGCAGCGCGTTTCTTTTTACCGCTGCGCCACCTGAGCGGCCGTACTTATACTTTTTAAAGTAGATTTCACAGCCTGTAATTTTACTTTTACTTCAGTATGTTTTGTATTAAGAATTGTAATTCGCTACATTTTAAATAAGATCCGTAACTGAGTAAAATAATAAACGCCAAAGAAATCGCGTCTGGGAAACTGCTGCAGTGAATTCTGCGACGGGGAGTCGGATCTTTTGTCTCGGTTCCTTTTAAAGAGCCGTATATATACATAAAGCGTGAATCGATTCCTTTATTTCAGTTTAAAGGGCCGTTCAATAGATTCAAATAATTCTACGACACATCACTAGTGGTTATACAGTTTAAAAAAGTTTTATGGGACTAAAAGGACACATTACACACCCCTAAATGTTTTAAATGTTGTATCAACATGAATTAAAAACAACTATTGTGAGATTTATATCCACTTGTCCTGTTTGCATTACACAGAAGAGACCCCCCCCCCCTGCTGTTAATAAAGTAACTAAGTAACGTTTACTCTGAGTACATTTTACCTTTTACTTGAGTAGATTTTTAGACTAGTAACTTTACTCGTACTTAAGTAAAAATTCATTAAAGTAATAGTACTTTCACTTGAGTACAATATTTCAGTACTCTTTCAACCTCTGGTTAAGACATATGTTAATATATTATATTATATATTGTCAAGGCTTATGTTTATTTGAGAATGATGTCGTGTTTTTGTCTGTATACAAATGCTGAATACAAGTAAAAGGTGAAAGCTAATTTATTTGTATTATTATTATTATTTCTAAAATATTATGCAGTTGTAAAGGGTGAGATTTCATAGACTTTGCAAATAAATTTTTCAGAGGTTTGCAGGTACAGCCTTTTAATGTTGGTGTTCCTGGCAGTTTTTCTGACATTTGTATTATTCATATCGATATCGGAATTATATCGTATCGACCGAAATTAGGAGTTATATCGTGATATAAATTTTAGCCATATCGTCCAGCCCTAGGTTTAATGTACTAAAACAATGACCTTGAAACTTCTCTTAATTATTACTGAGAACACTCACTTGTTGTTTTAGTACAATATGTCACGTTAAGCGTTGTTCGTACTGAGCCACTTTTACCATGTCATTTCAAACAGCTCGTCTTATTGGAGATGCTTTGAAAAGGTCAGCAGCAAACTGGGTAAAAGGTCAGTCAAGTGAATCTGAGCACCGTGGCAAATGCAAACATCGCGAGCCCCATAGAAAACAATGACACAGCCAGCGCAAAAAAACGTTTTGCTGCTTCTCATGTGAATGCGCCCTAATAGGTCGAATAGGTCAGTGGACTGTGACTGATCTTTTTAAGACCTACCAATTTTGCCAAAAATAAATATTTAAACCTTACACAAATTTTACATTATCATGGTTAAAAGGAACAGATGCCAGGTAAAATAATACAAGCCCAAATAAATCAGCCACGCTTGTTGAAAATAAGGAGAATGTGTGGCCATGCAGCGTTCGGCATTAAGCAAGTGTGTATGAGACAGTTCATCTAAAGAAAAAAGATCTTGAACAGAAATTAAAACACTGACTGTACACACAGGCTCAGTCTTTTTAGTGTGTGGTGCGTGTTTCTGAAAATTGACTTATAGGTAATACTGGTAATTGGGGCAGTGATCTAAAAACGTTAAGAACTACCGCTCTAATTCATTTCCTCAGACCAGCTCATGACTTCAAAGCTGCATGTGTTTGGGATTAAGCTTTGACCTAATTATACAATAAGTACGGTTTAACTCATTATCGTATAAATATTTCTGTTTTGGTCTCTCTGTCCTCTGGGCATAGGTGTACGAGCTGACTCAGGAGTTCTTCCAGAATGGGAAGCCGGTGGGTGCTGAGACTAAGAACAGCGTGGGCATTTTCACACGAGACCTGGTGCGGAAAAAGATCACGATGGACCCTGATGACTTCGAAAGCACAAAGAAGCTCAAGCTGTCCATGCTTCAGCAGTACCTTAAGGTGAGTTCAAGCTATACCAAAACTCACAGGGTGTCTTACCAAGCATACTGTTAAACTGAAAGGTACCATGTCGCCACACCTGTTCATACTTTATTTATTTTTGCCTTTTTTACCCTAATTTCCTCCCAATCTAGTCTTCCTCCTAATCCAGTTTCGCACAGTGAGAGTCACACACTACTCCCATTGTACCTCGTCTCTGTGCAGGCGGCATCAATCAGCCAGCAGAGGTCGTAATTAATTTAATTAGTTATGAGAAATCCTCTCCGATGTACACTTTACGAACGAGCCAATAATTGTTCGTGTAGGCGCCCAGCCTGCCGGTAGCAGAGCTGAGATTTGAACTCACAAGTTCGAGATTAACCACTGCACCACCTGAGCACCTATTTTGGGCCTTTATTTTTACAAATTTGTCACATTAACTGGATTCATGTCCTCATACAAAATGTAGGAAAGTACCAGGACATGAGAAATTCTCCAATGTATTTAATAAAGAAAAAAGAAATAAAGAAATAACTGCAACTTTAGCAGCAACAAATGCAACCCAATTCATCTGATTACTGCAGATCAGTTTATGGCGACGTTTTTGAGATCAAACAATCATGAACTGTCCATTTAAGGTCCAGCCACAGCATCTGACAGGGTTTCAGTCATTTATATTTATTTAGATATTGAGGGTCAACTTGCTTTTGTAATTTATAAAAGGGTCTTGTTGCATAATTCAGTTGCACTTGAGCTTTAGATCACAGGCAGATGATTGGACATTCTTCTTTAGATTCCAAAGCTGCAAATAATCTACCTTCATGCTGCCAATAACATGTTCGGTTGTTGATATGATGTTTTTTTATTGTAAAACCCTATTTTGGTTTTATGCCAAATGTAACAGCAACAATTTCTTCCAAAACAGTTCCGTCTTTGACTGATGAGACTTGCAAATCATCAAGGTTTTATTCTTAGATACGTCATCAGTGCACTCTTTATGAGATTTTGCTACTTCTGGAAAAATCTTTTGTTGCTTTAAGTTTTTTTGTCCATATGAGGAAAGAAACCACCCGAGCACTCTGCACAGCACTAAATATTTCTTGGAAAACCATCCTAATAAAGTGGAAATCCAAAAATTCTATTAGCATCGCCCACTGGTGACTATATCAGTGGAGAAGTTATTATTAAAAAAAGTGAATTTGACACAATCTGGACACTCTTCATTACGTTTCTACAGCAATAGATTACAGTCTAAAAGAAACAGTAAGATACAAACATAAATAAATAAGACACAACCCCAGAAAACCATATATACAATATAATTTATTGTGTAAATTGCACAGATCTTATTTTGTGCTGCTGTTTGTACATATAAGGTATTGAGTTGAGAGATGGCTCCAAATGAAATCCATGCACTGCAATGGATTCAGATGAAGAACTTTGTTAAGACAAGCTAAGCTTGATATGAAATCATAATGCCTTTATTTTCAGCACTTTACTGGGCTTCTATGTGTCCATATAAATAGGTCAAGTTTGACTGCATCAGTTTGAACTAAGGTCTGTGGCCAGAGAAAAAAGCCACTGCTGGTAACACGTTGTCTGGGTTGATATGTGTAATACAAGAAAGAATATTTAAGTTGCAAAATAAATTCAATCATAAAACCACCTTAAAATACATGGTTCCTAAACTTTTGACTTGAGAACCCTTAGACTCGTGTAGCCCGGTTTGGTCCAGTCAGTTTAAAAGGTTAAGAACTACACATCCTATGACGTATGTTTAAAATCCTGAACTCACATGTCTGCACTTTCACTTCTTGTTTTTCTGTACTGAATGTAGTTTGAACTGATCTTGACTGGAAAAGGCTGGTTTAGCAAAATAATGCAACTCTTCTGCAGTTTCACACTAACCACAGTCTACGATTGCTTAAAAAGAGCTTACTATGGTGTATTGTAAGTGCACAAATGCTCGAGCGTGCATGACCTTACATGCTTACTCATAATATCTAATAGGAACATCTGGTGCTTACAAACCACAACTACCAAACCACATCGCAATCCAGCGTAGCCCAGTGTTACCGTGAGGTACAGCTGCGTTCATTCTCTACCATCTTTTTCTGACTGTATTATCACAATGCAGTTTACAAATGATGGGAAACGGAAATAAAAACCTAAAATAAGAACTGATCGCACAAGTTTCTCGTTGCATTAACATAGAGCAGGAACTAGTGCATGTCTAGCCTTTCTTTTTTTATACAGGCTTCTTCCTACTCAATAAAACTTGTGAAAAAAAGCCAGCTAGTAAATTTCAGTTCAAAACATTTAGAAGATGATAGTGAAAGTGATGTGTGAAGAGAAAAACACCAATAACGGATGTTCTGTCCTCAGTTAGGACCTGTCTGTGACCTTTCTATGCATAGTGAGGTAGTCAAAGTATAACTTAAGACTTAAAAAGTGAGTGAGGAAACTCTTTAGTGGCTTAAGGCAGGGTTTTTCCAAAAAAATGGGTCACAGAGAAAAAATAATGATAATTAAATAAACTTGTACGCGAACGGTGGGTAGCACTGTCACCTCACAGCAAGAAGGTCCTGTGTTCGATCCCCAAGCGGGGTGGTCTGGGTCCTTTCTGTGCAGAGTTTGCATGTTCTCCCCGTGTCTGCGTGGGTTTCCTCCGGGAGCTCCGGTTTCCTCCCACAGTCCAAAAACATGCAGTCAGGTTATTTGGAGACACCGAATTGCCCTTTAGGTGAATGGGTGTGTGTATGTGTTCCTGCCCTGCAATGGACTGGCGCCCCGTCCAGGGTGTTACTGTGTGCCTTGCGCCCATTGAAAAGCTGGGATAGGCTCCAGCACCTTCGTGACCCTAATTCGATCCCCCAGGCGGGGTGGTCTGGGTCCTTTCTGTGCAGAGTTTGCATGTTCTTCCCGTGTCTGTGTGGGTTTCCTCCGGGAGCTCCGGTTTCCTCCCACAGTCCAAAAACATGCAGTCAGGTCAATTGGAGACACCGAATTGCCCTATAGGTGAATGGGTGTGTGTGTGTGTCTGCCCTGAGATGAACTGGCGCCCCGTCCAGGGTGTTACTGTGTGCCTTGCGCCCACTGAAAAACTGGGATAGGCTCCAGCACCCCCCTGCGACCCTAATTGGATAAGCTGTTAAGAAACTGAGTGTACAGCCCTTGTGAAGGCTTTACATTAAATCTTGTATAGAGAAGGTAAGATGCATTGTGTTGCCTGGGTCGCGTAAAATGTTATGAACATAATGTGGCTCGCTTGGGTCTCTCTAATGTTTGACTGTTCTACAATAGAAATGTTTGTCTGTCTCAGGTGGAGAGTTGCGAGAGCAGTTCTCCCAGCATGGACGAGGTGTCTCTGAGTGAGTTCGGAGAGTGGACCGAGATCCCAGGTGCCCACCACGTCATCCCAGATGGCTTTGTCAAAGTGGTGGAACTACTGGCTCGTGAAATCCCTGCTCGCATGCTACAACTCAGCAAACCCGTCCGTCGCGTTCACTGGAACTACAGCGGCCACGACGCCGACTCAGATGCAGCTGACCACAACCACGACCAGCGGCCCGGGCCGGCCCCGGTACGCGTCGAGTGCGAGGACGGAGAATGGTACCTTGCTGATCACGTGGTGGTCACAGCCTCTCTAGGTGTCCTAAAGAAGGCCCATGAAACACTGTTTGCTCCGGCGCTTCCTCTGGACAAGGCCCTGGCCATCCAGAAGCTGGGCATTAGCACTACTGATAAAATCTTCTTGGAGTTCGCCGAGCCCTTCTGGAGCCCAGAATGCAACAGCATCCAGTTTGTGTGGGAGGAAGAGGCTCACCTGGAGAGCCTGGTCTATCCAGAGGAGCACTGGTACAAGAAGATCTGCAGTTTCGACGTGCTGTACCCACCTGAGCGCTATGGTCATGTGCTGAGCGGCTGGATTTGCGGAGACGAGGCTTTGCACATGGAGCGCTGTGATGATGAGACCGTGGCCGAGATCTGCACCGAGCTGCTTCGCAAATTTACAGGTTAGTGGAAAAATGTTAGAATTAAAATTACTAACAAGCAGTTATTTTGTTCGTTAAGTACTATTCAGTAAAAGCAAGTGACTGAATACTCAGCATTTAAGACAATTCATGGTCATTTATGGTTCCAAAAATACAATTCAGAGAAGCACCTCCGCAATTTACAGTGGGTGTGGGGTTCTTGGGGTCGCACACACAACCGTTTCTAAAAATAAGAGCTAAATTATCATCCAAGTTGTGTGTAAGTGTAGGAGATGATGCAGTTAATTGCTTATTATTCATTGGGTCTGTCTGAAAACCTAGTGAGCTCTCTACATAGACGCATTTAACGCCATCCTACGCTCTCCCGAAAAGAAGGCTGTAAAAATTCTTATGCCTAGTTCACACTACATGATTTTTGCCCTGGTTTTACTCGCTGTCAGGTCGCCGCTAGATGTAGCAGCTCAGAGGCCACTCTGCGTTTGCTTAGGGCTCAAAAATCGACTCACCGAGCGCTGGCGGACTATTTAGCATGTTAAATATCTGGACCAGTCTGCGAGTCAAAACCCTGTAGTGTGAAAAGTGTTACGATCAGGTTGCGAGTGCTATGTCAAACTACAGCCAATGAGAACGCAAGATACGGGGTGAGGGAAAACCCGGGGGACAGGGGCATAATATGATTTCTATCAGAATACATCGGCACACACACAAGGTTTACAGTATTTGTGATCTTATCATTCACGCCAACCATAATACCCACGCTGCATTGCAAAAATATTTATTAACCTCCAACTCACTACAGAACAGACCGAGTTTCGGGTAGCCCAATCCACTCTGATTCATTTATTTTTCCTACTTGCTTCTACGCTGCACATCAGCACACGTGTAGTGGGAAATCCACAACGACTTCAAAGACTCCCGATTGCAAGAAATCCAGTTGTGTAGTGTGAACTGTACAGCGATCCGACGGCTCCGAAAGTCGTGTAGTGTGAACTTGGCATTGGATGCCTTAAAATGCTGCCTGCTGAGGTGCCTTATTTCAAAGTGATAATCTGACTGAATAACAAGGGAGCATCCGATGCTTCCTTAGTGGTGAAGGCAATCCCAGCATTCAGTGCGGCACAAGTTTTCTCACAAAAAAATACAAATATGGAGGACACATTTTAATAACACATTTTAAATGTAAATAAATTCTCATTGATTTTTAATTTGTATAAAGGTGTATAAGTGTAATTTATTTGCAAATTCCAGCTTGTCAGTGACAGTGCAATCGTTGTTGGTATATGGAGGGAGATGTTAGCTGGTATGCTAGTGGCTTGTGCCACTTCAGCCCATTGGTTTGAATGGCCTGAGGCTAACTGTGTTAGAGAAAACTGCAGTGACGTAATTGCTGTCTAGGTAGTGCATCTAAATAATCTGCCTCATGAGTTCGATGTCTTATTAGAATCCCTAGGTCTTCCCACAGACCTACTGTCTGTTGTTCCTGCTGCTTTTATGTAGTCCTGCATACACTAACAAAGTGGCGACTGCCCCCTACTTTCCTTATCATTAGTTTTAGGAGCAAGGGGTGTGTAATGGACCAACTATACTAACAGGGATGTTAAAGCTCATGTGGCCGTGGCTCTGAAGCATTTTCCATTTAGATTTTTGTGTAAATAAAAATACATTATTATTGTTTTTATTGGAGGAGGAAATCTACAATTAACTATTGTAAAACACATTACACAAGTGAATTCATCACTAAATTCTACATCATATTTGAAATTTTAGCACTGCAGGATGATTCAACTAATTAATCACCCAGTAGTAAACACTTACTCCATCATCGCTCAGTGACTCTCTACCATAAGCGGACTCACCTTTCCACTTATTTGACGTAAACACAGACCAAAAATATGTCATTGCCTGTCAGGGTTTTGTATTCCCTAAAGCAACCTGCCATTTCTGCATGGTGAGTCACTCAGGGACCTTCACATCTGTTCATATCATTGCTAACCCAATGCATTGTGCAGTTAGGGCTGTAAAGCTACATATATTATTTAGCCATACACATTATGATTATGTAACACAAGGATTTCAGACAAGTATACATAATAATCCTGAACGCCTGTTTTAAACACTTTGCCGGTTAGCCGTGGAATGGGACTGTTAGAATAGCTGATTAGTTATTTGCATCTGAAATGGGTTTGGCAGCAAATGAAAGGTTAACTATATGCAAAGGGTGGGACTGAAAATTGTTTAGGCGGAACTGTCAAGTTTCACAAGTTCTAAGGTGGCGGTTTTGATTATTCATTAGGTAGCGCACACGCCTTTAAATTCACTATTCTGAAAGATTGTTAGGAGTCTGTGGCTCGTCTGTCAGCCCATATTCTCATTCAAAATTATAGTTTAAAGATTTTAAACCATTTTGTGTATACTCATACAAAAAAGATAGTCAAAAAGTCGTGTCCAGGAAGCTCCTATGGGCCTGACACCTATAGTTGGATGCTAAATTATCATGGGCTGTTAATTTCTTATGATTTAAGAAAGAAAATATTACGACTCACTGTAACTGATATTGAACCACAAATGTCTATGATGTGGTTGCAGAAACAGGTTCGGCCATCGCATTGAATAAGGAAGGGCTGTATTATCTGTTTGAAGTAAATATTTAAATCAGCGTGAACAATGTTAATTATATTATTTTTAGCTTGTCAAGATCTTTCACAATGGTTTCTGGGCGAGGGTTGATGTGTGTGTGTGTTAGGCATATGTCCAAAAAGTGGTTAAGGTACTGGACTAGTAAACAGAAGGTTGCCGGTTCAAGCCCCGCCACCACCAAGTTGCCACTGTTGGGTCCTTGAGCAAGGCCCTTAACCCTCAATTGCGTTCCACTCATTGTGTAAGTCGCTTTGGATTAAAGCGTCTGCTAAATGCTGAAAATGTAAAATAACAGATGCCTTGTAATAATAATACCATAAACAATGATTACCAAACATTTTGACCTAGGCCTATGTAAATCTGTTTTTTGTATTGGCTGCTTATTACATGCGCACAAGTGTTTTCTATTACTCACTTGGTTGGACAAACGCTGACGGGCCGGCCTCATGCTTAGCAAACGAAGACTGCTAGGAGAAGTACTGGCCTTTACATAACTAGTACAGGCAGATGTTTGGAACGATACCGCTTTCATATGTAATAAAAGCACTATATTATAAAAACAATATTAGTTATGAAGAAAATAGATTTTAAAAAGTAGTTATAGGGCACTGCTCCACAGCACATCTGGTGAGAGATGTGTCTGATAAAGACACATTTATTTAGACTTTTCTATTTAAAACCTTTAAAGCAGTGGCCTTCCTACTCAATACCTGGACCCCCCCCCCAGGTCATTAGTTAGCTAAACTGTAACTTCAGGCAAAACTTAGAAACTAGCTGATGTCAGCATTCCTTAAAATGCAGTCGACACAATCTAATTTAGAAAACAAGAAGTTAGGATACTGTGTTGTACGCTTTAACCCTGTTTACAGTAATGCTAAAGCTTATTGGTGTATTACAGGCTGGCCATTTTAATGTATTAGTGCCGATTTAGGGAACCTCAGCAATGTTACTATATTAAGTGCTACTATATTAAAACTATTGAGGGAAAGTTATTATTTCTTGTGAAATTCTCAGCTGTTAAAAGTTTTTTGGCCACAGACAAAAAGTCACATGACTTAGCAGGGTCTCCGTGTTCAGCACTAAGATTTAGGAAGTGAGAGAGATGGAAAAAATGTACGTAAACATGAGTGTATGTAATGCTGCATTCACGTGTTACAAGTATGTGGTTGCCAGAGATCTTAAAATTCATTGTGGGTTTTTGAGTCCCCCAGATTTAAACACTACATGCTGTGTTCTGCAACATGCTCAGCAGTCTTTATCCATTTTACATTACTGCACCAATTTATGTTATTTTATTTTTCAATTTTTGCAGTAGGAATCCACGTCTTTTGACAGTAGTTCATCTCACTGTAGGCCCTGTTCAGGTGTTCATTGTAGTGCTTTTTTTATTAAAGGCTCATAAAGTTGTGTCCAGGAAGCTCCCAGGGGCCTGACACCTACAGCCGGGTGCTAAATTATCATGCGTTGTTAAAGCATGATTTAGGAAAAAGATCTTCCAGCTCTTAAAAGGGATTAAGCCGGTGGAGACTTTTTTCCGTCTGCACTTTAGAACTTTCCGTAAGAGGTTCGATTTACATCAACTGATTACAGAGGATATAAAAGTAGCTCAAGTTTATTCTGGCATCATATTAAACCACTTGGAAATAACCCCGTATTTGCTGCCTGTGATACAATCATGCGAAACAATTATTGCACAATTCACCAGACGAGTAAGTATACCATTATTGATTTCTTACTGAATTTAACAGCTGGCATAGAGCGTGAAAACATTGTTCGATCCTCAACTGTAAATAGCTCATCTGTAAGGCTTTGCAAGTCTTTGTAATTGTGATTTAGTTGCATTTTATGTGGTGTTTCTCTTTAACAATGCCCGTTTTAGCCGGTTCTTATATCATTCTTTTGTTCTTCACAGGAAAGCAGAACATTCCAAAACCAAGACGTATCCTGCGCTCCTCATGGGGCAGTAATCCCTACATCAGGGGTTCTTACTCATTTACCCGTGTGGGCTCCAGCGGAGGAGACGTCGAGCGGCTGGCTGAGCCTCTGCCCTACACCAAGAGCACCAAGGCTCCAGTGAGTGTCAAAACTTACTACTTAACACTTGTCTTTCTTATCTTCGCATTAATATTAGATGGTTTGGATCTGAATTTGCAACAGTATTTTCTGAGCAAGTAACAGGCTGCAGTAAAAGACTAAGGAGACATATGGAACATATGAACATAGAAACATATGACCATGAACGTTCCACAAGATTTTGGTCTGTCTGTGGGAATTTGTGTCTACTTAGTTAAAAAGACACAAGCATTTGTGGGGTCACAATAGACAATTAACATAACAAAAGACTCCACACCTTTCGTTAACCTATAAAAGACATATCACAACCTTTCCTGCCATTAACATAGCCCAAGAGCAGACATGGCATTAAAAACAAAATTTTGCAATTTCCCCAGTTCTTCTCCCAATCTAGTTAAATCCGGTTACCTGATTGCATTACGCTTCCTCTCTACTGCTGCTGACGTCTGCTCCTGACTGAGGAGAGCTGTGACTAACACATGCCCCCTCCGATGCGTGTGCAGTTGCCGACTTCATCTTTTCACCTGCACAAGATGAGTTCATATGGGGCTCAGTCTCATGCATGGAGAGTCACGCACTGATCCCATTATCCCTTGATCTGTGCATGTGCTGTCAATCAGCCAGCAGAGACCATAATTGCAGAATTGAAGCTGTTGGAACACTGTATAGATTTTAGAGTAAGCGAACATTACTAATAACATAGAGAAAAGAAGCAGCTTCTAAGTCATGGTAGATCTGTGTTTAGGGTTTTTGTATTGCATTATCTGGACAAATTTCCCATCAGTATAGGCTGACATTTTAGGATTTACATTTTAGTACTTTATTTATATCTAATAGAGCTTGAGACTGTCATGAAGAATGTGAACAGCCTAAATCAGGACAGGCAAAGCTAGAGATGTATCTAAGAAGACTTGCAGATGTAATTGCTGGTGAATATGGTTTCTAAATATTGATTAAACGGTCTGAATAGTTTTTACAAACATGTTTTCTTTTGTCATTATGGTTGATTCAGTATAAATTGAAAAAAATCTACACTTGTACAAATGGCAGTATGTCCATTTAAAATTAAATCCACAGCAGAAAGTCAAGGAGTCTAAATACTTTTTGACTCCACTGTGTGTTTGTCATTTAGACACAGAAAAACAATAGTTGCAGAAACCAATGAAAGCCCAAGACTGTGATTGTTAGACAAGTGAAATAAGGCTTCACATTCAACATTTTTTTCAATCATGATTTAAACATTTTTGACATTTTCCTGAAGCTGTACCTGTGTAAACAGGCTTCAGTCCCTCTCTACCTGTTTTTTTCCTCCTCCCTCAGCACTAACATGCAAGTACAAATTTTAAAGGAACAGTCTGAGCCAGCACAACACTCCCAGCAAAAGATGCAGTACAGCCAGAAATCACTTGATTAAAAATAACCACCGCAATCTAGGCATAAATGGCACAGAGCGTTTCGACAAGTCAAGCTAACTGCTCCTGGACTCGGTTTTATTAGTGCACTGGACGTTAATGCTTGAATTTACGCATTATTTTTTTCTTTGCCTCCAGCCGTTACAGGTGCTGTTCGCTGGCGAGGCCACACACAGAAAATACTATTCCACTACCCATGGTGCTTTGTTGTCTGGTCAGAGGGAGGCGGACCGTCTTGTTGAGCTGTACCAAGACCTCTTCAATGCAGAAACCACAAAACCCTAACTACCAGGATGAATAAATCAAAGCAGAACCACTAACTCGTGATTTTTAATCTCTGTATTCTTAATGACTAAACTTGTATTAAAAACTAGTAGGGGCATTAAACCAATAACAACAAAAAAGAATCTTGTTTAACATGTATGTAGATTTATAGATATTTAGATATTACTGGAGATGTACTGTACAAGGCTGCCAAGTTTGGTGCCAGCTTTGGTTATCTTTCACTAACTGTTTTTTAATTAATGAGTTATATGTTTATAACACAACTGTAATTTAACTTTTTTGTAAGTGCCTTCTGTATTTAATGGTGTCTTTTAAAATAAAACCACTGTGGCAAAGAATAAACTGTATATTACTGTGCAACTTTAACATGAAACAATTACTCAATGTGATAAAAATTAATTTACATTTTCTTCATTTAGCAGATGCTTTAATCCAGAGTGACTTACAGAAGTGCTTCCATAGTGAATATTACCGTACTCTAGTTTAAGTAGACAACAGTCCAAGAACACAAATCTGCCAAAACCCTGATAGAACCAAAAGTGAGAGCAATAGTAAGTAAGTACATGTCAGCTTAAGTGTTTAGTAAAGAGGTGGGTTTTTGATCGTTGCAGCAGTAGGGTGATGTGGTAGTGTTTAGGTTGGTTAAGAACCATTTTGAATGAGTTGCAAGGATTTAATAGTGGACATAGGAGCACCTGCCAGGAGGGAGTTGCAGTAGTCCAGCCGTAAGATTACAAGTGACTGGACCAGAATCTGAGTGGCTTCAATGGAGAGAAATGGCCGAATCTTCTACATGAGAAGAGAAGGTCAGCTGGTTATCCAGGACAACACCAATGCTTCTTACATTATCAGACGGTCTGATTTGGGAATCATCAAGAGAGATGACTAGGTCCTGGGTTGGAGATTGATCTCCAGGAATAAGTAACAGCTCGGTCTTCCTGGGATTAAATTTTAGATGATGAGCTGACATCCATTTTAAGATATCTTGCAGACTTGCTGAGATGTGAGCTGAGACTTGTGTGCTGAAGGAGGAAATGACAGAATGAGCTGAGTATCATCTGCATATGAGTGGTAAGAGAAGCCAGTGGAGACTATGGTCTTACCAAGAGAGTGGGTGTAAATGGAGAATAGAAGTGGGCCAAGTACAAATCCCTGAGGAACACTGGTTGAGAGAGTGCATGGAGAGGATATAGATCCCCTCCATGACACCTGGTAGGAGCACCCTTCCAGGTAGGAGGCCATCCATTGCCATGCTGAACCATAAAATGACAGAACTATTCAGTACTTTATGTTGTGGCTTTATTAGCCTGAGCATTGTATCAAACTATTGTCACACTGACTGACTAAATTGACGGTCGATGAAGTTTTTTGTAGATTTTGAGTGGAACGTAACAGATACCTGAAGGGGTAAAGTCCTTCCTTCCCGTGGAAGTGGATCTATGTATACATGCCAGCAGTGTAACTAGATTCTTATGGGCCTCATTTTAAAATTAATTGTTAAAAAAGTAAGTCCTCCAGAGATTAATAGCCTAAACAGTCTTGTCTCACAATGGATAATTCAATCTACTCTTCAAAGTTTCTGGTTGACTTTGAGATTACTGTTGAAATTAGTTGACCTAACTGACTGTCAAAGTGGTTTTTAGTAGATTTTGAATGAAACGTGACAAGTCAATTTTATTTGTATAGCGCTTGTTACAATAGACATTGTCTCGAAGCAATTTTACAGAATTCAGGACTGACAGACCAAAAAACCTGTTGAGCAAGCCAAGGGTGACAGTGGCAGGGAAAACTCCCTTAAAATTACAGAAAGAGCTATGCGAGGAACCAGACTCAGCAAGGACCTCCATCCTCCTTGGGTGGGCTGGAGATTGTACTGTACTGTACTGTACTGTACAAGGCTGCCAAGTTTGGTGCCAGCTTTGGTTGTCTTTCACTAATTGTTTTTTAATCAATGAGTTACATGTTTATAACACTTTTTTTTGTAAGTGTCTTCTGTATTTAAAGTGGAACTGGTTCTATGTATACATGCCAGCAGTATAACTAGATTCTTATGAGCTTCATTTTTAAATGAATGGTTAAAAAAATAACTGGTCCTTCCAAAATTATTAGCCTAAACACTTTTACAAAATCCTGTCTCACAATAGATGATTTAACCTACTCTTGAAAGTTGAGATTTTGAAAGGGGCAAGGTCTAGTTAGTGGGTCCAGTAAAGATGATAGTGAGGCTGATTGGCATGAGACCTAGTTTGTTTGCCATTCCCGCATTGGCAAATTCACGAATGTGGAAATTAATTAGATGCATGGCGTGAAATGTGGTTGTATAAACACCACTGCCATACACCAAAGGCACAGTTGGCACTTAGGCACTTCTTTTAACTGACCCAACATGTTACTGCTTGTGTAAGTGTATTTTATCATGTGATGAATTGGCTCCCCTTTCACTTAGTGACTCAGGACTGCAGTGGATTCACCGTGATCCAGACCAGGATGAAGCATTACTAAATACAAATGCAATTAATAAACACAATAAACTTTTGGAATTAGCACAAGTTTAGTTTAATATTCAACGTGTTGGCGCCTCCTACTGGTTACAATAGGCAAGTAAGCTTAGATATGGTGCACGAAGCTGGTCAGTTTTAATGATGGTCACATGATAATTTAGCCTTGTCTATGAAATTGATATCTAATAATCTTCTCGATTTACCTTACCTCTAATAACTGCACATCCCTTGTACACACATGCACTGGCTTGCTTGTTGTATGCAGTTACTATATACACTGATCATTTTATTAGAAATGCCTGTAATCAACCAGTCATCTGGCAGCAGTGCAATGTAATCTGAGTGAATTTGACCATGGCATAAGTACAGGTACCATGGCACAGACTGGTTAGAAATTCACTGGTGCAAACTAACAGACAGGGCATGGGTAATGAAGTACATCAGAAGACCACATGGTCATTGAAGAACAGGGCCCGAAGGTGTGCAAGTACAGGGATTTGAACCCTAGAGCCCAGCTGTATTAGGCTAGTGTAATTTACCGCTGTATACCCAAGCACCCTGTACACATTTTGCTAAGTTAAATTAAGTAAGAATTGCAGCTATGTCTTACTTTAGTTACCTTGTGTTACATCACCTTTATATTGCTATTGCACTTAGCAAGCACTTTTTATCCAAAGCTCTCCTGACCTATGCCCATGTTTCCCAGTTGGTTGTGCTCCATAACTAATTTTTATCTAAAGAATATGTTTCTACTCCAAAACACTTTTTGGCCCTTTAATAACCTTTCTGTATTTCTGCCTTAGATTAGTGTATTAATTGAATCATGTTTATCGTTAGTTAGTTTGATATGCTGCAAGTTCAAATTAGATAAAATTTGGCTTCATGATATACACATCCAGATAAATAAATGGCATTTGTATAACCCTGACCTTTAAAATAAACATGCTGTTTAAACAGAAACAACAAAAAAACAGCAAGGCTTGTTTTTTCTCAGGAAGTGCTCTTCATTTTGAGAACCGGCACCATGGTGTATTCCCATGACTATAACCAACCTTCATCTCTAGGTTTCGGTAATACAATATACACCGATCAGCCATAACATTAAAACCACCTCCTTGTTTCTACACTCACTGTCCATTTTTTCAGCTCCACTTACCATATAGAAGCACTTTGTAGTTCTACAATTACTGACTGTAGTACATCTCTTTCTCTGCATGCTTTGTTAGCCCCCTTTCATGCTGTTCTTTAATGGTCAGGACCCCCACAGAGCAGGTATTATTTGGGTGGTGGATCATTCTCAGCACTGCAGTGACACTGACATGGTGGTGGTGTGTTAGTGTGTGTTGTGCTGGTATGAGTGGATAAGACACCTCACTGTCACTGCTGGACTGAGAATAGTCCACCAACCAAAAATATCTAGCCAACAGCACCCCGTGGGCAGTGTTCTGTGACCACTGATGAAGGTCTAGAAGATGACCAACTCAAACAGCAGCAATAGATGAGCGATCGTCAACTCCAGCAGCGCTGCTGTGTTTGATCCACTCATACCAGCACAACACACACTAACACACCACCACCATGTCATTGTCACTGCAGTGCTGAGAATCATCCACCACCTAAACAGTACCTGCTCTGTGGGGGTCCTGACCATTGAAGAACAGGGTGAAAGCAGGCTAAAAAGCTATGTAGAGAAATAGATGAACTACAGTTAGTAATTGTAGAACTACAAAGTGCTTCTATATGTAAATGGAAAGTGAGTGTAGAAACAAGGAGGTGGTTTTAATGTTATGGCTGATCAGTGTATAAGAGCATATAAGAGCATAGTGTATGGACAACGAGCATGTTGGACATTCCAAAACCAGTAGTACATACTTTTGGCTATAGAGTGGATGTAAAACCTCTTTCTGAATAAATGCGAAGCATTTTGTAAAATAATACCGTTGTTTTTTAATAAACTATGAAATTAAAACTTGTCCCAGCTTGTGTATATGTGGATGAGATTCAAGATTGCACATGACCAAGAGTGTATTTTCCTACTAAGAACCATATTCCCATAGACATGTTTTTTTTTTTCAGATAAACAGTCACGACTCTTCAGAGCTCCCCAGAGATGTAGTTCGTAATATTAATGTTGGGCTTTTGGTTTTGACAACTAAACGCAGGATGCTGTACAGTTCATCTGGACTGAAACTATTATTCCACACACTTCTACAGTGTACATGGACTACTGAAGTTTTTTTCCTACTGTTACCTTATGGATTTACCTTCTGAAAGCAGTAGTAGTGAGTAACTTGGCAATCCTTAAGTCCTTGCAAGATTTTAACATTTGCATTAATCCTTGTGTTCTGTTGACACTGACATTACTCTTGTATTGTTTTTTTGGGTCTTAGAAACCCCAGTGTTGAGTGGGTAAAATATAATTACATTAAGCTTAAAATGAGCAAAATCAACCAACAAAATTAACTGAAAATAGAGATTGTATAAAGGATTGTGTGTGTCTGTTCTATAGTACATGATTCTTTTAATCATGTATTCTAGCTGCCGTCTCTAAGACCCTAAACAGAAGTGTATAAATTAAGGGAATGTTTGGAACACAACATCAGTATAAAAATCTTGCTTATTTGCAGTTTCCATAAAATTAGGAACAGTCATAAAGTATCAAGCTGATTAAAAAGGCTAAGAATATATTATCAGCTGTTAAAGAGGCTCTGGGGTCTCGGGGACCACAAAGAGAACATGAGGGTTAAGAACTCTTTAGGTTTTTTAATAGGATAGATATCAAAATCAAAATAAACATAGAAAGTGCATGAGTTTCAAACCTTTTTTTACTTTACTTTACTTTTTTTACTAGTTATGCTACTAGGGGTCTTGTTTTGCCCTGCACAATCTGAAGTTATGTCTTCTTATGATGTAACTTATTTATGCTGGTGACACACATTTATTTATAAAATAAAAATTAATATATACACTGATCAGCCATAACATTAAAACCACCTCCTTGTTTCTACAGTCACTGCTCCACTTACCATATAGAAGCACTTTGTAGTTCTACAATCACTGACTGTAGTCCATCTGTTTCTTTACATACTTTTTTAACCTGCTTTTACTCTGTTCTTCAATGGTCAGGACCACCACAGAGCAGGTATTATTTAGGTGGTGGATCATTCTCAGCACTGCAGTGACACTGACATGGTGGTGGTGTGTTAGTGTGTGTTGTGCTGGTATGAGTGGATCAGACACAGCAGCACTGCTGGAGTTTTTAAATACAGTGTCCACTCACTGTCCACTCTATTAGACACTCCTACCTAGTTGGTCCAGCTTGTAGATGTAAAGTCAGAGACGATCGCTCATCTATTGCTGCTGTTTGAGTTGGTCATCTTCTAGACCTTCATCAGTGGTCACAGGACCCACAGGCCCATGGGGCGCTAACACACCACCACCATGTCAGTGTCACTGCAGTGCTGAGAATGATCCACCACCCAAATAATACCTGCTCTGTGGGGGTCCTGACCATTGAAGAACAGCATGAAAGGGGGGTAACAAAGCATGCAGAGAAACAGATGGACTACAGTCAGTAATTGTAGAACTACAAAGTGCTTCTATATGGTAAGTGGAGCTGATAAAATGGACATTGAGTGTAAGTGCAAAATTCCCTCGCCTTAGATTAGTGTACCATCTATCTGACCGATAGCACCCTTGGGGATTCGGGATACCCTGGATCCCAGAGGTAGTGGGCTAGCATAATTTACTGCTGCGTGATCCGAGCGCCCTTGAGTAAATAAATAAATAATAAAATACATAAGTAAATGTTTAAAACATGTCTGGTCACTGAGTCTCTGCTGTGTTTAGGGAACTACAAGGCTCTCGTGTATCTTCTGCTGTTGCTTGCAATGCCAATATGCCAAGGCGCCAGATTTACCCTGCTGCTAGCAATGCCCAACACCTCCACATATTTTAGCGTTGGCCGCATTGGAGCTGCAGCTCTCATCGCCATTGATGCAGTCAACCGCAGTCCAGATCTATTGCCAGGTTAGGTTTTGATCATTTTTTGTAATATCTAAATAGCTTTTGCTCAACGTGAAGCTAATTTCAGTTTTATTAACGGAATATTTTAGTAATATTTACGTCTTCATTAGAGTGACTGTAACGTGTGTGATTACATTAGACAATAATTCAAAACGATTAAGAATTTGATGACATGAACTGTGTGAAACGTTTGTAAATCGCCTTTTTGCATTTAGCAAAATGAATCTTTCAGGACACCAGCTTGACTATCACTATGTGGATGAAGAATGCGATGATCTGGTAGGACCAGGGAGGATTGTGGCTCTGCAGCTCAAGAACAAGTACAGTGCCTTTATTGGTCCCTGCTGCTCAAACGTATGCAATTCTTTATGCAATATAAATATTTTATCATTTTAGTAGAATAGATTAATAAAAAGGTTACAGTTCTTCCATGCTGAAGCACCACTTTAGTAAAAGCTGTATAAAATGAACTGTAGAGTGTCATTATTAAATTGTATTATTTATGATTTGTAATTGAAGGTATGCGCAGTTACTGCCAAGCTAGCAGCTTACTGGAACATTGCCATGATTAGTCCCATATGTGCAGAACAGCAATTTTTAGATAAAAAGGTGAGTAATTATTCTTCATTCATTCATTTTCTGTTTTACCACCGCTTGCTCCTATTTAGGGTCGCGGTGGGTCCGATTTATTGGGTCACCCAAGCAGTATGGGTCCCAGCTGAGTCTGGTTCCTCTCAAGGTTTCTTCCTGTAATTTGAAGGGAGTTTTTCCTTGCCACTGTTGCCCTGGGCTTGCTCAACAGGGGTTTTTGGTCTGTTGGTCCTGGATTCTGTAAAGTTGCTTTGAGACAATGTCTATTGTAAAAAGCGCTATATAAATGCATTTGACTTGACTTGACTTGAAAGGCAGGAAACACCCCGGTTGCCAGCCCATCTCTGGGCAAACACACACACATACTCACTCACTCACACCTAGGGGGACTTTAGTATCTACAATTAACCTGACTGCATGTCTTTGGACTGTGGGAGGAAACCTGAGCACCTGAAGGAAACCCACGGAGACACTGGGAGAACATGCAAACTCCACATGGAAATCGAACACAGGTTCTTCTTGCTGTGAGGGGACAGTGCTACCCACTGAGTCACTGTGCTATTATGTATTATTATTATAATTATTTTATAAGTTACCAAACAGCCTTATGCGTACATATATTCGCCTTCAAATGAAACCACAAATACGGTTCAGAAATATGTCAATTTCATTTATTGCAATGCTTTAATGCCACACTTACGATGATCAGTAGAAAAAGCACTACAAAAATCTAAATGGATGTAGCCACCAAATATCAGTCCCTCAAAAAATACATAGTGTCTTTGCTGTCCTAAAAAACTAATCAGGGACCTTATACAGCGTCAAAGACCCCACCCCCTTTTTTAGTCCAGTCTTTTTTCACCCAGCAGACTAGTTGCCAATTTTGTCTGCTGCAGGCACTGCCAAATGTGCCTGCTGGGGGCGCCCAGCTGAGTGGTAGCAGAGCTGAGATTTGAACTTGGAGAGTTCAGAATCCCAGCGCTGGTGTGCTAGTGGAATATCCCGGTATATCCCTGCCAAACTAAATAAATTTCTTAAACCTTTTGAAAATATTATGTATGGTAGATGGGAATAGACCTAAAATATTTGCAATCTTGCTTTAAGAAATGTTCTTTTCAAAATTCAAAAATAGAGAAAACTGTTAGTAGTGGATCATTTTCAGGTAGTAGTAAACAGGTAGTAAACTTGCACTCAGCATTGGCGGTGTAAATGGTACGAGTGTATCAGGTGCAACAGTGTAATTAGGATTTTAAATAATATGTTCATTTGTTCCAGGCATTCCCCACACTGACGAGGGTGTTAGGGCCATTTACAAAGCTGGGGACCTTCTTTGTGAAAATCTGTAAGCAGTTTGGCTGGCAGCGAATTGGCATCATCCACAGCGGTGATTCAACATGGACCATTCCAGCAGAGGGGATTAGGTACAGTACAATACAGTAGTGGTCAAAAGTATGTGGACCGTGGGCATTAATAGAAAGTTGAAAGCAATACATACTGTGTTGACAAGAGCAAATGACTTATTGTATATACAGTGTATCACAAAAGTGAGTACACCCCTCACATTTCTGCAAATATTTCATTATATCTTTTCATGGGACAACACTATAGACATGAAACTTGGATATAACTTAGAGTAGTCAGTGTACAGCTTGTATAGCAGTGTAGATTTACTGTCTTCTGAAAATAACTCAACACACAGCCATTAATGTCTAAATAGCTGGCAACATAAGTGAGTACACCCCACAGTGAACATGTCCAAATTGTGCCCAAATGTGTCGTTGTCCCTCCCTGGTGTCATGTGTCAAGGTCCCAGGTGTAAATGGGGAGCAGGGCTGTTAAATTTGGTGTTTTGGGTACAATTCTCTCATACTGGCCACTGGATATTCAACATGGCACCTCATGGCAAAGAACTCTCTGAGGATGTGAGAAATATAATTGTTGCTCTCCACAAAGATGGCCTGGGCTATAAGAAGATTGCTAACACCCTGAAACTGAGCTACAGCATGGTGGCCAAGGTCATACAGCGGTTTTCCAGGACAGGTTCCACTCGGAACAGGCTTCGCCAGGGTCGACCAAAGAAGTTGAGTCCACGTGTTCGGCGTCATATCCAGAGGTTGGCTTTAAAAAATAGACACATGAGTGCTGCCAGCATTGCTGCAGAGGTTGAAGACGTGGGAGGTCAGCCTGTCAGTGCTCAGACCATACGCCGCACACTGCATCAACTCGGTCTGCATGGTCGTCATCCCAGAAGGAAGCTGACGCACAAGAAAGCCCGCAAACAGTTTGCTGAAGACAAGCAGTCCAAGAACATGGATTACTGGAATGCCCTGTGGTCTGACGAGACCAAGATAAACTTGTTTGGCTCAGATGGTGTCCAGCATGTGTGGCGGCGCCCTGGTGAGAAGTACCAAGACAACTGTATCTTGCCTACAGTCAAGCATGGTGGTGGTAGCATCATGGTCTTGGGCTGCATGAGTGTTGCTGGCACTGGGGAGCTGCAGTTCATTGAGGGAAACATGAATTCCAACATGTACTGTGACATTCTGAATCAGAGCATGATCCCCTCCCTTCGAAAACTGGGCCTCATGGCAGTTTTCCAACAGGATAACGACCCCAAACACAACCTCCAAGATGACAACTGCCTTGCTGAGGAAGCTGAAGGTAAAGGTGATGGACTAAACCCAATTGAGCACCTGTGGCGCATCCTCAAGTGGAAGGTGGAGGAGTTCAAGGTGTCTAACATCCACCAGCTCCGTGATGTCATCATGGAGGAGTGGAAGAGGATTCCAGTAGCAACCTGTGCAGCTTTGGTGAATTCCATGCCCAGGAGGGTTAAGGCAGTGCTGGATAATAATGGTGGTCACACAAAATATTGACACTTTGGGCACAATTTGGACATGTTCACTGTGGGGTGTACTCACTTATGTTGCCAGCTATTTAGACATTAATGGCTGTGTGTTGAGTTATTTTCAGAAGACAGTAAATCTACACTGCTAAACAAGTTGTACACTGACTACTCTAAGTTATATCCAAGTTTCATGTCTATAGTGTTGTCCCATGAAAAGATATAATGAAATATTTGCAGAAATGTGAGGGGTGTACTCACTTTTGTGATACACTGTACATGTTTTTACTATACATATCATGTTGTGGCTAAATTACCAAAGCTGAATAATTAATGGTGTGCCAGTGTTTGGTAAAGTCAGGATTAGTAGCATTTTGTCTTGTCAAGATGCTGCTTATGATCACCACTGTTTGAGTCCACTGTCCTCACATATCACTTTGCACAATCCTGTGTTTTAAAGGTACCAGGCTGAGCAGAATAACATCACAGTGGCTAAGTACTTGGAGATTGATGGTGCTATCCAAAATTCTCTCTTGCAGTCATGGGTTCTTACAGAGATTGCCAGTATGTCTCGCAGTAAGTTGTGCTGATTTAAATTTGGGGTAAAATGTAAATATAAATGTATTATTATAATAATAGGCTGCCAAAAGATGCATTAAGTAGAGGTGTGCCAATGGTTACAAGGTGGTAGGCTTAATCTTTTCACAGATAATTCAGCGCCATCCAAAACATTAAGTGCAAAGCTGAAACAAACCCTGGACAAAGTGGCAATCCTCCGTTACTCACACATGGGGCAATTTGGAGCGGATAGATCACCTAGTAAGCTTAATCTTTTTCCAGAGGATTAAGCGCCATCCAAAACACTGAGTGCCAAGCTGAAACAAACCCTGGACAAAGTGGCAATCCATCCCACAGCACCACACATTTACCCACTCACTCAGTTACTCACACATTTTGAAGGGCAATTTGAAGCAGCTAGATCACCTACTTTCATTTGTTTTTTTGGGGAAATGGGAAGCAGTGGAAAGTAACTGGAGATAAGGATCAAACTCTGGTACACGCTGCACTACCATGCATTTTAAGTCACGGATCAGGGTCAAGGATTTGGCTGCTTTAAATTGCCTCTAAACATCAGTCAGGAAGTAAACGGGTGGTTGATTATTGCTCTGTGTTAACTTGGCCTTCCGTTTAATGCAGGGCTGGGCAAATATTTTGGCTCAAGGGCCACACTGGGTTGTAAAATTTGACAGACAGGCTGGGCCAGTAGCGGATGTGGGGGTGATCTAATATAAATTACATGTAAAACTCATTACCTCCCTACCTTTCAGTAGGCTTTAGCAAAGGTCGGTAGTGTTTGGAGTGTGTCATTTAGTGGAATCAACTGAAAAGCAGGGTATTGCAGAAAAAAAGTGAAATGAATGCGGTCATTAGGACAATTTGGTAAATACTCGACGGGCCGGATTAAACAGCCTAGCGGGCCATATGTGGCCCTGGGCCCTAGTTTGCCCACCACTGGTTTAAGGTGTACTCCTGCTTTCATTTACATTTATACACACTTTGGATACATTCATGACAGGACAGGTAGCTACAGGTTACACAAGATTCATCAGTTCTTATATTTAATGTCAAACACAGTCATGGACAATTTTGTATCTCCAATTCACCTCACTTACATATCGCTGGACTGTGGGAGGAAACCGGAGCTCCCAGAGGAAACACACGCAGACATGGGGAGAACATGCAAACTCCACACAGAAAGCACCCGGACTGCTCCACCTGGGAACCCAGGACCTTCGTGCTGTGGGGCGACAGTGCTACCCACCTAAATTAAGTAGCTAGTAAAAATGAATGAAAATGCCTTTTAGTATTTGTTAGCTAAATTGTTGTATCACTCATGCAAGAAAGAATACTCTGCTACAAAACATGCACATTACCTGACTAAAGTTTTTTGCTTATTACATGGAAAAAGAAAATGATTTTTTGGATTGATTCGACAAAGAATTTCTCCCTCAGTGGAAGCATTGCAAAAGTGGACCAAATAACAGACAACGAGATTACCTCAAAATTCTTCAGAACAATCTCAGTCCATCAGCCAGGAGGTTTGAAGCAGAAGACCACAATACAGAGTGATACGACAATGGGTCTAAATACCTTTGTAAATAAGAGATAAACATTTTTTAAAAGCAATAAGTCCTAATTACTTAGTCACAGAAATATAAAAACCCGGCAAAATCATTAAAATCTTTAAACTAGCATGACATACATGTTTGCAAACGTTTTACTTTACCTATGTCTTAAATGAATCTTCTGTTGACTGTGTGCAGTCATAGTAATATCAGCAAATGGAATGATGGTGCGCAGCTTAATGATCGAAGCTCACCAGAGAGGTCTGACCAACGGAGAATACATCTTCTTCTGTTTTAAACCCTACAACCAGAAAGAGATGTTTGGTAGCTTTGACTGGAACCAAGGTATAATCTACAGTCATATAACTCCAGATAGATGAGTAAATACAAACCTCAATTCCAGAAAAGTTGAGACAGAATGTAAACAAATGAAAACAGATTTCACCTGTATTAAAATACAAACAGTATTATTTTGTCTTATGATTTTCATTGTTTTTTTGCAGATATAAGCTTATTCTAAAATTGATGCCTACAACATGTTTAAAGTGTCAATTTAAGACCAAGAACACTGTCAAATGTTCAAAAAGAAAATGAATGAGGTGATGCAATAATATCGGGTATAAGATTGACTAGTCTTTAATGAGCAAGAATAGGTTTGAATGGGCTTGCCAAAAACAATGTCAGCAAATAATCCCAAAGCTTTAAAACAAATCTCCTTAACAGACAATTGCATTGTGTTTTACCCTCTACAGTGCATAATATCATAGGAAAACTGACAATCAGAAATTTTGTCCATTCTGTTTTTAATACATGTCAACATAGATTTACAAATAGCAGTTTTTTGTTTTATAAGCATTTCACATACTGTTCAACTTTTTTTTTAAATAAAGATTATAATCACATATAACAATAATAAACTGTTTTTACAATCAGGAGATGATGATGACTCAGTGGCTAAGCAGGCCTATTCGGCACTTTTCCTCCTGTCCATGTACAAGCCTGATGATGAACGTTACAGGGTCTTTGCAGAAAATGTCATCAGCAGGTCGAAACAGGATTTTGGCTACATATATGAACCTCATGAGAAGGTTAGCTTGGATGTACTCAATCTTTTGATTAACCTTAAATAAACACGATTATGTGAATATTTGACCTTTGACCTCTGTGCACTAAGCGCCTCAGCATCCGCTGACCCCGCTCTGTCATTTTATGTGGCCTACCACTTCGTGGCTGAGTTGCTGTCGTTCCCAATCGCGTTCACTTTGTTATAATACCACTGACTGTCGACTGTGGAATATTTAGTAGTGAGGAAATTTCTCGACTGGACTTGTTGCACAGGTGGCATCCTCTCACGGTACCTCACTGGAATTCAGTGAGCTCCTGAGAGTGACCCATTCTTTCACAAATGTTTGTAGAAGCATTATACATAGAAGGGCAGCTGTAGCCTAGTGGTTAAGGTACTGGACTAGTAGTAATCAGAAGGTTGCCGGTTCAAGCCCCACCCCTGCCAGGTTGCAACTGTTGGGCCCTTGAGCAAGGCCCTTAACCCTCAATTGCTTAGATTGTATACTGTCACAGTACTGTAAGTCGCTTTGGATAAAAGCGGTGCTTGGTTTTATACACCTGTGGTCATGGAAGTGATTGGAACACCTGAATTCATTGATTTGGATGGGTGAGTGAATACTTTTGGCAATATAGTGTACATGGGCATGAACATGCCTTGTTCTGGCATATGCCAAAACCATGTTGACACTTCAGACTACCAGACTTCCGAATCTTTTTAAACCTGCAATGGCAAGTGTAATGACAGTGTACATCACTCCATCCGACATGTCCACATGATGATAATACTGGTGTATAAAACTCAGCAGTTAATGCTGCAACAAGGGACACACACATGTTATTACCTGGGAGACCTTGCTGCTGCTAGACATTTCCAAGTTACAATAACAGTGTTTACAGCGGACCAGGGCAAGCGTAGCAGAAAATACATTTTATGAACTGACTGATGGCCCATACTTTCGTGTTATTTTTTTTTTTGGAAATGGGAAGCAGTGGAAAGTAACTGGAGATAAGGATCAGACTCTGGTAAGTGCTGGATCAGGGTCAAGGATTTGGTTGCTTTAAATTGCCTTTAAACATCAGTCAGGAAGTAAACAGGTGGTTGATTATTGCTTTGTGTTGGCATGGTGTAGTGCCAACTCATCATATACAGTGTATCACAAAAGTGAGTACACCCCTCACATTTCTGCAAATATTTTATTATATCTTTTCATGGGACAACACTATAGAAATAAAACTTGGATATAACTTAGAGTAGTCAGTGTACAGCTTGTATAGCAGTGTAGATTTACTGTCTTCTGAGAATAACTCAACACACAGCCATTAATGTCTAAATGGCTGGCAACATAAGTGAGTACACCCCACAGTGAACATGTCCAAATTGTGCCCAAAGTGTCAATATTTTGTGTGACCACCATTATTATCCAGCACTGCCTTAACCCTCCTGGGCATGGAATTCACCAGAGCTGCACAGGTTGCTACTGGAATCCTCTTCCACTCCTCCATGATGACATCACGGAGCTGGTGGATGTTAGACACCTTGAACTCCTCCACCTTCCACTTGAGGATGCGCCACAGGTGCTCAATTGGGTTTAGTCCATCACCTTTACCTTCAGCTTCCTCAGCAAGGCAGTTGTCATCTTGGAGGTTGTGTTTGGGGTCGTTATCCTGTTGGAAAACTGCCATGAGGCCCAGTTTTCGAAGGGAGGGGATCATGCTCTGTTTCAGAATGTCACAGTACATGTTGGAATTCATGTTTCCCTCAATGAACTGCAGCTCCCCAGTGCCAGCAACACTCATGCAGCCCAAGACCATGATGCTACCACCACCATGCTTGACTGTAGGCAAGATACAGTTGTCTTGGTACTTCTCACCAGGGCGCCGCCACACATGCTGGACACCATCTGAGCCAAACAAGTTTATCTTGGTCTCGTCAGACCACAGGGCATTCCAGTAATCCATGTTCTTGGACTGCTTGTTTTCAGCAAACTGTTTGTTGGCTTTCTTGTGCGTCAGCTTCCTTCTGGGATGACGACCATGCAGACCGAGTTGATGCAGTGTGCGGCGTATTGTCTGAGCACTGACAGGCTGACCTCCCACGTCTTCAACCTCTGCAGCAATGCTGGCAGCACTCATGTGTCTATTTTTTAAAGCCAACCTCTGGATATGACGCCGAACACGTGGACTCAACTTCTTTGGTCGACCCTGGTGAAGCCTGTTCCGAGTGGAACCTGTCCTGGAAAACCGCTGTATGACCTTGGCCACCATGCTGTAGCTCAGTTTCAGGGTGTTAGCAATCTTCTTATAGCCCAGGCCATCTTTGTGGAGAGCAACAATTCTATTTCTCACATCCTCAGAGAGTTCTTTGCCATGAGGTGCCATGTTGAATATCCAGTGGCGAGTATGAGAGAATTGTACCCAAAACACCAAATTTAACAGCCCTGCTCCCCATTTACACCTGGGACCTTGACACATGACACCAGGGAGGGACAACGACACATTTGGACATGTTCACTGTGGGGTGTACTCACTTATGTTGCCAGCTATTTAGACATTAATGGCTGTGTGTTGAGTTATTTTCAGAAGACAGTAAATCTACACTGCTATACAAGCTGTACACTGACTACTCTAAGTTATATCCAAGTTTCATGTCTATAGTGTTGTCCCATGAAAATATATAATGAAATATTGGCAGAAATGTGAGGGGTGTACTCACTTTTGTGATACACTGTATATGGCATCCTTTAATAGCCCCACACTAAATGTCACCAAGCTCAGATTCTGCTATGTTTTTGTCATTGACTAAATGCTTGCAAGGCATTCTACATGGGCAGATAATTTTGTCTATTTTTATTGTCATTGTCAATAAAAGACTTCTAACTGACTTTATCCCTTGACAGGTATCAATTCTGGCAGCCATCGCTCATGACAGCGTTTGGCTATATGCTCAAGCATTACATGAAACCTTAGCAGAAAACGCTAACCCGTTTGATGGTTTTGCTGTTACCCGCCGGATGTGGGATAGAACCATTACAGGCAAGCTTATTCAAATTCCTCTAACTCAATAGTTATTTAACTCAGGGTCAGGACTTCACGTGGGGTTGCCACAGATACAAATAGAGTATTTTGCATGCTGTAATTCTAGTACCTTAAACTTTATTCATTTAGAAGCTCTTGTCATGACCACTGCTGGTCATCAGTGTTAAACATCAATAAAAAAGAAGGTAAGAAAGAAGCACTTTAAAAGAGCTTCAAAAGTATTGTGCAGAGATGAGAGAACCTGTTGGACGGACAACCATCTCTGCAGTACTCCATTTATCAGGCCTATATCATATATAAACTATATGGCAGAAAGGCAAGACGGAAACTACTTTAAAGTAAAAGGCATATGAAAGCCCGCTTGGAGTTTGGTAAATGAGATTTGATGGACTATCTGGTCTGTTGAGATGAAAAATAAGCTGCAGGTAGTGTCCATCCCTACAGTAAAACATGTTGGAGAAAACATCATGCTATGAGCATGCTTCAGTATAGGGACAGGGAGACCGGTAAGACCCAAAGGACAAATGAATGTATTAAAATACAGGAACAATAACAAAACTTTCTCCAAAGCACATACAAACTGAAATGACAGTTCACAGTTTAAATCTCACTGACCTGAAGCTTACAGCCAAAACCACACCGTGTGTCTACAAGTGGCCCAGCTAAAGCCCAGATTTAAACCCTATTAAACATCTGTGGAGAGACCTGAAAAGTTCTCTGGGAGTTCACAGATGCTTCCCATCCAGGTGGCACAGCAGTAAAACATGCTAGCACACCAGAGCTGACATCTCAAACTTGTGAGGTTGAATCCCAGCTCTGCTACCGGCAAGCTGGGCACCCACATGAACAATGAATTGATCATTTAAAGGGAGAACCAATGGTGCTTGCACAGACAAGATGGATGATGGGATCAGTGTGTGCCTCTCTGTGCGCAAATCATAGGCACATATGAACTCGCCCTGAGCAGGTGAAAAGAAGCTGTCGCTGCTACAAATGTGACCAGGGGGTGGCTGGGTGGATGGTTGTAAGTCACGGCTCTCCTCGGTCAGGAGCAGAATTCAGCATCAGTACATAGGTAGGGAAATGCAATCGGGTGATTGGATTAGAGGATTTTAGTTTTTGATTTTTAATTGTTTTCAAAAAGCTCTAAAAAAAAATTACACTATTATTATTATTCATAATTAAATGTATATTAATGGGTAGTGGTTGTTAAGGTACTGGACTAGTAATCAGAAGGTTGATGATTTAAGCCCCCACCACCGCCAAGTTGCCACTGTTGGGCACTTTAGCAAGGCCCTTAACCCTCAATTGCTTGAAATGAACTTAGACACAATTGCAAGTTACTTTGGATAATCGTGTCTGCCAAATGCCATAAATGTAAAAGTAAAATGTAAACAAAATGAAGTGCAAAAAGCAAAAGGGGTCTGAGGGAGTTTATTCTTTGTAGTTTTGTCTATACACTGTATTTTTAGATCATAATTATAAAACTAAATCTGCTGAACTCATAACGTAATACACTGGAATAAAACGCCCATGCCCAGGGTCAAAAATTGTTATGCCCTTAAAAGTTTAAGGTTAAGAAGCCCTGTTCTTTTTATGTCATTTGTTAAAAAATTAAAAAGCCATTTAAAATGACATGACATGCTTTGTAGTAAATTATCATACAATGTTTCCTGTTGTTGCGTAACAAGGTATCCAAGGAGATGTGACGATAGACACTAGCGGAGACCGGGAGCCAGCTTATATGCTGAAACACAGCCAGGGTAGTGACAACCAATGTCAGGTAACACATCTGCCACCAGAAATTACCACTTACATAAATAAATGGGAGTAAAGCATTTCCACAAAGCATTATACTCTTTATTATCTTTTATGTCTCTGCAGGTCATTGCTAATTATTTTGGGACTCGTAATGTGTATGAGGCAGTGACGGGAGTTCAGATTAGCTGGCCAGGGGGTAAATCTAGTCCCCCTAAAGATTCTCCTGGATGTGGATTCAAAGGAGAGCTCTGTAACAGATTTGGTACATCTCCATATGTCTGAACTATAATAACAAAGAGATGTTATGTACTAAAGGGCAACACCAGTGGTCTATTGCCATGACCAATTTGTCAAACTCATTCTCGGTTGCCAGTGGCTGAACACAGGCTTTGGTAGAATCAAAGGTTGATGTATAAAAGAAGTAGTTAAATATAACTATTAAAAAGGGGCGGCACGGTAGCTCAGTGGGTAGCAATGTCACCTCACAGCAAGAAAGTCCTGGGTTCGATTCCCAGGTGGGGCGGTATGGGTCCTTTCTGTGTGAAGATTGCATGTTCTTCCTGTGTCTGGGTTTCCTCCAGGAGCTCTGGTTTCCTCCCTAAGTCCAAAGACATGCAAATAAGGTTAATAGGAGATACTAAATTTTCCATGACTGTGTTTTTTTTTTTTTTTGCGTCATGATTGCGTCATGCTTCCTCT